>NC_133160.1:131315438-131618468 GCF_040802235.1 Manis javanica
TGTATGGGATTTTATAGTTCCTCATTACATGGAATATTATTTCATGCTCACAATAACAGCCTTGTGAGCTAGGTAAAGCAGATAGGTTTATTATTTTAGTTCTGAAAGTGGCCCAAGATCCCATAGCTAACAGGGTACCCAGTCATTTTAAGACTGACTCCAGGTATGAGGAATTTTACCTATGCACTCTAATAAGCCAGGGTATTTAAAAATGGAAAACAAATGGGAGGTGACAATCAGAGTGATGGAACAATTTTGATACACCTAGTCTTTTCTCTAAAGTAACATCTGAAATTCATAGTTAACCAGCTCCCCATCCCTGCCACTTCATTTAATATTGAAAACTCTCCTATTTACTGTTAATAACATCTAAACTGGCTTAAGAAAAATTACTTGTAAAGCTAATCACTTAAAAATTATTATTAGTAGATCAATATGTATTATTGCTTCCCTTTATTCATTCAACAAGCATTTAAGTATTTATTGTGAACAGGAGGATCTAGGCCCTGAAGTACCATTATTAATAGATGTGGGTCCTGCCACAGTACTTACAGTCAAGTGTGGGAACACACCCCCCAATATCCTAGCAAATAGTGTAAGTCATACAGCTGTGAGAACTGAAATTCAAAGCCCTCTGTTTGGGCTCTGGGCCATCACACCGCATCTTGTTCTTAGAATGACAGAAATAAAAGCTACCACTCAAAGCAATCATAAGTTTCTGGGATCTTGATTTATTTCTAAACTCCATTTTATAGTGAGAAAAAAATCACTCTGAGTTAATATCAACATTATGCCTGTAGAGAGATTTACAATTTTCTTCTTCAATTAGCTGATATTGGAGAGAATAACAAGTCTTCAGAAGAGTGGGTGAAAAGAGACCATATTGCAATTTAATTTTAGGCAAGGAACTTCCATCAGAAAAAAATACCAGAATGGGGAATTATATAATGCTGGACTGCCATTTTTCTTCACCATTTAAACACCTATTGAGTGCCTAGGTAGGCACAAGACCTACAAAAGCAATAAAACAAAATCCCTGCCTGGGGGGATTCACAGTCCAGGAGGGAAAACAGATACCCACATAAGAAAGCACAGGATCTGCTTGTGTTCAGCCAGAGCACACCAAGTTAGCCATATTGATTGGAAGAATATTAAAATCCTTTCATACTGATTTTTGAAAAAAATCTACTCTCTTAAATAGCTAAGTGCCCCCTAACCCCAAGCCATTTCTTGAGATCCTGAATCTCTTCAGATCCAGCAGTAAAAGGCCTAGTGCCAGGTACAGCAGAAAGTCTCCAGTCCCTGTGCCTTTAGGATTATCAGCTATTTTTAATAATAATTCCTGCCACCTGTGTACTGAAAGGAGACATAGAAGGTGCTGAGTGAACTGCTATGAGAATGAACTATATTTTAGATCATGTCCAATAGAAACATTTACAGTGATGGAAATGTTTTTTATCTCAAGTAGGATGTATAAGAGTAGTTCCATACTCTGTGACAGCCCTGGACCCTTTCATGAATTATATTTTATAATTTTCTGTTTTCATAGTTGTATTAGTGATGACTCCTTAATTGCAGCTCATAGAAACCCAGCTAAAACTGAACTAAGCAAACAAAGAAGCCTAAAATAACTGGAAAATTCTTACAACTGGAAAATCAGAGGATGATACTGTTCCAGACTTTTCTAGATGCAAGAACTCAAAGTCATCAGGACTTGAAGGTGGTGTGTGTGCGTGTGTGTGTGTGTGTGTGTGTGTGTGTGTGTGTGTGTGTGTATGTGGTGTATGTGTGCTTGCACATGCATTTTTTCCCAGCTTCATCCTTCAACAATACTTCCCTGTATTGCTTCCTTTCCATGTGTACACTCAGGCAGCTCTAGGCTTATAGCTCATTAGTACCAACGGAAGCACAGGTTTTCTGCCCTCACAAACATCTCCTAGAAAAATACTGACCTGGCTTAAGTCACATGCCTTTCTGGAACCAGTTATGAAGCCAGACAGGTGGAATATGATGATATGATAACTGACCAGGTCTGAGTTACATACTTACCCCTGGAATAGGGGTTGGGGGTCTACTTCATCCCCACTGCAAGGCCTAAGCATGGAAAGGAATGTGTGTGCAAAGATAAATTGAGATACTCTCACCAGAGGAGTGATCTGCAGAGAACAAAAGCTGTTCACTAGAGTCTCATACAGCCCAAATCTCAAACTTGAAAATTTTTATATTTCTGATTATAAAAGATGCTTATGGTAGAACATTTAGAAAATACCAAACATTAAAAAAAAAAAACAAAAATCACCCAAGATATAATGACTGAAGAGTTCATTTTGGTATGTTTTAAATCTTTTTTCTCTTCTTTTTGTTAGGGTTTTTTTTTCCTTTGTATCATTTAGAATTTTACAATATTTGCTAGTTTTCTATCAAGCTTTTTCACTAATAATATAAGTATTGTCCCATATCATTAAAAAGTCTTTGGAAGCACAACATATTAAGTCAGTATAATGTTTAGTAGTATGAATATATTATAATTCTGAATGCTTAACCATGTCTCTTTTTTTTCTAGTTTTTTTTCTTCCAGTTTTGTTTTTTTTTACTATCATAAATTACTTGGTGATGAGTATCTTGATGAATTAAACTTCCCTGCCTTTGGTTATTTATTTAGGATAGATTTCTAAAGGTAGAATTACTTCATCAACAGTATAATCTTATTCAAGTTTGCTACTTAATAGTCCTGATTTTCCAGTAACCATTTGAAAGTCTTGTCCATAAAGTGGGAAATGAATACATGATCCTTATTGGTGGACTCTGTACTAACAACAAGACCTCCAAGTTTGTGAGGCTGTAAGAAGGTAGTGTATACTCTTAGTTCAAGCTTTTGTTCAGTATTTATTGAACACCTTCTATGTGCCAGATGGGCCACAGTCGGTGCCTGGCAGCAGTGCAAGTTAGATCAGACTCAGATGCTGCCCTCATGGGATTTGCAGAGACAGAAGAGAGCCACATAAGGGGATCAAAGATTCAATTCTTATACAGACTCTAACAGAGGTGTGCACGAGGTGATGTTTGCGTGCAGACGAGCACCTAAATCATTATTGTATGGTGATCTCATGAGGCTCCCTCAAAGCCTTGGCAGTTAAACTGAGGAATCAGGAGGAGAGGAAGGCAGAGCAGGTAGAAGAGCATGTTCCAGCAGCAGGAAGCACACATGCAAAGGGCTGGAGGCACAGAAACGTGTAAGTATGAAGAACAGCTTGCAACACAGTTAAGAAAACGGGGCCTGCCAGGGAGGGAAGAGTTGAGACCACACAGACAATTAAAAACCACATATGCCAAGAAACGTGAACTTCATCCTCTGAGCTATGAAGAGTCACTGAAGGACTTTAGGCTGGGGCCAAATACAATAAGATTTACATTTGGGACAACTGGGGAAGTTAAGTGAAGGACAAGTTGAAAGGGACTGAAATTTAAGGCTGGAAGAAAACAGTAAGGAGCTAAATGCAGTGATCAACAGGAGAAACGGTCAACTGAATTAAGATACTGGAAGTGAGAATCATTTGAGGGGCTGAATAAGAGAGAAGGTAAATATGCTCAGTGGGCCCTGATCACTAACAGTATTGTGGGTGGTGAGTGGAAAGAGGGACTCAGATGGTGCCCCAGTTTCTGGTCCAAGCTGTAATGTGCTTTCCTTCCACAACACATGGTAACAGGGTTGGAGCAGAAGGTGAAGGATTTGGAATTGGGCCTGTTGGGTTTGAGGTCCTTATGGACTTCTTCAATGCTAGATATGCAGGCCTGGAGCTCAGGACAGGGCCAGGCTTCAGGGAGGCAACTGAGCCAAGGATTTGGATGAGATCACCCCAGATAGAGTGCATACCACAAGGAAAGCAAAGGGTGGATGTCTGCAGCTGGGGAAACACCCTCATTTAAGGGACAAGCTGCAAAAAAACCTGATAAGCAAGGATCAGAAAGGCAGAAACAGAAAGGGCTGTGGCAAAATGAGATTTTCAGGAAAGTAGGAGTGTTGGGTTGGGTCCTATCTTAGGGAGGTCAAGCAGGATAAGGACAAAAGGCATCAGTTGGAGTCTGTAGTCCCATCAGAACTGACAATGCCTAGCCGGTTCTAAATCCTTTATGTACACTAACTCACTTAAATCTCATGATAACTCTATGAGCTAGGTATTCTAAGCCCTCCACTTCACAGTTGAGGAAACTGAGGCACAAGGAAGTTAAGAAACTTGTACAAAATTTGTGCTAGCATTTAAACTCCAGGCAGGCTGACTCCCTAGGCCCTGTGCTTAAATACTGTGATAACTCATTTCCCTACTTAACCTAGAGGTATTTGGTGACTAAATTCATACTCTCACTACCCCCACCACATCACACACAGTTTGTGGGGCCAGAGTTTGGCTTCGGTGGGTTGAGCAAAGCATTAGATGCGAAGAGATAGATCAAAGGATATTTTGCTTCATAAGTTTTCAATAAATTTAATGGTATTAGAAAGAAGAGGATGGGACAAGAGATCAAGGGGAGATTGGGGAGCTTTGAGCAATTTGTAGCCTGAGGTGAAAATACCATAGTGGGAAATTTTGAAGATCCAGTTGGTGGGGGAGAATGATAAAAAAAAGGAGAGATAGAAACAGAATCTAACGCCAAGATGGAGGAACGAACATTGGAAAACACAAGGGACAAGTCCAGTGAGGAATGGGGGAAGTGTGTGAGGTCAATTTGAAAACCTTGGAGTCTCATATATAGTATGAAAATTAATAAAGGGAAACCTCACTGACATGGCCTCAGGAGGCCTACAGGAGAATCTCTCATGCCCACCACTCTTTATAGATCTCAGTCTGCTCCAGAAGCAACCAAGGCAAGAAAGGTTTCCACCTTCTGCCTCCCCGCGACAGCCCAGACAATGAGAAGCCATGATATGATACATGGGCCTTCCAGTTTATGCCAGTGGACCTTTTTTGCTTAGAACAGCCCTGTAAATCCAGGGAGAAGAAATCCTGGGGCAAAATACCTCTAAAGTCCAAAATCAGTCAGAGAGAAATAAGTTTAAACCTGTTTATTGCTTACAAACTGCAGCCCGGCCCGTCTCTCTCTCCTGCTCCAGCAGCAGCAAAACCAGGGAACAGGCCAGCCCCCTCCCCTTAACCTCTCAGGTTAAGATATGCCCTCAGTTGCCCAGATAATAATTACCCATTGATATGGAGATGAACTTCTCTCCACCCCTTTTTTTATGGAGATGAACTTCTCTCCACCCCTGAGAAATGATGCAAACGCCCTAAAGCCATACTTCTCTCCACCTTTGAATGCCTATTGATATGCAAATGTACTAAAGCCTGGTGAGATATTCTTGAAATATTACAATTTTACCCACAAGCCCTCCCAATTTGGCCCTTTCCTCTATGAAAAAGTATCCTTTTTCTTTGTTCTCTGGACATGCCTATGATTTTGCTGTAGCTTGCACATCCCAGTTTGCAATTCTCTGCTATTCCCTAATAAACCCATATTTGCTGATAAAATAACTGGCTTTTATTTTTAAGGTTAACAATACATTTTAGTACTTACAATATGAAACTAAAAGATTACTTTGTCATAATTATCAACAGCTACTGCTGAGAATTTCTTACGCCTGGGGCACTTATAAAAATAAATAAACAAATAAAAATTTGCTAGGGTCTCCTATTCAAGTCCATGGTACTTCCCAGAATTAGGAGTACTTCTAAACTTCACAGTCACATTCACGTTCCATAAATCCCCACAGCACAGGATTCAAACATCTAAGTCATGTATCTTTCATTGCCTTATATTAAATTATTTGTAATCTCATCATACAGTCTCCACTAAATAATATATTCTTTGAGGAAACTGCTCTAATTCAACTGTGGATCTCCCTGAATGGTTTGCTCAAAACAGTCGTGATGCACACAGTAGGTACTGCATGTCTGCAAAATGGAATTCCTGACAAATTATGTACCTGGATGCTTTTTCCTATGATTTTTTATTTTTCAGCATTTGTTTTGGCTCCAAGAAATCCAATTTCTTTTTAAAAAGTTATTATTGTTATAAATTTTTATAATCTAAATCTATTTCATCTTGTACTGAGTGCTATGACCACTTCACCTTTTATATTTTACTTAGGATCTGATAAATTACATTGCAGAAGTAAGAAAAACTTACTTTGATATTAAAAGTATTAAATGGTTGTGTAAATACAAGGAACGAAAACACACAAGAAAGAGTACATAATATAAATTAAATATCTAGATAAGTAAGGGAGGGACAAGATTTGTTTAATCTACTTACAATTTCTTAAAATTTTCAACTAAAAGATCTCAGATTAGGGAACCACCCCTCATTCTTATTTGATAGAAACTACTTTCACAATTGAAAGTATAGTGATAAAACATGGCCCTTGTTAAACCAGTGTTTTAGCAGAAACCACTCCCAGTAACAGAAGTAGCTCTTGTCATGGCTTGCCATGGGCCTACAGTGGTTAAACTGACTGGAGATCGGGTTATACCAGGTGGGGGTGAAACGGGGGAGGAGGGAAGAGGGAGATAAATGCGGGAAGGTTGACTCTAACCATGTATTTTTTAAGACATGCCTCATGTTTTGAGTTTGGTATAGGTAAGATGATCATATTTATAATCCAAACTAGGACACTTTGGGGAGTAAAAGGGGACAGCAAGCAAAAACCAAGCAATCCAAGATGAATCATTATCCTGAGCACAGGGATTAAAGCCACCTCTCTGCTGCTACCCCATTTCAGTTCATAGTCACATCTCTTCTGTATCTTAGGTCCTTAAGAAAAGAAATGCCTTGGAGGTGAGGCTATACAAAGACTGAGTCCTTCTGACCTCAGCTTGGAGGAGGGTGTGAACACAGAGAGACAGAGGCAGAGAAGGAGGCAGAGAGAGAGACAGAAAGAGCTTGAGTGTACAAAGTCTTGCACATTATTTGTAATTGGGAAAGTCAATCAACTTTTTGTTTTATTGTATTATTTAACTTAATTTTTTAATAATCTTATATTTTTTATATTTTAATTATTTGATTTTAAAATTAATTGACTCTCTCATTTTAAAAAGAAGTCAAACATATATAATCCTGGTTCAGTTCGTCATCATCAACATAATACCTAACAATTATTACTGTGTATGATTGTTCCTGGCATAATAAGCAGAAATACCAACTTTCTACCATAAAGTGGCTTTAAGACTTAATAATACAGACCCATAGACCAATGGAACAGACTAGAGAGCCCAGATATAAACCCAAGTATATGTGGTCAATTAATATACGATAAAGGAACCATGGACATACAATGGGGAAATGACAGCCTCTTCAACAACTGGTGTTGGCAAAACTGGACAGCTCCATGCAAGAGAATGAAACTGGATTATTGTCTAACCCCATACACAAAAGTAAACTCAAAGTGGATCAAAGACCTGAATGTAAGTCATGAAACCATAAAACTCTTAGAAGAAAACACAGGCAAAAATCTCCTGAATATAAACATGAGTAACTTTTTTTCTGAATGCATCTCCTCAAGCAAGGAAAACAAAAGCAAAAATGAACACATGGGACTACATCAAATTTAAAAGCTTCTGCACAGCAAAGGACACCATCAACAAAACAAAAAGGTATCCTACAGCATGGGAGAATATATTTATAAATGACATATCCGACAAGGGGTTAACATCCAAAATATATAAAGAACTTACATGCCTCAACACCCAAAAAGTAAATAATCCAATTAAAATATGGGTGGAGGATATGAACAGACAATTCTCCAAAGAAGAAATTCATATGGCCTACAGGCACATGAAAATATGCTCCACATAATTAATTATTAGGGAAATGCAATTAAAAATCTCAATGAGATACCACCTCACACCAGTTAGGATGGCCAGTATCGAAAAAACTAAGAACAACAAGTGCTGGTGAGGATGTGGAGAAAGGGGACCCTCCTCCACTGCTAGTAGGAATGTAAGCTAATTCAACCATTGTGGAAAGCAATATGGAGGTTCCTCAAAAAACTAAAAATAGAAATACCATTTGACCTGGGAATTCCACTCCTAGGAATTTACCCAAAGAATATAATTTCTAAGATTCAAAAAGACATATGCACCCCTATGTTTATTGCAGCGCTATTTACAATAGCTAAGATATGGAAGCAACCTAGGTGTCCATCAGTAGATGAATGGATAAAGAAGAGGTGGTACATATACACAATGGAATACTACTCAGCCATAAGAAAGAAAGAAATTCTGCAATTTGCAACAACATGGATGGAGCTGGAGGATATTATGCTCAGTGAAATAAGCCAGGTGAAGAAAGACAAGTACCAAATGATTGCCCTCATTTGTGGAGTATAACAACAAAGCAAAACTGAAGGAACAAAATAGCAGCAGACTCACAAACTCCAAGAAGGGACTAGTGGTTACCAAAGGGGAGGGGTGGGGCAGGGGTGGGGGAGGTTGGGTGGGGAGGGAGAGAGAAGGGGAATGAAGGGAATTATGATTAGTACACATGGTGTGGGGGTGATTATGGGGAAGACAATGCAGCACAGAGAAGACAAGTAGTGACGCTGCGGCATCGTACTACACTGATGGACAGTGACTACAATGGGTATGGGGGAGACATGGTAACAGAGGTGAATGTAGTAACCACATTGCTTTTTCATGTAAAACCTTCATAAGAGTGTATATCAATAATACCTTAATAAAAAATAAAATAAAATAATTTTAAAAAAAGACTTAATAATAGCTCTTAATGTCAGAATATGATAATAGCTAATGTTTATTGAGGAATTGATGTTTCAAGCCCTGATCTAAGCATCTGCCTGTGTTACTACAGTTCTTCTCCAAACAGCCTTTTGAAGTCTGTTATTAGATAAAGACAGGAGGACATTGATAGATCAAGTGACTTTAACTTAAGTCCACCTGTTTAGTTAGTGAAGGAGGTAGAATTAGAACGCAGGCAGCCAACAGCAGGCCTCTCTACACTGGGCTGCTTCCCTCTGCAACCAGTACACACTTGCTCCACTTTAGTAGCAGCTTTTCAACCTCTTACTTGACTGCTCAGAACCAAAGTGTAGATATTGTTTTTTTTACCCATCCCTGTGTCCTCCATGATGTCTTGCACTTGTTAAAAGTTCAAAACTGCTTGCTGCAAACCAACTATAAAAAAAGGCGTGTGACAAATGGGGCAATTTGAACAAACCCTGACAGCTATGTGATGATATTAGCAAGATTGTTTTTAATATGTGGTAATAATATTGTGCTATTAAAAATGGAATCCTTACAGTTTAGACATGTATACAGTATTTATGATGAAAGATATGATGCCTGAAATTACCTTCAAAATTATCCAGCGGGGGGTTGGGAGGTTGGGACTGGGTGGGAATGTAGATGAAGTCAGATGGGCTACAGGGTTGGTGATTGTTGAAACTGGGTGGTGGGACATGGGGCTCCATTATTGTGGATTATTTTACTGGCAATAAACAGTTTAAAAAATAAACTATTTGACTAGTGACTCTGTGGCAACTTACTATACACTGATGGACAGAGACTGCAATGGGGCATGGTGGGGACTCGATAATATGGGTGAATGTAGTAACCACATTGTTTTTCATGTGAAACCTTCATAAGAGTGTATATCAATGATAGCTTAATAAAAAAATGATAATAAAATTAAGAAATAAATAAAGCACGATTGACATGAAAAATTAAATAAAAAATAAAATAAAATAAAATGTTTATGATAGCTAACCAAATGGGAAAAACTATGGACCTGAGAGGAGCAGGCACAGAATCTATGCCCCCACACGCCCGTCGGCAAGCTTGAACCTTGCCCGAGTGCCTTACATACTCTGGGCCCAGTGTCTTCCTGTCTTAAAATGAGATGCTTGCCCTTAACAATCTCTCAAGTTCCATCCAGCTCCAAAATTTTATGATTCTCTGATTTGGGCGCAATGGTTGAAGGAAAAAAATATCACCAGCTCTTTGCTCTGGTGGCCAAGAAAGGGTGGCCAAGCCACTCATTCTTTACCCTTCAAGCATGTGCACCTCTTATTTCTTTCCTCTCACTCCCTAGCTATGTGATCTTGGATGAGTTACTCAAACTTGGCACCTCCTCTGCAAATGGAGTAAGAAGAAGGTCACAGCCACCTCAAAGGGTGACATGTGATGACAATTACATGAGTTACTATATGCCAAGTGCTAAAAGCAGTGCCTAGCATATAGTAGTCACCCAAGAAATGAGAAGATATGTTTTACTATCCTTATTTTATAGCCGTGAACAGCAATTGTGGTCCAGTGAGGAGAAGTGATTTAGTTGAAGGCTATCAGTTTTAGTAAACAATGGAGCAGACATTTAAAGGCGAGTTTACTGCATCCACTCAGATTGTCCTCCAAGGGCATTATTATGAAAAACAGCAATTATGAAAACTTATACCAAACAATAATCTAGGTGGATCACATACTATCCTAAGACTCCAGCAGTCATCAGAAACTAAGTTAACATTTGTTGTTAACACAAAAACTTTGTCTGCATTGCAGACACTGGCCTCTGGGTCTTGGAGCCAGCCAGCCTCTCTCCCAGACAGCCTGGAGCCCGGACTGTGCAGACAGGGATGCTGGGCGACTGAAAGGTGACTTCCAAGAGGCAGCCAGAGCCAGCCTGGGCACAGGGAAGGAGTGGGGGCGTTCTTTTGTTTCCACACTGAAGCACTTCTCCCCCATGTTCGCTGGCCCCTCAGAAAGGACTGGGCCCTCTGTGCTGGCTGACCTCAGTTGGCCAGTTTATTTTTCAAATAGTGGCATATAATGAGTAAAATTCCAACAGCTCTACCATCTGCATTAGCCTCTCATCTTCTCTGTAGCATTAATCTACCGTCTCAGGATGATTGTTTTAATAATCCTTTTAGACATGTATGTGCCAAAGAAATAAATTGATCTCTATTTTTTCATAAAGTTTAAAGATATGTTAGAAAGAGGAAGTTGCAGAACAATACATATGACTCAAACCATATAAAAGGTTAGGAAGAATTATACAAAAGTGCTGGTAATTTGACCGTTTCACCAGCAAAAACAGCAGTTTCGCACAGTTTCACGCACTATGTAACTACACCCCTGAAAGGAAACACCCCAGACCCCTGGGGCTTCACCTCTGGTGAGGAGCCTAAGGCCTGGATGGGGAATATTAGTAGTGGAGTCATTTCTTCCTCTTCTTTCTGTACTGTTTAAACTTCCATTCAAGGATGTTCATGGATTACTTTTAGAATTTAAAAAATAAAAGAATTAGTTGCTATTTGCCAACTTCAGCTATGCCAAATATTTTCTGGAAGGAACTTAGGAATTACTAAATATTTATGTCAAATTAAACATTGTTATCCTCAAATATTTTTGCATTTGGTGTAAACCAGGACTACATACTTCAGATGTCACAAACTTTCAGGTTTCTCCTTGATTGATTTTGTATTTTTCACATTAGTATGATTTACTTATTTACTCATTTGGGGGTCGGGCATATTTTGCTTTCATTTGTTTTTAAGTGGAGGCAATGTTTCAGAGCCCTGAAGATGGAGTCAGGGGTCCCACTCTGTGTTTCAGTTGATGTGACTGCTGACACATCTTTTGTGTCCTAGAACTTGCCCATTCTGTGTGAGTACCTGCTTAGCCTCTTTGTCTCTCAGTAACCCCTTGCCCCTGCCTCCCCGTACCAGGAACACCTGGAAAACCACCATCACCTCTGCTCACTGAGCCTCCCTAGCATAGAATATCCAGCAAAGCAGGGACTCATCACATTAGTTAAGTGAATGAAGGCTTGCATGCATCAGGGGGGCAGGCTCTTTTCATACATTGTTCATTTTTATCTTCAAGAAAATCCATGCCCTGGTTATAGCGATGGCTTTGAAGAATTACTCATGTAATGGTTCAAGGGCAAAGAGCTAAAAGCTAGTCAAAAACTTCTTCATGTTTTGTTCAAAGCCCATGAACACTTCAACATGTATTAAATGTTAATAAGCGCTTTCTGGGTCAGTGGGTTAAGTAATAGCAATGGTGGAAGGTGAGAGGTGAAGAAATACACGGAAATTACATTCCCAGCCCGCTTGACTCACCAGAGCGTAACTTGTATAATAGCATGCAAGTGACTTAACCATATTATTTTTTTCCTTCTCTCACACAGCAGGCTTGGTAAAATGACAACATTCTCTTCATTCAGATATCTGCATGCCTGGTAAAACCTGGACAACATCAGAAAGGATCCAAGGGTTGGGTCACCTTCTTTTCTTTAGTGACAGAATAAAAGAAAATCACTACATTTAACAAAACTGTCAGGAACTGATTATACAGTTTGTGGCCCACCCTTTCCTACTCCATGCATTTGACCATTTGTCCGCACCTTCTCATGAAGGCCAAGGGAAGAAATAAAGAGATTTCCTAAGTGCACAGTTGCTGCTTTTTAACAGCCATATAAAATGATGCTAATAACTAATGTATTCTGAGCACCTACCATGTGTTACATAGCTTTCTAAAGATCAATGCTTGAGGGGACACCGGCATTTTTACCCACAGGGGACATTCGGCAAGGCCTGGAGATAACATTAGTTGTCACAACCAGGGGAGAGGGGAGCACCCGGAGGTGATACTGGCATTTAATGGGTTGAGTCCAGGGATGCTTCTAAACATCTTGCCTGCACAGGACCACCCTCCTGCAAACAGAGAATTATCTAGGCTAAATGGCAATAGTGCTGAGGTTGATAAACCCTACTTTAGATGAATTATCTCACTTAACACTCCAAACACACTAGGAAATTACTGTTTCCATTTTATAGATGAGGAAACTGAGGGTAAAGTTTAGATAGCTTCCTCTAGCCACTGGCTAGTGAGCAGCAGAGCAGCTGTTCAGCCCAAGTCTGTCTGCCTCTGGAGGCCTTAACCTTGACTACGGTGTGTTGGTGGGAAAAGAGCAGATGATCTTGGGTTAGCTGTGGGTTTCAGGATGACATGGCAGAATTGCTGCCAGGGGCTCTGGTGTCCATCACGGACACTCTGTGGGGGCTTTGAGGTGGGTGGCTACAGCTGCACCTCTTTTCTCAACTCAGAAGGTGAACTCTGGGAGTGTGCTTACTGCTTTTTGCCATCTTTCCAACTAAAAATGTCTGAGGTTGTATTATTTTTATTAAGATAATGTTGGGTTATAGTGAGTCACAGTAATGTTTAACAAAAATATTTGTAAAGCAGTTTGTGAAAAGTTTACCAAAATAATAAAAACATTAGCAAAATAATGAAATATTAAATTCAGCCTGTCCTCCTGACGTGGAATTTTTCTTCAGCCATGTACATCAGTGGGCAGAATGTGTTTCAAATTAAGTGAAATCCATGAAACAGCCTTATATTCCTTATCAGCTGTCATTTTCTGTATTTTATAAGAATTGAACATGTAAGTATGCTTCTGTCAGTGCAGTGCAATAATACCAGACCCAGATAAGATATTCATATGGTTGTAATTATATTTTATATGTAAGGATTCCCTTTTCCCCTCAAAATCCCCAAAGTCCTGTCATTGGTAGACTCTACTAAAAATCATCCATTTTCCATGAGGCCAAACAGGTGCCATATATAATGGACCAACGTAAAACATACCAGAAATATTAGTATGTGTATTATGTTTTTCCCTTCTAAGAAGATTATGCCTCTTTTTCATCCCTGCTTCTTGTCGTGATCAGGTTTCTTGTTTATTGGCTTATTACCACATTTGAGTTGATAGCTTCCATCCCATGCGCCTGACGACACTTGCAGCTATCTGTAGCAAAAGAGAACAGGGATATCAACGGTCATTCAGACCCCAAACTGTATCTGAAATATTACCATCCCTGCTTCAATGCCCAGACTTTGTAGTAGAGCTCCAAATGTACTGCAGAACTGCTGAGAATACAGCAAAAGAGAAAAAGAGAAGGAAGAAGAAAAGGGCCTGGGAAAGTCATAAAGAGGAGGGGAAATTCTTAAATAATTGAACCATGGGTTTTTTTTTACTACCTTTTAATAAAAGGATATATTAGAATAAAATAATATATTACTTCAATAAAATAATTCAGTTTATTAGGAGGGCTGTTACTCCAGTCTAACATTAAATTAACATAAAATCATACCACTGAACAAAGTATAACTTAATAGATATTTTATTTTTTAGGCTTATGGCAGAAGAAAATAACAAACCCAAGTTAGAAACCTCAAAATAACTTTGACTCTCCTCACCGCCCCCCCAACTCCAGCCTCCCGCCAACTCCCCTACCCTTCCAGTCCACGCTCACACTGCAGGGAGAGTTATTTTTCTAAAATAAAAATGTGATCATCCCCATGCCTGTCTCAGAAAGCTTCAAAGGCTTTCACCATTACCTAAAAATAATGTTGCAGAGCCTAAGCATGGTCCTCTCAGTCTGGCCGTAATTCAGCTTTCTAGCTTTTTCTTGCCAATTCTCATTTCTTTTTATTTCTCTCTTCAGGAGCTTCAGCTCCAGTCATAGCAGAGCCCTGTGGAGTCCCCAGACAGGTGCGGCTATGGTCAGGCCCTTTGCCTAAATGCTCCTTGTTGCTTCGCCACCCTCCTTTCTCTACCGGTCCTGCCAGGCCCACCCTAGCAGGGAGGTATGATGCCTCCCCAACCACTCCTTCCCACAGCATAGTTTTGGTTTCTTGAAAATAGCATCCTTGAAACCAGTCATCACCTATTTGTGTCACTTGCATAGGTATCTATAATGTACATTAGCTTCTGGGCTCAAATATGATCCAACTTCCGTAACACAGAATCATGCCCATGATTGGGGGACAAGAAATGTTTGAGTTGAGTTCAGTGACCAGAGGGAGTCTGCTTTTGAAGCTAATTTGCCCTGGGAAGCTGGAAATAATATCTACATTGGCTAATCTACATCTGGTGTATTTTGAAGGAGTTTAGGTGGACATGTATGGAAGCTATCTCCTGAACAGGTCAATCCCCGCCAAATGACTGCGAGAGCAAAGTCATTCTCAGTCAGGTTTCTATCAGTTCAATAGCATTTCCTAAGTCCCTCCACTCCCATTGTCCCACCTTTAGGCTGAAGATGCTTCTGCAAAAGCTGAAAGAATTTTCTCACTTTTGTTTTCCCAGAAAAGCCACTTCCTTGCAGTAATTCCAGTCAGACAATAATTATTATATTGGTACAAGGATTTTGGACCCAGTGCCATATGATTTTCATTATGATTTGTAAAAACCTGGCAATTTAACAATGTCTCTACTCTTGGTGGAACTGCACATAACCAGTGATATAAACATTTGGCCTAAATAAGGACCTCTTGGGTATATTGTGCTTCGGAATTTGTAAACACAGAAATTTTGGTTCTTTGGATTCCTTCTGGAGAGGCAGCCACCAGTTACTTTAGGCTCCTTACTCTCTGCTTCTTCCTTAAACACTCCCAATGTCCTGAAATAGGAACAGCAGAAATTGCTTCCCCAACTCAAAAATTAAGGAGGAATGAATAGATGCTGAGGTGCCGGTCAGGCACAGGACTGGTTAGAGGATCTGCCTCTATCATGCAGTCTAGAGAACCAAGGGATATTAGTATTGAAAATGACATTGGGGCAAGAGTCAACAATTCTGTCACCTCCAGATGCCAAGCAGAAACACTGATGTACGAGCAAGCCATAGTGTGGCTACTACTGGAATATGAGAGTTTGTAAGCCTTTTAAAAGGTACAAACCTCACTCTACCTAGGTGACAGTTGCTGGGCAAAAATGAGGGGCCTATTGTTGCCCAGAACTTCCAGTTACCAAGAGAATCTAGATTTGGGGGGGAATTATTGAGAAACTAACTGAAATTCATTTTCACACATGTGTGGAAGTTGGGGTTCCAGGATCCTTACTGAACTTAAACCACCTGATGATGTAATTGGCCTGTTGCTGGGCTGCCGCTTCCACACCTGTAGGCAGTAAGCTATTATTGCGCTATATAGAGAGCTCGGCCCAGTGCTCTGGGAGGAGGCAGAGACGCTAGTGTTTGACCTACCTTTCTTTGGTCACACTGAATCCATGGCGAACTTGCCCGGGGCTGAAACCCATTGGCAAGACAACACATCACCTAGGTCCAAGGCCACTGGTTTGCAGTCCTCATTTTAGGGACCATTTAGTCCACCTCACTGCACTGGTAGTAATGCTGCAGATGAGGTAAGATTGCACACACCTGGTTGGAAGCAAAAAGATGGCTAGAACCCAAGTCCTTTGCCAGTTCCCTTATAGTCATTCACCTCCCTTCAAGCATTTGAATCTGAGACCCCTGGCATGTAACAATCAGATCTCAGATCAGCCTAGAGGGCTCTTGCCTGGATCAGAACTTGGGTTCCAAGCTCACTCAATTTTGAAGGACAGCAGAGTGACAGATCCATCTGGGAGCTCTCTGGTGTCTCTCAAATTCCCTGGAGCTGGACCAGCACTTATGTGGCTGATTATCAGATACACTTGAGGAGCCACACAGACTTACAGATTTCCAGGTTCCAACCTAGAACTAAGCACCTGAAGCTCTGGGGACATCAATATTGTTAATATGCTCCATCAGTGATTCTCAGTGATTCACAGGTTCTGCTGCTCTAGGCTAGTTACCCACTGTGGATCAGGCCAGGAATTCCAGATTAATCCTAATCCAAGCTTGTGGCCCTTGGCCATGGAGTAGGGCTACTCCTCCAGTGAGTGACTATGTATTAATTTTTTCCATGTTTTAAAGCATCCTTTACCTGGTTCATAGGTTCTTGTTTTCTTACACTTTTAGGCAAAGAAAAAGAAAAGCTAACTCTGTTGTGGTAAAACTTTTCCTTTTCAATAGTACTGCTGGGTACAAGAGATTTTTATTCAGGAATGAATTTGAACAGCTTGCAATGAACTACTTAATTAAATCATGAATGATAAATTCCTCATAAATTATCCTTAAACATTTTATAATTTTAATACTTCATGTTTTTTACTATACTCTGTAAACATTTAAATGGAAGCTGTGAATTAGATTTCAAAATAGATGAGTAATTTTAAACTGTGACATCCATTTTCTTAGCATTCCAGTTTATTTTAAGGGACAATTAGTAGCACTTGAAAAAATGTATCTAATTGCGAGACTGAATCAAATTCCACAGCACTTGGATGTTTTTACCCTCATCAGATCTATTTTTTTCCACAATGACCAAAACAATAAGGGACTAGAGGCAAAAATAAAATTTTAAAAGCAAAATGCTTATAATAAACTTAATTAACATTTTGAAATCAGCCCAGATTTACTTAGGCCAAGAACTCATTTCTAGGTCTCAGAAATCATTTGTTACTTTGATCCTGGCTGCCGACATGGCCAAGGGATTTCCTGATGAAATGTAACTTGCACCTCTTTATATCAAGTTCAGTCACTTATATTGTTCAGGGGCTTAACTTGTTTCCATATGCCCAGGTGAAAACTCTGATGTCCCCGGCAATGACATGCTGCTTACTTACACCCTGGGGCTGCTGCTAACGCATCAAACACGGACTCTGACTTGTCCAGACACTAGCTGTTCATCATCTTTCAAGGCGATATGGCCCCTTAACATACTTAAATAGTGCCTCTATTTGTTTTCTCCCTCGTTTGAAATTTGGGGGCCTGGTATCCTTGAATAATTTTTATGAGCTGAGTTAGCTTGGTCCTAAGAGGAAGAAATCAGTTTAGCTTCTTACTCCATGCCCAGAATTAAACGACATAGAAGATCTCAAGGGTAAATCATTTCAATTCCAGCCACTACCTACTGCACTACTTGCAGGGCTCTCTGAACAAGTCTCTGAAGGACTAATCAAAGCGAACTTCATCTCAATCTTGCACAAATATTCTCTGAGTTGGTTCTTCATTTCTGATGGGTTTCCTGATTAATTCTGTATTTACCTACTTTAAAAATCCCCCACTATGATTTTCAGGATGGTTGTAATGGGGTAGCATCCTGGCTCAACCCAAAACTACTAGGAAAAGCAAATGGAGAGTATATGGGCCTCCAAAATGGGCAACGCTACCTATCCAGCCCATTGTGCAAAGAAGGCCTGGTGTAGCTAAATTTTCTGGCTTTTCAAAAAAATTTTGCATTGGTATTTTTATATAAAAATCCCAATTTTCAAATATAGGCAGCTCATTTAAAACAATTTTAAACTATAACTCAGGTCATATAGTACACTTCAGTTGGACACTTCTAGCTAAAATACTGCCAGTTTGCAAACTCTATACTGTAAGAATCATTGTTCCGTGGGTTTATAGTCTTAGTGTTTAATCAGTTCACCCTGGATAGCTTTTATGTAACAGTAGTACATATATAAAGCCTACTATGTGCCAATCACTATTTGAGATACTGGAGATACAGCAGTGAACAAAACAGACAAAATAAAGCTGGCATTCTAGCATACATTCATATTCATGAAATTCACAAAGAAGGAAAGAAGGAAGCATGAGAAATTAGGGGATGGGAACAATCTCAATGCAATTTAGAACTAGATGGTTAACAGACACTTCAGCATGTCATGTTGAGTTTAATAAAATTAAAACTTTAAAAGCAGACTTCTTCATGGAAAATGCAGCCATGCTTGAAACCTCTATCAGAACAGTGTTTCTTCATTCAACAGATATTTGTTGAGTCCCTGCTTTATGCCAAGTGTCTTACTAGACAGAAAGGATACAATGGTAAATAAGAAAAACATGACTCTAGCCCTCTATGTTCACAGGAAGCAAAAAATAAATCAGAAAAAATAAAAAGAAATAACAAGTTGAAAATAAGTGATGACAAATCATGATAAATGCTATGTAAAAATTTAAATAGAGACTAATGATAGGAATAAGAAGCCCAGTTTACATAAGATAGGCAAGTTCTGCTTGAGAAAGGGACATTTAAGGTGAAGTCTGAAGAATGAGAAGAGAAAGTCACTCAAATAAAGGGATAGGGTGGAGGGAAGATTTATAAACAGAGGAAAGAGCATGTGCAAAGGTCCTGAGGCCTGAAAGAGCTTATGTAAGGAATTGAAGTCTCGTGAAGCTAGAGGACAGTGAGCTAAGCTTGGAGAGACAAGCAGGCCATGTATCCACAGTATGAACTTGGGGTTTACCCTAAGTGCAAAGAAAATACCATAGAGGTTTAATAAGAGTGACATGCCCTGACTTAAACACTCTTTGAAAATCACCATGGCCATTTTATTAGACAAAAACCACCCAGGTATTGTGCAAGCTTTGACACAGGGAGCTCAAATAGGAGGCCATTATAAGTAGTAGTCTCAAGAGAAAATGGTAGACTGCTCTAGGATAATGGCATTGGAGTTGGAAAGAAGGACATAGATTTCAGATACATTTTATTTAGGAGGCTTTCCCTCAAGTCCCATGACTCTCTTTGCCTATTCATACTTTTTTTTCTAGGCAATAAAAACACAAACTTAAAGTCAACTATGCTTTCTGATATGGAAATAGGCCATTTTGGCCTAGTAATAACATCTCTGAACTGACTTTCATTGAGTTTAAGTCCACAAAGATAAAACTCAAGGGCATGATCCTGTCTGCTAAGTAACCCCCTTAATGCCAAAAACTTGGGTCATTAGGAGTTCTTTGGATTCTGAACGGTACAAACAGCATGGTTGTCCATCTTATCAAAATATTTTGCTTGTCTGTTTTATTCCTTACTTGCTAAAAAAAGAATCTGAAAGCACAGTTGCAGAAGAAACTTTACTGCGACTCTTAATCAAATAAAACTAATACGAAGTTTGTCTTGGGTAAAATTTAAATGAATCCAGCAAACTGTCTCGCTCTGTGACTTGGGAGGCCTGTGGCTTATTTTTTCGCTCCATGTGGTAGGAACCCAATGAAGCCAGCCTGGGCCCAGTGGAGCCGTGTTCCCAACAAGCTGGGCCAGAAAATCAAGCCCGTTTGAAAAAGAAAAGCAAAGTAAATATCTAATGTTTTCTCAACTTGATACAGAGTGAGGAGTAAAGACAGGAGAACAGAGAATGGGGCAGAGGCCCTCAGCCCAGAGAAGTTTCTTCTAGACTCACACTCCCTGCCTCCCAACATGAGCAGTGTGGTTCTATTCTCATCATTCCCATCTTTTGCGACTCTCTCCAGCATGGGTTTGGACTGGGGAGAAAAAGAATAGGGGAATGTCTAATGCACGAGAAAATGGCAGCTTTATTAGGGTTGGGCTGTTTGACATTACTCTAGTTTTAACTTTCCAGATGAAAACAGAATTCAGAAAAGGTCATATAATGCAGAGTTCAGTTTACCTTAGCCTACTTTATTTTTACCTTGAAGGGAGGCCCAGGATTCTCAAAGAACACCACTTCCTTTAGCTCATCTCTGAAATCCTTTTCTCCATCCAATCCTACCTCAAACTAAAGAAAACATCACCTTCTTTGACCTCCCTGTTACAATTGTAAATAATTAAACACTTAATCCCAGAAATCAGTGCTAGTGAAGGGTTAACCTAGTGAAACAGATTGGTAGCCAACTGCAGGAATTCAGTTCTTATGCTCCTAGCTTTTTAAACTTTGTGGGAAAACTGCGAGTTCTGAATCAAGGGCTTCTTCCTCAGCAGGGCCTTTGTGGATAAGTTATAGTCTACAAACAATAACAGCTAACACATATAGCACTAACTATGTGCCAGGCAGTGTCCTAAGCCCTTTACTCACATGATCTCATTTGGTTCTCACAATGACCCTGCAAGGTCATCCAGCTAGTTAGCAGCATAGAGTCTCACTTAGACAGCTTGACTCTGGGTGTGTGCCTTTAATGCTCCCTCTGCTCCCATCCCCCGCTAACCCTCAATTCCTGCCCCCTACCCTTGGCTTTCCTGATACTTATCTTAAGTCTCAGATGAGTATTCGTGTAGGATTCTTCCCTCTCCTTTCCAGCTCACCTTAAACATTTGGGTTTAGGTCAGAAAGGCAAAATAGGAAAGGGTTTGTGAGAATAACTTTAACCACAAAATCAAACAGGTGTGGGACCCACCAGATGTCAGGCATTGTGCTAAGAATTCTACATTGTCCATTCAGTCCTCTCAGAAATTCTAACAGATTAATGCTATTCCCACCTAACTGAGAGGTAAGGAAGCTGAGACAGAGAGAGATTAAGTGCCACCTCCAAGTCACCCAATGCGAAGAGGCAGAACCAAGATTTGAAGGCAGGCCTGCCTGCCTGGGAGCGCAAGCTCTGGGCCTCTGGCCTGTGAGCTATTCAGCCTGCCAGGACCCTTACCACCTGTTTTCCCTCTGTTCTTCATCAATAGAAAGAGGGTTAGCTGGATGTCATGGATGCCATGATACACCCCCAGGTCCACGTTGCAGGCCTGGGAGACATCCCCCCAGCTGCTGGACATGTGGGCTGTGGTGTCTCTCTAGGGATACCCTTGGTGGGAGATAACCACACTGGCCAGCATCATGTCTCTCCCCAGAGCAAACCACACATAATGGCTAGATGCAGTCAAATAAAATCTCAGCTCTTTCCTGAATTTGAGTCAACTCTGTGCTCCCTGTTGGGTAAGTTGAAGTCTTTGCTGCATCTTAGTGGCAGTCCACCTTCTCTATCTGCCCAGTCCTGCTTCCCTGCACATATCCCCACAGGTGTTGGTCCTAAGGCCACTCCCCAATAAACTTCGTGTGCATAAATCTCAAAGTCTGTTTTCCCAGAATTTCAACCTGGGACAGCTGCGAAGCATCCCTGTGCCCACTCCCAACCCTTAACCCCATAATGCCTATTCACCATGTGCTGGAGGATGGGGAGGGCAGCTAGCATTTACTGCACCCTGACTCCAAGACACAGTGGTGGATAGCTTCCGTAGATCACCCCTGTGAGCCCTAAAGGAATCAGGTAAAAGCCTGCTACTTCCACTTGACAGGTGGATGGCAAAGCTTGGAGAGAAGTGAATTGTTTGAAGTTGCAAAATTAATGAAATGAACCGAGTTTTTGGAAATCAAAGCTTAGGCAGTGTGGTAGCCTAAATAATGGCCTGCTCTAGAGGTGTCATTGTCTTAATCCCTGGAACCTGTGAATCAACTACCTTACAAGGCAAAAGGGGCTTTACAGATGTGATTAAATTAAGGATATAGAGATGGGGTGATATCCTGGGCTACCCAGGGGGGCCCAATGTAATCCTAGAAGTCTTTATAAGAAGGAGGCAAGAGGGCCAGAGTCGGAAGGAGATGTGAAGATAGAAGCAGAGATAGGTGTACTAAAGCCAGGATCCAAGGAACATGGGCAGCTTCTAGAAGCTGGAAAAGGCAAGGAAATGAGCTCTCCCCTGGAGCCTCCAGAAGGAAGGCAGGCCTGCCAGCCCCTTTCAGATTTCTGACCTCCAGAGCTGTAAGGTAACACTTTGGGTTGTTGCAAACCCTTGTTGTGGTAATTACAGCAGCAATAGGAAATAGCACAAGTAGGGTCTCCCCACTCTCTGCAACTTGCCTTCTTGCATCTACATGTGCCGTACCCTCGCCTCTCCCCACTGTCCCCGGGACTGATGCCGAGGCTGTTTTTCCTTCCATCTGGGGACCCCAGGGGGAGGTGTAACAGAGGCTCCTCCCCTGACCAGCCCTCCACCCGCTGAAGTCGGCCAGGTTTGAACACAGGGTCCTACCCAGGGTGGACGTGAGGAAACAGCCCGAGGAGGAGGAACTCTGGCAGGACTTTTGAAGTGGAACCCCATGGTATGTACACTGGCAGCAAGTCAGTCTCCTCGACTCGGGGTGCTTACCTGACAGCTTATCCCTGTAGTCCTATCCCTTCACCTCCAAGCTCAGGGTCAAGCTCTCTGAGAAGTCTAAAGCAAATTGAAAAACAGGGGCAGATGTGACATCTTCATTCCTCTTCTAGAGCTAAATCTTTCATCACTGCTGAGTTTAACTGGGGACTGACTTTCTTAGATTTGGGGTGGGGTGGGGAGAGAGGCCATCCTGGTCTGTTGGAATGGAAAGGAGCATTTCTTGACTCTCTATAGGCAGTGCTAGTATGATCACCATTATACCTTGGAAAAAATTAAGGCTCTTGCTCAGATCTGTTAAAATGTGGCAGAAATGGGATGCAAACCCTATCTGTCCCATTCAAAAGCCTTTGGGCTCCTCCTTTATGTGCCGCCCTTACTGTGAGAATTGCATCTTAAGAATGATAAAATTGTGGCTTCTCTTCCTTTCCCAATATCATGTACAGATTCACAAACCATAATGCCAATTTGTATTTTTTTAAAACCACATTCCTACCTTCCACTCTAGATGGGTCCTCCCATACCCCTCCCCGGCAACCGCAACACCATTCTCTTGCCAAGTGGTTTTATCTCCTGGAAGCCTCACTAGCATATTTGGATTTGTGTCCCAGGACTCCTGAAAAAATCCAAGCCTGTATAGACTTCCTGTTTCTTTTCAAATTCCTAAAATCTCAGTGTTTACTATCCATTTGTTTCTGAAGCTGCAATGATTGTCCTCAAACTCCTGTGAAGAAATGCAGACACTCTGAAATCTAGAATTACAGAGCTGACAGGGTCATTGGAGAACTTCCATTTTACAGATAAAGAAACTGGGGCCCAAGATCACAGTTTAGTGGTCAAGTCTACTCCTTGCGTTAATAACAGGATTCTAAGTGCTGTCTACACTTACAATCATTGGGGGGCTATTTATTGATAAAGAACATGAACTCTGAATTCAGACTGCCCGGAGTTCAAAAGCAGCCTCTGTCACTTGCTAACTGTGTGACTATGGACAAGTTTCTTAACATCTCTATGTTTCCTCCATTAACTGGTGTTAGAATCAAATGGTTTAATACATGTAATTATGCAAAGTAATTGAACAGGTGTTAATTATTCATTATTATTTCATCTGGTGGACTGAAGTTTATGAAACAGAATCACCAAACATTTCTGCGGTGGTTTGAGAGCCTTCAGACACAGGTGGGCATTACAGTAGAGTGGGTAAGGGAAACCATGAAAACGAATTGTCAGAGACCATCCCCGGGTTCTGGTTCTTTCTGGCTGCAAGACTTTGGGGAATTATTTAACTTTGTGTCCCTGTGTCCTCATCTCTGATATGGAGAAAATGAAAGTATTGACCAGTGAGCAAAGTTGGGGAAATTAGATGATATAATCTAAGCTCAGTGCCTGGTACATAAAGGCTTACTATTTATTAGCTGTTATTACTATGTAATGAGATATTTATTTTGTATCTTATTATATATAATATATTATTATATATTATATATATTACAGAAGCAATGTGGACTTCTCTTTGTTGCTTTTAGTCCAGTCATTTAGTAAGTCATGAAGAAGAATGCCTTGCTATATATATAAAGTGTTACATTTACAAAATGATTTTTATCACTGCATTACTTAACCAGTAAATGTATATTGCTCAAAATAGCCCTGAGAAATTATCTGAGGTTCTCTGTATTTATGATAAGTCTTAGAAACTCAAGGTCACACAGAGGATTGATGGTAGAATTAATAAAGGAATTTGCAGTTATATGTTAACTCCCTGAAACTTGCCTCTTTTCTATCTTTCTTGATAATTTATCTCCACCAAAAACAAACAGTGTGCTTGTTCAGCCAGGTATCAGTGGGTGCCATGACTGCACACACATTTGGACCAATCCAGAAGACTCCCACACCTCGTATCCTTGCTAAGAGGAAATGCACTCAGGTGGAAACAAGGAGGGTGAAAGTCTCCCATCTGGGTCTTATGGGGTACAAAGTAAAAGATGGGGGGTTGGGATCATGGACACAGGATTCCAAAAATACCTTAAAGAGAGCAAGAGAAAGTAACTTTTAGTGATGCATTCATGGGGAAAAGGATTTTGGAAGAAGGCTGTGCATATCTGGAGAAATGTAGTATCAGTTAAAAATTATGAACCATGTGTCCTAACTGAGCTATCTGTTCCTGTGTGCATAGCCCTTACCCTCCCAAGGGCAGAATCAACTGGCAGGAGAACCAGCCACAAGCAGGTTTCTATAAGCTTGAGTCAACTTCCCAGAGGAAAACAAAAGAAGTCCTGGTCTAACCCAGGAGCTGTACCAGGTACCAGTCCCACCCCCACCCCCAGGGAGCTTTCCCAGCAATCTGGCCAGGGGCAGTCACTACACCTCATTACAGCTGAATAGGTCACTTCACAGGCAAATGCACCCAATAGGAATCAGCTTTATATTCTGAAATCCCTGCTCACCTTTTCAGGTGGATGAACCTATTTCCCCTACTAATGTCCCACATGCAAATGGAAGGCTAGAGTGTTCTTTCGCCTCTGAACCAGAAGGCAAAAAAAAAAAACCAAAAAACAAATACAAACAAAATTCTGGTTGTAAATCAAATTGTGTGTATGCATACCCTGTGTGCAAACTGAATTGTTTTAAATACAATAGGAGAGCTTGCAGCTTCAAAGACTCCCCTCTAGGAATAAAAGAAATAGTTGTTTTTTTTTAAATAATGTATTTTTGCCTCTTTCTTTTTGAGATAGGGCATAACTGTACCCTGCAAGTGCTCTACTTTTAGGAGATTAAAAATAATGCTAATAAAAACAGTGAATAATTGTTCTAAACCATAATGTTGATTGGTCCATTCTTGACCTCTGACCTAAAAACAATGCCCTATAGTAGAGACCCTGAGACTTTGTTATAAAACAGGCTTATTTACATAACAGCAGTTTCAGGAAACTCATTCCACAGACACCTTTTCATTGTCACTAAAGCAAGGAGCTGGAAAGGATGCATAGCAAGCGCAGGGACTTTATAGACAAATTCCAAAGACCTAACTATGAAACAGTCCTCCTGTAGGACTTGTGGACTTTGTTCTTTATTTCCAATTTGACTTCATCTCTTGGCCTCCATGTTTTTAATTGCTCCATACCAACTGAGTAGGATTCAAATTCCATACTTCACATTCTACCCCTCTTCTGTCACTCTACTACCCATTGCTTCTAAGAATGTGGGTTCCTCCTGGATAACTTATATAAGAGTGCCCCATCATCTGTGAAATCAACCTGCCAAACTGAACATCAGCCCTGCAGAGGGGTGGCTGGCCTATGCCCAACCCTGAAAGTCAGCAACCGGGCATTTCTCTGGTGCTGAAAAAGAAGGGGCAGGTATTCTATATGGCAAGGCCCTCTAATTCGAACACTCTTTGTCCCCACTTTAAATTTGAAAGGCATCAGCAAAGAGCATCCTGGCATGTCTTAATAGTTACCAAGGGATGCAGGGTGATTAGACAGACGCTGGTACCCAGCTGTTCTCCAGCTCCACTGAGGTTAAACGAGAAATAACATTTTAGTTTAGTAAAGGGGGAGAGCAGGTAATTTAGATACAAGAATAGAAATATTTAGGGGTTAGAAACTTTCACAGAGAAGGTTCTTAATACAGATTGGATGAAACGTTTGAATGAATAAGTGGATGAATGAGGTTGTGGAACCCTCTTAGATGTATTGGGTTCATCCTAAATATATCTGAGGGAAGAGCAACACATTACCTTGGTGAGAAATTATACCCATTAGTTCTTTAAATTCCTAAGATGTTACAGTTCCATGGATACTTTGTTGAGGGTCTCTTCTGTGCCAGGCACTAAGAATTCCTCTGATGAGCTTCAGTCTGGTGGAAGAATGACACTTAAACTCAGAGTCCTACCAACTAAGCAGACATTTATGAGGGGACATTATTTAGAAATTCTAGAATTTCTATGCAGAATATGAAATTCTGATTCAGAATTCAACTTGTAGATTAAATAAATGTATTTATTGACACTTTTAAATTAAGTCATTCAGTCATCAAATATTTATTGAGTGCTTACTATATTCCAGGCATTTTAGACATTGGAGATTTAGTAGTACATATGACAAACAACCCCTGACTCCCTGGAGAAGACAGCAGGCAATAAACAGATTAACATATAATATGTCAGGTAAGGAGAATATGGCAAGGAGAACTAAAGCAAAATAAGAGGCATAGAGAGAGTCATGGTAGGGTGTTGATTCATATAAGCCAATCAGAAATAGCCACTCCAATAAGGTAACATTTGAGCAGGAAAGACATTAGAGAAGTAAGGGAGAAAGCCACACTGCTATTGGGAGCAAAGCATCCTGGGTGAGGGAACAGAGAGTGCAAAGACCCTGCAGTTGGAATGAACTTAGAGGGTTCCATGTATGTCAAGAAAGGCAGTGCTGATGGAACAGAGTAAGTAGTCAGAGAAGAAGGAGAGAAGGTCAAAGACACAGCAGGGCCAGATCTTACAGCACCTTGTATCTGAGTGAGAAAGGAAAGCACTGGAGAGATGCGAGCAGAGGAGTGATATGATATGATCCATGCTGTGTGGATGGATAACTTTTGGGGGCAAGGACAGCAGTAGGGAGACCAGTCAGGAGATGGGAGATGATGGCATCCTGTGCGTGGGATGGGAGTTGTAGAGCTGGAGAGAAGTGGTTGCATTTTGGATATATTTTGATGGTAGAGTTGGCTGACTTTTCTGTGGATTGGATATAAGGCATGGAAAGGAGAAAAAGAGAGACAGGGATAATTCCAACATTTGGGGCCTAACCAACTGGAAGAATGGAAGCACCATTTCCTGAGATGGGGAAGGTTGTGGCTTCCGAGGAGGGCAAGTAGGGATTCTGTTTCTGACAAGTTAAGTATATGGTGCCTGTGGACATCCAAGTGGAAATGTCAAGTCAGCAGTGGATGAACTGAGTCTGAAATTCAAGTGAAAAGGAGGCTGGCATTATATATTTGAGAGTCATAAGTGTTTGGATGGTATGAAAAGGCATAGGCACGGCTAGGGAGTGAGTATGGAAGGAAGGAAGTGGTCCAAGGCCAGGGCCCTGTGGTACTTCAGCACGTGGAGATCAGGAGAGACCTGATCCTTGGGGATCAGAGAAGCAACAGTAATACTGACATAGTCTTGGCTCAGCAGTGAACAGTATTTCACATGGTCACAATAATCTTTGTGATAATCTAAATATCAATTTAACCAAAAATTGGCCATGTAACTCTATTAGAAAGGAAGAAGAAGTGTGTGTGGAGGTGATGCAGTGACACATGGCCATCTTCCAAAGCAGGTATATAATAAAAATCTAAAAATTATGAATAAATAAGCAGTATAAAAATGATATATGGAAGCAGAGAGGTACATACCAGAAGAAATAACTAGAGTAGAAAGTGGCTTCCTTTGGGGAAGAGCAGTGTGGGGAAGGAGAGAATGAGGAAGGATTGCTCCTTTCATTTAAACTCTATACTCAGTGGATTTGTATACAGACAAAATGCAGCCTGTCCATATAGTGCAATATTATTCAGCCATAAGGAGGAATAAGTACTGATACTTGCAGCAACAGAGACGAGTTTTCACGCTAAATGAAAGAAGCCAGACACAAAAGATCAAATATTGTATGATTCCGTTCATTTGAAATAACCAGAATAGGCAAATCTACAGAGGCAGGATGTATATTAGTGGTTGCCGGGGACTTAAGGAGGGAGAAATGTGGAGCGACTGCCAATAGCTACAGGGTTCCTTTTTGGGGTGATGAGAACATTCTGGAATTAGTGGTGATCGTTACACAACCTTGTGAATATATACTAAAAACTACTGAATTGGACACTTTGGAAAGGTGAATTTTATAGTATGCAAATTATATCTCAGTTTTGAAAATCATATACTATTTGAAATGATTATACCAAAGCATTACCTCAATAAAAATTAAAAATAATTAAAAAAATAGTATTAAACTTAAAATCTTGAATTACCTTTAAAATAGGGAAGGAAACCCCTCTAATTTAAACCTTACTCTAGGGGAGTCCCATGATTTTCATCTTTTGATGGAAGTCACATAAACCATGAGCCATGGCTGGCCTCAGGCAGTGGCACTTAAGTGGATGAAAGCAGTGGGGATGAAGAAAGTGGGTGATGCGGTCCACACTATTTTTGCGGGTTCCACACTATTTTGGGGTCTACATTATTTTGATTGGGTCCAGACCTCACACATGGGAATCAAGCTGGTGAATAGGGCCTGCTACCTAAAATATGGGACCCAGTGCCAGATAAAAGTGCAGGGCCTTTTGTTCAAATATATGGAAAAAAGTGCTGGTAAAGGTACTAAAATATAAAGCTTTTCTCTTGGGCAGTCCCTTGAGTTCTGGTGTTTATTTGCTATTTAATGTCTTCCTGAGAAAGAAAAAAATCAAAAATTTAAATTATTGGCATGACACTTATCACTCACCTTTATATTGTGCAATGCCAGTTACAGATACAAATACAACAACATTTAATTTGTGTGTAGAGTCACCAAAATCACACTACTTGTATTTTGTAGCTTGTACATGCATATGTATTTTGTTCTTATCAGAATAATGCACATAACTGCACATAACTAACTCAATGGTTTGTATTTCACTTCTTGATATGCACACATCCCACCAATATTCTGTGCCTTCAGCTTACTGATGAGCAAGGAAAGACAGAAAAGAAGAACTTTCAGGTTGCCTTCTTTTCCCTTTCCTTCCACATCTTCATTTTCAGTACTGTTGTTTCTTAAGCAGGCCACTTGCAGACTCAGTGCCACCCCAATCCTTGCTAGATTATTAAAGTACTCCTTTCAACTACTTATAGAGTTTTACCAGAGAGCAATTACATTAAAATTCATTTTTTCATTACTTGATGCAAAGTGTCTTTACTGCAGGACTTCTCAGAGCCTTTAATATGCTGATTTGTAATGGAAATCCTCAATAGAGAATATAATATGCAGTGTTCCTTACTTTATTCCACCATGGGTGACACATTTTGGGTAATGTTGGGTATAATAAGTTGAGCTTTCTTTGCTTTGGATCAGGGTAGGAAAAGAGGTGCTCCTATGCTACACCCACCTTCCCATCTTTGCCACAGGATCCTATAATCTGGTTTTCCACAGTGGCTCCCTTGCCAAGCCCTCTCTGGTTCTTGTTCTCTGGACAGTACTATGGAGCTTGAGAGTCAGCCAGTTCTCCTGACAGAATTCAGAGGATGTTTGCCCCGTCTAACCTCAGCTGTTTTAGGCCATTCATCATTACTTTTATTCAGCCCTTGTTGGTAGGACAGTTGTTTTGAATCCCAAATTGGGCATTAGGTGTGACAAGTCTTAGTGTTCATATGAAAGTACTTATGGAGGTTAATGGGACCGGGTACTGAAGTCAGGTGTGTGCCAGAAAATCTGGGGTGTGCGGATGTCAGGTTTAGAGACCCCCGTGGAAGCCAAGCCCCACCTTTTCCCAGTCTCCTCTGCCCCCAGTGCCTTTCCTTCTTGCTGTCAGCAGCAGCATTCTCTCCACTTTCATTGGGATTAGGTCAAGCTTTAGTCCTGCAATTTTCATCCATCCACATCAAAATATACCAATGTCTTCCACCCAATCTCTTCTTTTTCTTATTTAAGGGGAAGAAGCATCCTTATCGCTTCCCAGGGCTGACCTTCTCCTGTGGGCTCCTGCTGCCCTGCCCTCCAGGACCTGTGGACTGTTCTTCATTTATCAGCTCCCCCTGTCCCTTTGCACCATCAGCCTCTCTTTTTCCTCTCCTTACAGTTTTCTTCTTAATTAGCTTGGGCAGTATAACAAAATACTAGACTGAGGTGGCTTAAACAGCCAACATTTATTTCTCATGGTCCTGGAAGCTGAGAAGTCTGAAATCAAGATGCCAACAGATTCGGTGTCCAGTGAGAACCATCCTCCTCCTGGCTTGCAAACTGCCATCTTTTTGCTTTGTCCTCAGGTGGTGGGAAAAAAGAGGGATCTCCCTGTGCCTCTGCTTCTGTGGATGCTTATCCCAGCAGAGGGCTTCATCCCCATAATATAATCAGCTCTCTAAGGCCCCACCTTCAAATACCATCACACTGGGGGTTAGGGCTTGGACACATGGATCTGAGGAGTGCACAGTTCAGTCCAGACAAGTCAAGGTAAATAGCTTTCTTAAAAACAAACTTCACATCAAACTTTTCCATAGAGTGGTCTACACTTGCTGCTCCTCTTTCTCATCTTCCACTCAGTTCTCAGCATATTGCCATCTGTCCCTGTCCTTCTTCCTGTCTACCACCCTTACGGATACCAGAGTCCTCTGAATGCAAATGCAATTACTTGTATTAATAACAACAACTATTCATCGCATTTATTGGGCAGGTCAGTGTGTTAAGTGCTCACACGCGTCATCTCATTTAATCTTCCCAACCACCTAAAGACAGGCTGGAGTTAATAATGAAAGGTCCCAGTTCAGAGGTCACACACAGATGCCTGTGAGCAGGTTAGTGTTAGCTGCTGTTGTTATTACACCAAATTGGCTTAAATTCCAGTTCTCCCACTTAAGACAGCTCTGTCACACTGGATAAGTCATGCTGCTACTCCATGCCTCGGTTTCCGACTTGTAAAATGGGGATGATAAGAATTACCCATCTCATAAGGGTGGTGTGAGAGGCAGAAGTATGTCATCTGTGAAGCACCCACGGACCCGGTATGCAGGAGGTACCCACTGAATGTCGAAGCTCCAAGGCTACTTTATGGGTAATATCCCTTCTCATCAGTGATGGGACAACATCATCAGCTCCCAGTTAAAGGACCCAAGGTCTCCGTTACAGTGAGAGGGAAACTGGGGTCCTGAAATGCCTGTGATCAAGTCAGGGCTAGACAGATGTGCTTTTCAGTCTGGCCTCCTGTAAGAGTTGCTCAGTTTCTTGCAGCCTTGAAACTGATGGGCTAGCTCTTTCTATATGCAGTATTTTGATTTATTCTCACCTCGTTCTGACCTCATTCCCCTCTTCTGGTATAAACCAGAAGCAACTGCTTTTAAGCTTCTCATATTCCTAAAGAAGAGAGCTTTTATTTCCTGAGTGGTTCATAGTATTCCAGCCTCCACTGCAGATGTATTCCTACTACAATATGTGTCCCTGGGCCCTTACCATACATTTTCCTGAAGAAGCCAAGCCTTACCATTATCCCAGATATTCTCAGTCTCCTTCGCTTTGAAGGTTACTGAGTTTATGACCTGTCTTTCTTTCATGGATTATCTGAAGGTCCTTGTGTCCCTTCCTCAGGTCAGGCCTTCATGTTCCACCACTGGTGAAATGCCTTTGATCACTCTGGCCTTGCGCACAAATCCATCTGGAGGTACAAATCTGGCCCAGTGTGGTGTTCTGTTTGGAATACACAATATTCTAAATTTGATTTAGTTGCTAACATTTCAAATGTGCAAGCTTCACATAAAATGACAGAACTCAGAATGCTGGGTGAATCAGTAACTGGCTGGATCAGGTACCTACTCTCTATAGTCCCTTTATCTCCTGTTCTCTTCCAACACTGAGGAATAAGCTCTCACACAGTTCTACCACTCTGCTTGGTAGGCCTTTGAATCTACAACCCTGTTCTGATCCCCTTTGGGCTAGGGATTTTTTAAAGCATGCTGTTCTCCAGAGGCCAGGGGCATTTGCAGCCCTGCCACAGAAGGAGCCTATATTTAAGGTCCCCATGCTCCTGTCTGTTCTAACACCACCTTTCCTGGCTCCTACCTTGGCTCTCTGCAGCCCCTATCACCTTCTGCAAGCCCCAGTCCACCCTCAGAGACCCCAGCCCCAAGGCAGAGCCATGCAGTTTGCATGGTCCTAACCACCTCTGAGGTCCAGAAATGTTGCCTCCCCTTTGGATTCCTCTAGCTCTCACCATTAGACTGCCAAACCAAGGGTTTTGAAGACACATTACCTCTTGAAACACTCATGAAGGTCATTATCTTAAGTGTCTAGAACAGGGTTTCAATTCCTTTCATATGTATTCAACTCTGAATGCCATAGCAACCAGCACGAGTGAAAACAAAGTCTTGGGGGGCTCTTGCAGAATCGCTCAAGGCCAGAAGGCCCTTAGATGATAAATGCTACACCTACTCTTGCCGCAACTGCATTCTGGGTTGTGAGGTTAGAAATGTGGAAAGGGGAGACTGGGAAGGAAATTGAGAATTCTAAAAGGTTAAAAGGGACTTCAAACTTCATATAATTCAACTCCCTCCATTTATCTTTGGAAAAGTTCACCTGACTCTGATAGGGGCCTTTGTCCTCCAATTGAACAGAGTCGTGCCCTTGTGGCCTTAGAGGTCAGCCAGGGAAAGTGAGCGCTTTAGAAATCATGGTGCCCAGGCAGGGCCCTGTCCACATGCACACTCTGGATGTACTGGGTACATGTGTGCATGAAGTTTTGTGCCTGGGGGGGTGGGCAGATATGAAGGCAGGGTACAGAGGGGGAATCCGTGGGTGTACAGGGATTTAAAGATTATAAAACAGTTCAAGTGGAAAGGATTTATTTCCTGTAACAGAGCAATTCAGGAAATGTCTGAATGAATACATCCGTATACTTAGGAATCCAGTATAGGTATACTCCTTCAGCTTTAGAGAAATCTCTCATCACAAAGGCTTACTCACCTGATAGGCTGCCACCATGCAGAGAAAATAAAATCTAGGAGAGGTCTTTCTGATTTTCACTGCATAGGGAGTGTGTGCTTTAGGGTTCATAAGTTTTATGCAAATAAGATTCATGAGCCTGCCATAAATGATATTCTTCCTGTTGTGCTACATGCTGGCAGTCTTGGAGTCTTGATCTCATTACACTGTGGATACTTGAAACCATCTATTTTAAACTTCCATTGTGTGGTCTCAGAAATTGCTTGCAGGCAAAACTGCCAGTGGAATAGCAATTTGCATGTTCTCCTTCCACCCTCCTGACCCCCAGGGGCCTGCCCGCCTGCTGGCTGTTGGCTCCAGGTGGAAACACAGAGGGCTCCTGAGGCGGTGCTTGCACCTTGTGCACCTGCCGTTTAGGGCTCAGGTTGGCCAGATCAGCAGTCATTATTGGCCCTTTTCTCGAAGACTATGTAGAACAGACCTCAGAATGTCTTTTCTTTTATGGAATGTCCTTTTGTCCCTCATGAAGACCCATCTCCATTCTCTCTTATGCCAACCTTCCCACCTTCCCTCTTCTAGCAGTCCTTTGACCCCACCTCCCCACACCCTCCAGGCAGAGCTGGGTGCTGCCCTTTCTGTTGTCCCAAACATTCTTTATAAATGGCATTCAGTGGCTGTCCCTGTGCTAAGAACTGGGGCCTTCAGTCAGCGAGACTTGGCCCCTGGCCTCTGTGATTCTGGTCTTCTAGTGAAGACAGGCTTGTACAGACGTGGACATAAATGGTAGGACAAGTGCTACCTGAGAGGAATGTTGAAGAAACCCGAAGAGTCCACAGGAGAAAAGGGTGAGTTAGGAGAGCGGGGGGTGAGACAAAAACAAGGACATTTGTCAGAGGCGGTGTAGAAGCTGAGTCTTGAAGGATAGGATCATAGCAGGCAGACAAGGGAGAAATGTAAGGAACAGCAGCATTTACTGAGCACCTACTTTGCACCAGGCACTGTTCTAGGGCTCCTATCACTGGAACTTACATTCTAATGGGAAAGAATCACAAATTTAAAAAAAATTATGGAATAGCATGTGCAAAGGCCCTGTGGCATAAACAGTGTGGTGTGTTTGGAAAGGGAAGGTGGGAAAATGGCAGGAGAATAAGTATTTTCTTCTGACTTCACATACAGCTTTGCAGCTGACAGCTTATAAATGTCTGTCCTACAGAAACCCAAGGTTTTAGAAAATTGGGATGATCACAGCAACTTCTAACTTCAGAAAACTGCCCTGTTCATTTTATTTAAGCCTGACTCTATGGTTCTCAGTCCAAGATTCAGAGAGCAGAGGATAATCTTGCTTGAACTCTCCTACAGCCCTATTCTTTAGTGAGTTACTTCAAGACTCAGCCTAACAGGCAGAAGACAGGTATGACAGGGAGTCCATCTGAAACTGGCTGCTGTTTTGCCTTGTGTCCCTTATCTCCTGTCTCACTGGGCATGTGGGTGTCTGAGATTTAGCACATTAGCTTTTTAGACTTCCAGGTTCCACATGTTCTCAGAATGCATGCTAGTCCTGACCTGCGTTCCACCTAGGTTCAGGAGCAATTGGAGGATTTAAACCAGCAGAGTAACAAAATCAGATTGAAGAATATCATTCCATTGTTAGTGCAGAAGAAAGACTGAGGGCTGGGGGCTGGGCATGGGTGTTGGGGTTGAGGTTCCCCTGGGCAGGGGGGCCACTGAAAGGGTATTGAGAAATGGTACCTGTGCAGATGAAGGCAGTGGCAGCAGAGCTGACAGGAAAGTGGTGGACTGGAGAGCTCTTTGGAAGATAAAATCTGCAGGATTTTGTGATTATCTGGATGCAGGTGCTAAGAAAAAGGTGAGAAGGGCTTAAAAGAGGTTGCTTCAGGGCATATTAAGTTTGAAACTCCTTTTGGATATCTCAAAAGAATTTGGTTATGGTGAGTCAAAGGAACTAATGTCTCTGACCACTTCCATGCCAAGCACCAAGCTGGGAGCCTTGATTATGTGTTCTCATTTAAAAATCTGAGAAGCACATATTCCTCAGCCGTTTTACACTTGAGAAGACTAGGATTCATGGACATGAGTACTTTCCCCAAATTCACCAGCTAGAAAGACAAGGATGGGAGGCTCTAATCCAGCAGCATATGATTAAATAATTACATATCTACACCAGAGATAAACATTGAGAATTATCAGTACATACATGATAGCCATACCTCAATGAGATTTTCTGTTTGTGTGCTTTTTGCCCATTAGATAATAAGCCCCTTGATGTCAATAATCTAATCAAATCCTCCTTCACACACTTGAGTGGCAGTAGAGAATGAATGGATAATTTTAGGAAAACTTGAAAAGTTGGGCAAGTTTGTCTTCTCTACCTGGTTCTGGCTTTTTCATGATCTAGTTGATCTCTCCTCTTCTTAGCGTGCCTTTATTCTAATTAAGTAATCCCTGCTGGGATTTACTGAGCCTCTGCTATGTGCACTGCTTACAGGCTTTGTTGCTCTGAAGGGCCTACTTTCCTAGGGCTGTTGTAACAAATAAGCATCAACTTGCCTTAAAACAGCTTCCTGTTGTTGCCAGACATCTTTGGTTTGTAGATGCATCACTCCAGCCTCAGCTCTGCCTTCACATGGCTTTCATGTCATATCTCCCCCACCTTCCTCCTGCAAGGACAGCAGTTGCAGTAGCTAGGGCCCACCCTGATTCCAGGAGCATCTCATTTCTAGTTTAATTTAATTAGATCTGCAAAGACTCTTATTCTAAAGAAAGTCACATTCTGAGGTTCTGGGGGACATATATTTTAGGGACTGCATTTCAACCCACTACAGACGTGTAACAACTTTATATTTGGAAAAGCCTTTTTTTTTTTTTTTTTTTTTTTTGCAAATAAGAAACTTGAGACACAGAAAGGATGAGTAAGGTGCCCAAGGTCCCTACTGGAGACAGTAGAGTCAGGATTCCAACCCATGCCTTCAGTCTGCAGGAGCCTTGCCCTAACCATTCTGCTCCTCTTCCTTCACTGAATTTTCTTCTGGATTTGGCTAGAGCTTTCCTATCTCCTCCCTACTGTCAAAAATGCATTTTAAGAATGACCTTTAAGAGAGGATGTCTTCCTTTTGTTGTCAGAAAGAGCTCAGGAGAGTGGTTCTTCCCAAATAGGAAGAAATAGCAGGCCCTAGTAGGAAGGGAGCATGAGAGGGAAAGGGGGCTTGTGGCAGTCCTTAAATTATACCAGGTAGACAGCCACCAATGACCTTCAAATCATGGCAGCCCTGTCTGGAACACTGGCAACCACAGATGGCCTATGCTCAGTTCTGCAGGCTGCATGGCCCAGTTTGCAGAGAGGTGAGCTTGGCTTCTCACAGATGAAAAATGGGAGCCTGTTCCTCTCTTACACTCAAGGAATTCACTGGATCTCATAAGTGACTGGAGCCCCTAAATATTTCTGCTGTGATGCTCCTGAGCACACTGTACAAACAGCTCCTGTGTAGTGTCATGCAGCGAAGCAAGGCCCCTTCAGGGGCCTGTCAGGTGGGAAGACAGAGCTACCCACATACATTCTGCTTTGCATGCTGGTACTGAAACAGTGACCAGCAGTCTAGGGCCGTACCTCTACCTTCTCTTCACCACTTCCCATCCTCAGCAGCTGGGCACTGAAAGCAAATCCTCTCACCATCCAAGACGCAGCATTATATTAAACTACATGCCCCAGGTTTAAGCTTTCCAACAATTTTTAAAACTATCTGGGGTTGATTGGGTTATAGTAGGTTGATGATGTCTCTCCCAGTTGGTCTGACTTATTCATGTCATTCTGTTCCTGGCTTGTTGGATACCCCTTCCCCCAATTCTGGAACTTTAGTTTGGAGCCATTCCGAGAATGACAGGTGGGATTATTTAGATATATGGTTTTGCCATTCTAGAATAAATGTCCATCGGTGAAACCTTTTAAAAAACAGTGTACGAAAATACTGTTTATAGAATATTTTCTTTTGGTAAGAAGGGAGATCTCACTATATGCTTATATTTTCAAAAAAGAAACAATGGTAAAATGAGTGAAAAACTAGTGAAAATGATACCTCTATGGGGAGAGAGGGAATAAATGGAGCAGAGAGAGATGGAAGCTAGACTTCTCTGAATGTACCTTATCTTATGGTTTTGGCTTTGGAACACTGTAAATGTTTCATATAAGCAAATACATTTAAAAAGGAATTCCTTGAAAACTGAAAGCCATCTGAAACAAGTGAACTTAACTCTACGTCAAGTGGTCAAGTGGTGACTAACCACATACTAGAGAATTCCTTCAAGTAGGGTGACCAACCTTTCTGGTGTGACCAGGACTGCCTCAGTTTTGGCTTGGATCTGGGGAAATCGCTCAGTCTGGGACAAACCAAGATAGCTGGTTACCCTAACAAGTGATTATAAAAGCCATTATTCTGATCATACATTACTAGTTAGACATATTCTAAGGACAAATAAAAACCACAAAGAACTTTTTAACTGCAAGTGTTATGAAAGACTTAGCACTTGTGGAGCACTGTTACTCTGAAACCATTATTGTATACCTGTAGTGTAAGCATAGTTTAGTCTAGTGCAAGGTAAGTGAGTACTTATGTTGAGATTGTTATGAATCAAGGTTTTCAGTATATGGGGAAAAGGGTAAAACCAAAGAAGGTATATAAACCTTGTAAATACCCGCACGAACTGCATGTGATGCACATGTCCCAGCTCTGCCCACTGAACAGGCTGGGTTAATGACCACCGAGTAACAACAAACATCTGTAGCTCTTAGGCTGTAGCCCCAAATACCCGTTCTCTAGTACAAGAACTCAAATCTCTCTACAGAAATGGCTGATTCCGGATCAGGGCAAGAAATTTCCACAAAGAACCTACAATATCTTATTGTGTCAAAAGTAAGGAAGCAATCAGGCTAATAAAATCATGGAAAAGGGATATTTGATTAACCTTGAAGGGGCTTATATTGGTCTGAGATGGGCAATTTGAACATCTAAAGGAGTAATGACTGCTGTACATTGGAAACATTAAATGATAAAAATTATGAGCTCATCTGAAGCAAACAGACAATGCAAATTTATTTCTTTGATCACTCCCCCAAGCAACAAATCAGTATTTTGAAAATAAAGAGACAGGAAAAATATTTTTTTACTTTTCATGTATAAACTTTATTTCTGGGAAACTAAATAATTGAGGAAAATTTTTTCTTTTTTACAGAAGAATGATACCTAATAAATTCAGAAGGAATAATTGAATTAGAAAATCATCATTTTTGTCATCTCTAATGAAATAATGGATCTAGGCAATAATTGTCAACAGATGCCAAAACCATTAAGTAAAAAGTTAATTGCCACAAAAATGAGGATATATGCTATAGTCTGGGAGAAAATATTTGCAGAGACATATCTGATAAAAGACTGTTATCCAAAACATATAAGAACTCTTAAAACTCAACAATAATCTTTTGGGTTTTGGCTCAGAGGAGGCCAAGGTGCAACTTTCTTCAGTTGTCCCGAATCTGGGTTCATCCGACACCAGCTGCCTCTACCATGTTACCTAAGTTCGACCCTAGCGAGGTCAAAGTCATATACCTGAGGTGCACCAGTGGGGAAGTCGGTGCCACGTCTGCCCTGGCCCCCGAGATAGGCTCCCCGGGTCTGTCTCTCAAAAAGGTTGGTGATGACATTGCCAAGGCAACTGGTGATTGGAAGGGTCTGAGTGTTCAGAACAGACAGGCCCAGATTGAGGTAGTGCCTTCTGCCTCTGCCCTGATCATCAAAGCCCTCAAAGGATCCACCAAGAGACAGAAAGAAGCAGAAAAACATTAAGCACAGCAGAAATATCACTTTTGATGAGATTGTAAGCATCGCCCAAGAGATGCAGCACCAATCTTTAGCTAGAGAACTTTCTGGAACCATCAAAGAGATCCTGGGTACTGCCCAGTCTGTGGGATGCAATGTTGATGGCCGTCACCCTCGTGACATTATAGATGATATGAACAGTGGTGCAGTAGAATGCCCAGCAAGTTAAGTACTACAAAGGAAAATGTCAATAAAAGATAATTTGACAACCAACGAAAAAAAAATACTCAATAAGAAAATTAACAAACTGACTAAAAAATTGGCAAATAAACTAAACAGAAACCTCACCAAATAAGACATAGAAATGACAAGTAAGCATATGAAAAGACACTCAACATTATTTGTCATTAGGGAAATGCAAAATAAAACAACAATGATATTTATACCACTACACACCTATTAGAATAGCCATAACTCCCCGCCTCCCCCACCCCCCCAAAAAAACCTGACAACATAACTACTGACAAGGATGTGGAGCAAGAGGAACTCTCATTCACTGCTGGGGGAATGAAAAATGGTGCAGCAACTCTGGAAGACAGTTTGGCAGTTTCTTTCAAAACTCAACATACTCCATCATATAACCCAGCAATTGTGCACCTTGGTATTCACTCAAGCAAGTTGAAAACTTATGTCCACACAAAAACCTGCAAATGAATGCTTGTAGCAGTTTATTCATAATTGCCAAAACTTGGAAGCAACTAAGATGTCCTTCAGTAGGTGGATGGAAAATAAATTGTGGTACATTCAGACTATGGAATATTATTTAACACTAAAAAGAAATGAGCCATCAAGCTATGAAAACGCATGAAGGACCAACCTTAAATGTGTATTACTATGTGAAAGAAGGCAATCTGAAAAGTCTTTCTACTGAATGATTGGAACTATATGACATCCTGGAAAAGAGAAAAACATTGAGACAGTAGAGAATCAGTAGTTGCCAGGGGTTGAGAGGAGGGTGAGATGAATAGGTAGAATTTTTGTAGACTATGGGCTTTGAGTGATAGTGATACATTAATGTAGGGTCATTGATTATAACAAATGTACCAGTCTTGTGCAGGCTGTTGATAGTGAGGCAGGCCATGAGAATGTGGGGTTTGGGGCTATGTGGGAAATCTGCACCTGCCACTCAATTTTGCTGTGAACCTAACACTACTCTAAAAAATAGTCTATTTTTTTTTAAGTTGATGTGGAACTTTTTAGTAGATGGATCAGGGTAATATCACCTGAGCCCACTGATGAATCTTTAAAAAAAGTTGAAGCAATCTCAAACATACAGGAAGTCAAAAGTACAGTGTAAAACTTTTTTTAGTTCCTTAATGGTAATTTGCCTGCATGATGTCCCATTACTCCTATGCACTTTAATGTACATTTTCTACAAAAAGCACATAATCCTATCAAACTACAATACAACCATCTAAATCAGGAAATTAACACTGACTTATTACTGTCAAGAACTGGGAAGTTTTAATTTTTACCCTACTTGCAAGTCAGCAAGTTAGCCTGTCACAACTTCATGGATGCTGGCGGAAGTCATGAGACCCCTAGGTCAGAAACAGAGGACTTTACTACACATTGCAGAGCAAGTAGCATGAACAACATACTTGTGGCAGTTCCTCTTAACTCTGGGTCTCACAGAGGCAACGTGGATAGGCCCAGATCATTACAAGCACATGCAGTGGGTTGACTTACAGGAGAGGAGCCCTGAGCTTATAATGGTCAGCAAGCATACCTGCCACTTGCATTGGAGGAGACACAGTCTCGATCCTCCTAGACTTTGCTATATAATCATTCTTGAAAAGCTAATCTAGAACAATGGGCAGTGAGAAACTCTGCTTGCAAGATGTACGTAAAAGTGAGAGACCCATGTGTAATTGTCTCCCAGGACTATAGTATTGGCTCCATTTCTCTTAATTTAGGTCTTCCTGAAGGAAGTAATGTATTTCAAATGAGAATGTGTGTACTTTGGATGACAAAGATTTTAACCATAAAGGTTAGCTAGCAGGTGTTTGGGAATGGAAGGCTAGCTTGGCAGGTATGTGGTGATGGGGAACATTGGACCAGAATGTTCCCAGCAAAGGCAATAACATGGATAAAGAAAAGCCCAGCAGCCATGGAGCACATAGGAAACAGTAAGAGCTAAGGACAGCTGGAGTATGGGGAACAGAAGAGCAGGAAGGAGAAGGGGGCTTCAGCTGAGGTGGGAGAGCCAGGATGATCTTGAGGGGCCTTAAAAGCCCTGAGATGCTGTTGGAACTTGATCCTGAGTTTTGAAATGATTTAAGCTGGGGAGTGGCATGATCAAATGTGTGCATTTAAAAAGGCCACTTGCGTTGCAGCTGCAAGTGGACTGGATTCAGCCCAATGTTAATTTTTTTCCACTTGGTTTCCTACAATCAGGTTCAGGGGGATGGGGATTATATGGGGATGGGGATGTAATTGGAATTCTGCTGTTTGGTAGTTGGAGCTGTCCTTGAAAATGAACAGATCTGGGGCTTGCTCTCATTCACTGCCCCCCCTCAATCCTGCCCCCCAGCAGCATTTTGATCCAGGCATCCAGTTCTGATGAATGTCAAAGACAGACTTGAAGAGGGAAGAGGAAATGATTAGTACCTTATAATCTAGGTCATGTCACTGAGCATCATATCTCTAAATGATGAGCCAGATTTTCAAATAAATTTGCCTTGATTATCAATGTACCTGTTTCTTTTAATTGTCATAATGTTTATTTTGATGGAATTACTTTTGGAAAAATTAAAATACTTTCATGAAATATTAGTTGGTGAATTTGAAGTTTTACTTTGGTTTAGTTTTAACCCAGTTTTAGTTTGCTCTAATGGTATCTCTGTGACCAAAGTTCAGTATATTCCAGATTTTTCTGTATCTTGGGTCAGGATTAATAATTTCACAGGTATTTCAAATTAGAATGTGTGTACTTTGGATGACAAGGATTTTAATGAATGGTAGAGCCAGTTTCTCTAGTCCAACACATTTTATTCCCTTTCATTGGCCTTATGTATATCTCTTAATTCACTGATTTGTAAATCATGTAGTTCAAATAAATATTTTGCCTTTATTTCAAGCACTTGAGAAGGGATTAGTGTCTGAAATGTGAGTCACACACAAAATTGAAATTCATTTGAGTTGGACTGACAAATCTGGTTGCAAAACAGCTGGGCTGAACCAGCTGTGGTACACCTAAAACTAAATCTAAGATGTAACTTTAACAACAAGCAGAAAATCCTTAAAGGCATTTGAACTATTTCAGTTAACATCATTTGCTATTAAATGCTAAATTCATTATATTTTCTCCTAATTTGATCCTTGCAGTATAGCAGGTTGAGTTACTCATTTTCCTTCCTTCATCAAATAGTGACATCATTGAGCCACACAGGGTCATGCTCATGTTTTATTTGATTTTATGTATCTTCCCTTCATAACCATTTTCAGTCCCTGCCTCCATGGGAACTCATTCTAATGTGTTTTGCTCTATGTTCTTAAAATGCATGTACCCTCTGTAGAGTTTTGGATATTTGTTTTTAATTCAAACACATTCTATGGTGCTATAAATCTCCCTCTGTTTCTAACTCCGTGTTTTAAAGTTCTATCGATGTTGATGCTTGCACATTCGGTTCATTGTATCCGACTTCTGCTTGGTATTCCCCAGAAAGCATCCAGTTCATTTTACTAACCATGTCTTAGAGATTGACCTCTAGGCTCTGTCCAGCTCTCCTCTACCATAAATAATTTCCAATGCACGTCCTTATACATTTGCCTTTCCGGAGGGATGAGATAATTCTGGGGGGGTGTATCCAGGAAGTAGCTTGCTGCATAATAGGGTCTACACTCATATAATATCCTTTGCCAGCTTGCTTTCTTGAATGGCTGACTCACATGACCACCAGAAGCAGGGCTGGGATTAGGGTGAGGGGAATGAGGCCAAATTTAAAGAAGTGCCAAAACACTTGGTGATTAAGATAATATTTTAGTGCAATATTTTTAAAAAAATCAAAATTTATGCAAAACATCCATGGTAAACAAAATATCAAAATTTTAAAAATAAAGACAGTATCAGGCCCTACACCTGCATGACTTTCAGATCCCCCTTTGGAATTGGGAAACTTAGTCCTCCAACTGTTGGGAATAGGTTAGAATACAGTCCTCAGTTATCAGCCCTCTTCTCAGCTGGATAGACTACCAGTGATGGGTCACCCAATGGGGGAGATATAAATGACTGGCCCTTTTACCTCCAACCTGGGTCAACTCTGGGTGGTCACCCCAGCTTCAATGTTCCCTTTAGGGCAGCAATGCAGCTCATGTCTTGTTTCCTCCCCACCCAGTTCCATGGATGCTGGCCTGTCAGCACTTTCTAATACATGTCTTGTATGTGTATCTTAAGTTTAGAGTCTGTTGCTTGGAGATTCCAACTTGTGTCACTTGCCAGTATTCGGTATTACCTCCCTATATAGCATTTGCCATCCTGCTGTATGGAAAGTAGACTCTCAGTGTGTTTAATATTTGTATTGCTTTGATTATTAGTACATTCAAATATCTCTTTATGTGCCTTTTAGCCATTAGGGTTTTCCCTGCTGTGAATTGTCTATTCATACTTGTCTTGCCAGTGGGTTTCAGCCCTGGACAAGTTCACTATGGATTCAGTGAGACCTAAAAAATGACAGTGGAACATTTTTGGGGTGAAAGGGTTTATGCCCAACTTTATTCCCACAGTGGCAGGTTACTCACTAGAATCCCATCCACTCAGAGTCTGCATGTAGCAAGCTGCTGTCTGCCTCTGGGCCTCTCTGCGCAGGCAGCCATCTCAGTCCCTGTCCTCAGTGCTGCCACCACTCCAGCCTCTGCTCTCCTGCAGCTGTGCTGCCCAGAGCACTGGACAGAGCTCTTTAAATAGAGTCAATAACAACATATTGCCCACACGTGTGTGGTGAGCCAGCCAACCAGGGCCAGGTGAGAATCTTGGCCATAGGAACCTTCACTTTCTCCACAATACCGTTTGCCCATTTTAGCATTTATATTGTACATGTCGTAATATAGGCCTGGCAATGAACTGGTGTTGGTGAGCTGGCCACTCAGCAGCTTTGTTTTAGCAAGTTGGCTTTCAGTAAATCCAACTTTTTAGTTCATTGAAAAGGTGGTGAATTATGTGAACTGGTCATTTGGTAAATTGAATTTTGGTGAACTGACTGTAAGTAAGTTGGTTTTTGGTGAACTGGCCTGTGTCTGCCCATGACTTCTGCTCCTCTGGCTCTCTTTCACAACTTTCTTTGAGAACTTTCCATGAGGCCTATGGGCCTCCAGTGATGGAGAGAATGTTTGTGAAAGACCCCTGCCTCTTTTAATCAGTCATCATACTGTTCTTCCTCCTCTGCCCCATTCTACTCTGACCTCCCCCATCATATCTGATCACCGTGCTCTTCTGCTCAATGCTTTCTGGTAGTTCTCCTCCCCTCTATTATAGCACAAGATAGATGTCCTTTGCCATGTGACCTTGTCCTCTACTTTCCCTCCCTCTCTTCCAGAGACAACATACTTGGTCTTACCTACATTCAACCATCTTTAGATTCCTCCCAATATGACCCTCCCCTGTCATAGAAAAACTGCTTGAAAAAGCTTGGCTAAAGCTTTTGTCTCCACTTGATGACTCACATTCTCTCCTCTACCTATTCTCGATGGATTCCATTCTCAGTGCCCGGTAGAGGTTTGCCCAACAGCATTCTCAGCAAAATGCCCAGCAGCCTCTGTGTGGTGGAATACAGTGGTCATTGGTCACAGCCTGCCTGGCCCATCAGCAGCACACCTCTCAGCATGAATACGTGCTCCTCTCAAAGCTGTCTTCAGCTCTTGGCCTTCATGACACCGCACCGTCACAGGTTTTCCTTTGAATTCCTTGATTCTCCTTCCCTTTTGTGGATGTCTCCTCCACTCAGTCTCTAAACACAGAAGCTCACCAGGGCTTGAAGCTGGGGCCCTTCTCCTTCTCCATCTGTTAACACTATGGTGTTCCTTAAGATCTCCTAGGGAGAGAGTCTTAGATCTTATGGAACACCATGGCCATAATGATATCTTTATACATTATTCACTTTCTCCTCCAGCCAAGGCCCCTTTGTCTGTCCCCATCTTTGCATGCTTGGCTCCTCTGTGTAATTCAGACATGATATTAAATATCTCCTCAGAAAGGCGTTCTCTGACTCTCCAATTTAAAGTAGCTGTTCAGTCACTCTTTAGCATAGCTCACCATTTTAACTTAAGCACTTAAGATTTTCTGATTTTTGAAATTTATTTCTTTACCCCAGAGAGAACATAAATTCCCATGTTAGTACAGACATTATCTGTCTTATTCAACAATCAATCAATCAATTTTAAAATACTTTGGTATATCCACTTTGATGTTATGGGCATGCCAATTAAATTAAGCTATACACAACTATACCTCAGGATACTGGCATTTTCACCAGAAATGCATAGTCAGGGAAGACCAGAAAGCATTCTAATTTGGAATCTTATATTCTATACTCTAGAGTAGCTCTGTCCAACAGGAATATAATATATGCTACATATGTAATATTAATTTTGTTAATAGCCATTTTTTAAGTTAAGAAATAGGTGAAAAATTTTCCTAATACAGTATATACAAAATGTTATTTCTACATGTAACCAATATAAAATTATGAATATTTTACCTTTTTTTCTCTTTTTTACTGTCTTCTAATGCTAGTGTGTATCTTAAACTTACAGCATACCTCAGTTTGGCCTAGCTGGGGTGCTCCACAGCCCCATGGGGCTAATGCCTGCCATACTGGATAGTACAACTGGAGGGAGTTTAGCACAAGGGCTCATGGTAGCTGGGTCTCAATTAATAGTTAAAGTTGTACACCTTAGCATAGTGGTTATCCAACATTTTTTTTTACTGGTGACATCAGTGGCTTCTTAAATTGCAAGACGAATATTAAAAATGGACTTTCATGGGTGAAATTAAAGGTATTAAAGAAGTGTGAAGTGGCTAAAATATTTCAGAGACACTTTTCCCTCTAACATGCACAGAGTAGAATAAGGAGGCCTATAGCTTGCATTTGTATGGATGTCACTTGAAGCTGAATTCCTAAATGATCCCATGTCCAGCCATTGGTTTAGGAGGATTTTTGGTTGCCTGATGTCAATTCAGAGGCTAATAGAATCCTGACTCTGGAATGTGGTTCTGTTTGCCTGAATGGAAGCTCTCATGCAAATGGTGGGTGGAGCACACAAAACACCTAAAAGGATGGGGAGCTGTCACCTCATTTAACTGATGGACAGGAACTGCTTCATGCCTCCTGGTTAATGAATTTTTTTTTTTAAACTGAAGTATAATTGACATAGAACATTATATTTTAGTTTCAGGTGTACAACATATGATTTGATATTTATATATATCGTGAAAGGATAACCATAGTAAATCTAGTTAACATCCATCCCCATATGTAGTTACAAAATTTGTGTGTGTGATGGGAACTTTTAAGATATACTTTCTTAGAAACTTTCCAACATGCCTTACAGTATTATTAACTATAGTCACCATGCCATACATTACATCCCCATGACCTATTTATTTTATAACTATAAGTTTGTTTATGTTTTGGCCCCCTTTGTGCACTTCATCTGCCACCCTCCCTGCCCTCCCCACCACCAGTCTGTTCTCTCTGTGTATGAGCTTGGCTTGGTGGTTGTTTATTTAGATTCTACATATAATTGAGAGGATAATTCTTTTAAAAATGTATGTTTGGCAGTTTTCTTCTGAGCTTGCTTTCATGGTAGCAGTGGTGAGACTGAGAAGGAGCTAACTCACCTACCTCAAACTTCTTCAGCAGCAACTATGTAGCAAACTGAATCTAAGAGTTGTATTTTTATATGACCCAGTGGGCTTTGGTCCTTTCGCAGGCTCCCTGATCCTCATGGCAAACACCTTCTCAGCCACTGACTCCCACCTACAGCAGACCTCCTCCCCAGGGCCCTGCAGTGCCTTCCCTTTGGCTCCCTTTGCACCATTTTCAAAGGTCCTCTGCATTTCAATTATTTTTCTGTATATGTGCATATTATATTGTAATTACTTTATGTTTGTGGCTCTCACTGGACTGTTAACTCCTCCAAGGGCAGGGGTCCTATCTTTAATCTTTGTGTAACTAGCAAACTCAAATCAATGCTTTGCTCTCAATGTGCACTTAGTAATCATTTGCTGGATGAATGAACTAATGAACCACAGACTATATTGCATTTAATGCCAGGGAAATGTTCAACATGGAATGGAGACATGAGATGTGTCCTGCCTCGGTGCCTTATAATCGAAGTGAGGCAATTAATAGATAAGAAAGGGATTGGAGAGAGCCTGAGGTGATAGAAAAATGGCAGAAGTCGGAAGCAGTTTTCTTAATTTGCCCATTGATGAGAGTGGTGGATTTTTTATTTTTTAATCCATTATCTGACTTCATTTAGTTAATTTAGTCTTTCCCATCTTTGAGTTGACAAACTGGATCTTGGCTATGATTGTCTTTATTAGCTTGGTAATGACTTTATTGGATTTAGGGGTCATTAATTGCTTGTTAATGTTTACAAGTTTGACAAACAGATGCAAAATATTTCCCTTTATTCAAAACTTGATCTAAAAATTAATTGTATTACCTTTCTTTGCTTCAGGGTTTGCATATTTTCCCATTAAAAGGTTCACTTTATTTTCAGTTAAGTGATTTTTATAACCTTCATCTGAAAACTTGAGGGCACTTTCTCTTTAAATCTAGGTAATTATATCTGGAGTTTTGAATTAGCTTTTTTTGGATATGTTGCTTGCCTTCAGCATTTTGCAGTCTCTGTGTCTTCTGTATCTAGTCACATTTTGTCATGCTGTCTTTGCCTTTTAGCTTTTGATTCCCTCCAGAGACCTGGCTACAAAGCCAGACCTTTTACAAATTTTGTCATATGATTCTACTTTCAGGGAAGTGCACATTCTGTGGCTTTTTTGAGGCTCTACTGTTTTTTTTTTTCCTTTTTAAACTAATGTTTACACTCCTCTGGAGGAAGTGATGTATCCTGGTTTCCCTCCCATTACTCCAGTGGCCCACTCTGATAGAAGAAAGGAAGGATTATGACTTCCAGTTACAGAAAAAGAATGGACAAAAGACAAGACAGCCCATCAGCAGGCTTCTGAAAGTCTTGGCCTCAAACTTGAAACCTTCTGGTGTGCAGCGAGAAGCCCTGTGGCAAGGCGTGTCTTCCTGCCGTCATACTTTGGCTCATCTTGTGAGCAAGGAGCATATGACTGCTTGAAAAGGATTGGTCAGGAAACTTTGTGAAGTTTCTGTAACGGTGAAAGCCAGGAGTCCACAAAGCATACAGAGAGCAAGTAAGTGAGCGTGAGCGAGAAGGCTAGCCACACATGGCAATAATCATGTTTATTCAATGAGGTGAGAAATGTGAGTGACAGCTATAATGATTCATCTTACTCATCATGTTCTCTGCACTGATTGGAATTTAAAATAAAGTGGAGCTAGATTTTGTTCATTGGTTGAAAGGCTGAGCTTCTCCACATGTAAGATTTTTGCTCTCAGTGATAATAGAATCACAGAATCTTTATGCTACGATGAACCCTGGGTGACAGCTAGTTATGTAGGCCAATGGTTATCACACCAGGATTCATGGAGGGCAGTGCTTCAGGGACTGCACAAATGTTTCATTCAACTTCATTTTTAAAATATTTGTAAACATTTAAAACAGTGTGATTTTCAAAAGTTACATATACATGTACATGTGCAATAATGCCAGATTTAACACATTGGAGACCATCCGTGTAACAGTGTATACGGCAGGTTAACATGACGATCAGACCTGCAGAATAAGAATAGTTACCATTTATTATGTCCTTACTATGCGCTAGGAATAATCCTAACAACTGACTAATAGTCAAATAAATAGTTGACTATTTGACTACTTAATCATAACTCATTGAGTAATGTCTTTCTCTAGGTGTTTTTATGATGATTAAATGAAAAGATACACATAAACTATTGAGTATAGCACTTGGCACATAGAAAGTATTCAATACCAGCTATTACTAATGCTCACAAACATTCCTGTGAGGGGTACTTTTATCCCTGTTATTTTATCAGTAATTCACTTTAAAAAGACTTCAATGTGCTGTGTGTTAACTTTAATCTCTATCCTAGGGGCATCCGTTAACATTTTTAGTTCCTAAATGGAAATATACAATCCAGGGGGTAAATTGCCATTTTAAAACTCTAATCCAAAACTCAAACTCCACTGTCATTATTTCTGATCAACACCAGAAGGTTTTCTAATTAGCATAATGGATGTTAGAAGTGACATTTCACTGGTGAGATGAATATTGTTGAAGAATGAGTGAATTGACTGGAAATACTAAGTAGGTACTCCTGGCCTTGAATGAATAGGAAATAATAACCTAGCTAGCCTGAGAGCCTGTACCTTTTGAATGGTAGTCATTTAATTGAAGATCATGTCACGTGACCGGCTAGAAGGTGAGCTGAGTCCGGTGCCAGAGTGTTGCAGCACCTGGTGGACTTGAAGCTCTCACGCAAGATGTTCTCAAAGTGTCTAAAAGGGCAAAGCGCTGTCACCTTTCCGAGCTCACCTAAAATAAGACTGAAAGACTACTTATTGAGTGCTCATCAACAAAGTGGTCAGTGTAATGCGCTTCCTGCGACCACCGTGCCATCAGAGAGTCCTACTTTTACCTGTTAAAGATAACCCAGGTTCCCTATGTCTTCTCAAAAGAACTTTGCCATTGTAAACAACCAGACTGGCTCGGTCAGTTCATGACTTATCTGTTTGTAAAACTGAGGCTGAAAGAGCTCAAGAGCCTTGCTAAGGGCCCATTTACTAGTTAGTAGGGGAGCTGAGCTGCTTTACTTTATTTTTATGTTCCTAACCAACGTGTTGCATTGCCTCTCAGAAAGAAAATTTGTTGAGTGAGTAATTGCCATGTGATGGTCATATCATATCATAGATTGTTTTAGCAGTTGCTGTAAGCTTTGGGTACTTCCAGTCTGACTTCTGTATTGTGATAAGGCAGGCATGTGGTTGTTAGATACTGTTAGTGATTCAGACTTCAAACAAAATGTTCTGATCTTTGCTCCAATTTCTCAATTAGTTCAACTGAAGAGGATCCAGAGATGCCAGAGAGGACTGTGGAAACACAGCACCATTTACAATATTGTGCACTGAAACCAAAATAAAAATAGTTTGGATGCTGAGGCTGATATTAAATGGTACCCATCATTATGACTTCAGGTATCAATCTTTTATCTTCAATAAACACCCTCATTGTTCTCATGGATGACTTCATAACAAGTAAATAGTATACATCTGAAATTTTAAAATAATACTCTGTCTGGATTCAAATCCCACTGTTAATTATTCCAACTGTGTGAGATTTGGTAAACAACCTCTCTGAGATTTGGTTTAGTAATGTGTAAAAGGGATACTACTATAAAATTGGAAAGATTTCTGTAAGGATTAAATAAACTAAAATATTTGAAGCATCTAGCACAGTGCTGGCACATGGCTTTAATAAATGGAAGCCAAGATTTTTATTCTTTTTCTTATCATCATTATTATCCAGTCCCATGTTCTACCTAAAGCAAAAATATCCTCCCACCAAGCTTATAGTCACCAAGCTTTCTCGAATGCTTCCAGTGATGGGGAGATCACTACTTCCTATTCCATTGAGTCCATATCTATCCCTGGAGAATTCCCACCTGCTGGTTCTAATTCTCCCTCCTGAACCAGAAGTCTGCCTCTTACATTCACCAAGCAGCTCTTTAGCCATTTAAAATGACATCTTTACTTGAGGGGAAAGGGTCAGCCAAAGAGAACAACCTGACTTTAGCTTGTCCTGTCTGATTATATAAAGCAGGTTACACAGAACTTGCCTAGGGCATACCGGCTTCCGACCCAGCCAGGCTGAGTGATTATATACCAATAGCCAGAGTTCTCAAAATATGTATACTATGAGCAAGGTGGTGAGCAGCTCTCTGGGGAGGGCAATTAAAAAAGTCAGAAGATCCTTCTTTATTTTATGACTTGGAGGTTGTTTGTCCTCAAGAGCTCAAATAAATGCAAATTGCCCTGGAATAAGTAACATGCTAATGATTACTGCTATATACAATGGTCTCTTATGAGCTAGGCAAACATTCCCTTTACTCCCATTTCATAAATGAAGAATGGAGGCTTGAAGAGGTGACGTGACTTGCACAAAGGCCTTGTATGTAGTGGTGGAGCTGTGCTCTGAATCCAGAGCCCACATGCTCATCTCCTCAGTAGTAATGTGCCACTTGGAGAGGCTCAGTGATGTCTGCTGGTAACTAATTACTGCATGAAAGAGTAGATACCTGCCCCAGAGTTGTTACTTTCCAAATATACTAAATATTCACATTAGCCACTAAATTTAACAGCCCTGAAGTTTTAATTGATATTTTTCTACTTTAAAATGTGGTAAAGGAATTGCAAGAATATCAGTTCTTCCTCAGAGACTCAAAATCAAATTTCCTTTGGGGATGAGAAAGATTATGTGATCTGCAGGATATTTTTATAATCCCTGGGTTGGCGTCCATGCATTAATTTGCTCAAACTGTCCCTCAATGCCTGAAATTTCTGTGGTAGTTGTCAGCTAACACATTCACCTTCAAAACATAAAAGGCATAAAAAAAATGTTGAGGACTCTGAATACTGTATTATTCTAATAATTCATATTTTCAGAATGAAATCTATTAGAATATAGTGGTTAAGAGTGTGGGCGCAGAAACTCAACATCGGGTTTGACTCTTGGCCCTGACCCCTGTCAGCTGAATGACCCTGGATGTGTTACTTCCCTTCTCTGGGCTGTAGCTTCCTCATCAGTAAAATCAGGAAAATAACAGCGGGTTGCTGTGAAGGCTAAATGAGTGTACAGCTCCTCGAGCAGGCTGAACAGGTTGTAAGTGCTTTCTGGGCATTTGTTCTTCTTTCTCTTGGGAAACGTTGTGAGAATCAAATGGTGTATGCAGTAATCTACAGTAGATCAGAGTAACCCTATCTCTGTGTGTAAATTAACTTTTTCCTGCAATGGGTGAAGGGAGGGAGGGAGAGAGGAAGGGGTTGAGGGTGGTTATTTAGTATTTGAAGAACTTAATCAGGAATCCCCACCTCAGAGGTGGCTATTTAAGAATTTCAAGTATCATTAGTAAAATACACACCAGAAAGTTCATGAACTAGTGTTAAGGATGTAATGCAATTTTCTTCCATTGGTGGCATTAGTGTTGTTTAAGAAACAAGTTTGGTAGAAAGTTGTAGCAGCCTCCAGGGCCTTGCCTAGTGGAGAGTGAGAATCCTGGTAGCCTCAGACCTGCAGCTCCCGTCCTGAGCTCTGTTTGGGCTTCTGGGTGCCTCTCTGTTCACAAAGGGCTCAGCCCCACCGTACATTCAGACGGTTGGCTGATCCACCAGTCAGAATGTCACGAAGCTTTTGAGGGAGCTTCTCATGCCTTTGAGGGACAGTCAGAAGGCCTGAGGACAAGGAGTGCGGCTTCTCTACGCTTAACAAGGACAGGCTGTATGGCTGTGTCTGTGCCTGCCTACTAGTAAAAGTTGAGACTTCCCATAAGAAGCTGGTCCGGATATGCTTTCATTATAACACACCATCTTACTACTTGGTATGTTGGAAAAGGTTTGTGAAGAGGGAATTGATTCTTCTTATCCATCTCAGTGGCCGGGGTGACTGTACCAGAATCACCAGTAACTGTGGAATGGTGAATTGGCTTAGGTCAGTTCCAACTATATATCTTACATGACGAGCATAGCACAGTGCTTGATACTGTCCCTCTGTCTTTCCTCTGAATTCGGCCATTCCTATTAGAAAGTAAGATGACAGACTCACAGCAAATGTATTCATTTATTCAACAAATATTGACTGAATGTCCTCTATGTAGTGGGCACTGTGCTAGGTGCTAGGAATATATGCGGTAGTGTACAAAACAGAGGGCAATCCTACTGTATGGAGCTCACAGTCCAAGGAGGGGCGAAAGACAATGGGCAAGGTAGAAAGCCGTGGCTCCTCTCCCTCCCACTTCCCTTAATGCTGTGTTGGTACCAGAGAGCAAGGTGGAGGTGGGCCAGCTTTGCAAGCTGGGGATGGCAGCCGTCCAGGGGAAGCTACTTCCTTATGAGCAGTCACAGGGGTCAAAGAAATTGTTTGTCCTGGGGCTTCAGACCAGTTCTCCAAAGTACATGTGCAATAAACAAACAAGAAAACAAAAAGAAGCAAAAAATCTGCCTTTCAAAAAACAAAACAAGACCAAAATCATAGAGGAGCCAACTTCTACATGGTGGACTTCACAAGCATGTTTCATTTGTTCTGGGCAGAGACAGTGTAGATGGGGCCCTTTGCCTCAGTGGGATCACTGTTGCCCTTGGTTTTCCAGGTAAATATGTGTCTTATTTGAGGGAAAACCTCAAATTCAAGATTCCAGGAAATGAACAATCAGCTCATCCCTGACCTAGCCCAATTCTCAAATGTCTTCTCAGTCTTTTCTCCTGATTTCAATCGTCTTTCGGTTCACGTGGTGTATGTCCCTCCCTGCCTCCCCTCCCCAGCCACCCAGCCCACTCACCTCCTCTGCCTCCTGAGTAGGGGACTCCTTTCCTCCCAGAGACAGACTTGCTCTTCCCTTCATTGTTATACACAGCTCCAGGGCCTCCATTTTTCCAATATTCTAGGATTATGCCTTTGTCTTTTATAATCCTGTCTCCTTTCCCCTTAGTAATTACATTCACCCTTATCCAATAATAAAAATAAAAAGGAAACTAAGTTAGAATTTAAGTGTATGACCCAGAAAAAAAGTCATTTTGGTGTTAATCCAAGCACAGGTGAGTATTGCTTAGGAAATTTTTGACCTAGACTTTTGAATTTAGGCAACAGATTCATTATACTATGATTATTCATATCACTAAAATATTACAGTGTTACCGATAGGAGTATTATAGCTATGAAAAGAATCAGTGAGATACACCATTTTAAATAATTAGCCCCTGAAACACTTATATTAGGATTTTATTTATACATATATTACTTATAAACTTTGGGAACAACATTTTTCTTTGATATTGTTAATGCACAATTACTTGAACAACATTATGGTTACTAGACTCCCCCTATTATCAAGTCCCCCCACATATCCAATTACAGTCACTGTCCATCAGTGTAGTAAGGTGCTATAGAATCATTACTTGTCTTCTCTGTATATACTGCCTTTCCTGTGTCCCCCCATGTACATTATGTGTGCTAATCATAATGCCCCTTATTCCCCTTTTCCCTCCCTTCCCACCAACCCTCCCCAGTCCCTTTACCTTTGGTAACTGTTGGTCCATTCTTGGGTTCTGTGAGTCTGCTGATGATTTGTTCCTTCCATTTTTGCTTTGTTCTTATACTCCACAGAGGAGTGTAATCGTTTAATACTTATCTTTCTCTGCTTGGCTTATTTCACTGAGCATAATACCCTCTAGCTCCATCCATACTGTTGCAAATGGTAGGATTTGTTTTCTTCTTATGGCTGAACAATATTCCATTGTGTATATGTACCACATCTTCTTTATCCATTCATTTACTGATGGACACTTAGGTTGCTTTCATTTCTTGGCTATTGTAAATAATGCTATAATAAACACAGGAGTGCATATGTCTTTTTCAAACTGGGCTCCTGCATTCTTAGGGTAAATTCCTAGTAGTGGAATTCATGGGTCAAATGGTATTTCTATTTTTAGTTTTTTGAGGAACCTCCATACTGCTTTCCACAATGGTTGAACTAGTTTACATTCCCACCAGCAGTGTAGGACGGTGCCCCTTTCTCCACATCCTTGCCAACATTTGTTCTTATTAGGACAACATATTTTTAAAGTGAGTCACATCAATATATAAAGTTATCCAGGAACCAACTATTTGTGGGGGATGGTAAGTCCCCCTAAAAAGTATAAAACTAGGTACCTACTCTCAAGGTCACTTACAGTCTAGCCATCAAGATAAGCCATATGCATAGAGAAAGTTAATCCAGATCTCAGGGAGGGTACAGGGAGTGCCAGTTGAGAGGTGTGGATGGCCCAGCAGGGTGCTGTCCTGAGGAAGGTTGATTGGCAGGCCACATGGAGGAGGTTCTCTCCAAGTTAACCTGTGGATTACTTTAATTACTGCAAGTAGCTTTTCCCGCTTCTTAGTCCTTGCTTTGTATCTTTACTCTTAAGTAGGTAATATATAGCTCAAAAATATACAGTGAAGTGAGTCCTTGTGATACATATCCTATTTCAAAAGTGATAATCAAGGTCAGCAGTTCACCCAGAAAGTGAATCAGGAAGGGTCACCAGAAGACCAGTAACTTTTACCTGGAATGATATTTATATCACCTGGTGAAGAAATTTTCTTCACAAATGGTGAAGAAAAACTTCATTCAGCTCTGGATGAATTCAGCTCTGGACCTATCAAATTTTCCATGGTAGGACCCAACCCAACAGAGAATTCCAGCATATCTCTCTTACATCTGGCTGCTGCTATCCAAGGATTATTTTAACCTCCAACAATGGTCTGTATGAGTAATTTAAACTCTTATAATTAGAACTAAACTATACCTCAAAATAAGAAATTAACATTGTTTTTTTCTCCAAAAATATGTATACAATGAAAATTGGTCTTTTACCCTTTTTCATTTTACATACTCTTTCCACCCTATGGCCTCTCTCCCCAGAGATAACCACTGTTACTAACTGGTGCCTTGTGTGTCTGTCCAGAGTAGTTCTCTACATGTGCAAACATGTACAAATGACAACAGATCCTACATACTAATTTAGATCTTAATTTTTTAACTGAAAGACTTATTTTGGAGATCATCTTATTTCAGTATGGTGAGATCTGCCTCATCCTTTATAAAAGCTGCATACTATTCCAGTTTTTAAATAATATGGCATATTACATGCCATAATTTGTGTCACCTCTTGATGGACATTTAGGTCGTCCCTCAGTGTACAAATGTATTCTTTACTTTTAATGATTTTTACTGAAACATAATTAACATCAATTCAAATACAGAGATCTTAAGTGTTCAGTTTGATGACTTTTTGATAATTATGTACAGCACCCAAAATAAAACGGAATATTTCCATTTTCCCAGAAAGTCCCATTGTCCCTTTGCAGTCAATCTCCCCTGCTCTACAACTGTTCTGATTATGTATCATGGTAAATGAATTTTGTCTATTCTTGGATTTCAAAGATTGGATATATAATACACATGTGTCAGACCTTTCACTCCACATTGTGTTTTTGAGACTGGCCCATGTTGCTTTCAGGTTTATTCTTAATTTCTGTAACTAATTTAAATAAGTAAGATTTTGTCTGTGTTCTGGGTATTTTGGGGGGTTAAAAATGCTAATTAATTAATTAACTAATGAATCTCATCAATAGAAATTTGGACTTTTGAAATGGTTAAACAAAGATTTGTGTGGAATCATGAAGTAACAGTAACTTTCATTTAAAAAGACCCCCATAATTTTAGGTGACTCTAGGCTTGGTGTGTGTCAGCTTTTTGATATATAACAAAAAAATCAAAGTGATTTTCTGGGATTCCATGATTTTAAACAATTCCTCTTTTAATTGCATTACTTCCTTAGTTTCTTAATGTGTGTTTTAAGGTTTTTATATGATGACAATAACAGTTGTATTCAACTTAATGTGTCTGGAGATGTAAGAATAGAAGATTTAGGAAATTGGAATGAATGCACAATAAACTCAGGATTGACTGTGGTCGATAGCCTCCCTTGCCTACATAAAAGCCATGCCTCCCCTCTCCCTTGATCCTAGCTAGCACACCCTTCATTTGTTCAATTTCCCTTGCTTTGGGAAGTGTAGGTCCTGCCCAGCCCAAGAAACTGAATCAAGCATAGTAAGGATGGCAGAATTGAAAGAGAAAGAGCATGATGCCATTATTAAGTACTTAAATACAATCCTATTACACAGAAATTTTTTGTTGGTGCTGATATTTTAAATTTTATTTATTTTTAGAGTCAGGTTTATTGAGCTATAATTTCTATATGTAAAATTCACCCTGTTGGTCTGCTGAATTTCTTAAAACCAAATTCCTACTATGTATTTTATCATGATTTGCTTTTTTGTACCAATAGCAAAAATGCAGAACAGTTTCAGTCCATTTAAATTCTGGGTAACTTGGGGCCATTTTATAGCATCTTGAAACTTGGGAAGAATCTGAACCCTGTACAGCTTGTTCCTTTTAGGATGTTTTTGGCTGCAAGTAACAGAAAGTACTGATGCAAATGGACTAAAACAAAAGGTGCTATCATGCAAAACTGGGAGTCCATAGCTGGACAGGCCTGAGATACAGTGTATTCTGAGGTTCCATGGAATCTCAAGGACCAAACTGTGTGCATTTCCACTCTGCTGCCTTTTGTTTCGGTTTTAGTGTAAGGCAATGTCACTCTTGGTTACAATTTCATTGCCAACGGCAAATGTGGGGCACTTGTTCCTTTGTTTAGGTGCTGCAGGAGTGAGAGAAACCTTTCCCCAGTCATGAAATAAAATCCTCCCTTCCATCTGATTGAGCCACCATAGGTCTCACACCCATCCCTGGATCAATAAGAGCTAACAGGAGATTGGCTTAGAATAAATAGGGTCAGGTGAATATCTGATCAAGAATTAGGGTCCTGTTAGGAAAGAGAAAGAGGGAAATGGATTAGGGTAACAAATATAGCATTTACTATAGGGCTATCTGGAATCTTCAGCTGCTAAATTCTTATTTAGTAAATTAGTTATTACCTCATCAATACTTACACTATTTGGGTGGCTTGAGAGGATTAACATCTCTCTACACAATGCTTTACTTTCTGGAAGTGCTTTTATGCACTGGAAAAAAGCTTCACTTGCTTTTATTATGTTTTATGGGAAAGATTCCCAGTCTTGGACTCTTTCTAAATTATTTTTATTTTGCATAGCCACAAATATAATTTATGGTTGTCAAGAAATTCTCAAAAGAAAGTCACAAAGTTTATTTTAATTTAAAAACATATATGATAAAATGAATTCAGTGATAAAAAGCAATGTTATAAAACAGAAAGCAAGGGAAAAGTCATGGGAAAACATGCCATTTCAAGCAATCTGAAAATGCTTATGCTATACTGATGTGAGAACATGAAAATCACTTTAAATGGCTTGGGACCAGGCAGAATTGAACTTCTTCGATTTGAGTCTATATATATACTATAATCAAATTCTTTCAAAGCCTCAAATTCCTTTGAGACCTATCTATAGAAATTATTCTATGTTTAGAAAAAAAGACTGTAAGAAAACATACCCAAATATTGATAAAATCTCTGAACAGGAGGATTATGAATGAATATTAATTCTTAACTTTGTTTTTTGTATTTTCCACATTTTCTAAATTGAACATAATATATGACTTTTCTAATCAGAATGAAGTATTCTATTATAAAATAAACAATGTTTTGTCCATCTGTACAATGTAAGGACTAGATTTATAACTAGTGTAGAACACTTAATCTTTGTTCCAGTACTAAGAACTATGGGTTCATAAGATAGCATCCATCTCTGCAGCCAAATATTTCATTAAAATGTGATATCCAGTTGGCTGCCTCTATTAGAAGCAATTGTTCCAGGTGGCTTATGACAATTAAAGTAATCCCACTAGATCACTCTTCTTGACTAATCTTATCTTTTCCAAAGTTAGAGACTCTAATGCCAGTCCTTTCTGATGATACTTTTTTTGCAAAAAGATGGAACTCAAAGTGCTAAATTACAAATAGCTAATTAGAGTTTGTAAACTGGAATCCAGGGGGCTAAACTTGATGTATGTATCTATTTGGCCTACTTAGAGTAATTTAAATGTGAATTAGTCAAAAGTCTTAAACAAATTAGAAGACCATATAACATTTGAATTTTTGAATTCCTTGAACAGTTAGAAGACTGGAATTGCCTCTAGTCAACCATCAGCTGTAGCATATTACTCATTCTCACTCCCAGTCCCAGTAGTATGTATACCCTGGTTTGCCACAATACCCACTGTTCCCTATTATCTCTAGCCAGCAGCCCCACTCATCTACATTCTCCTGGAGGCAGTAGCTAAGAGCTCTGGCTCTGGAGTCATACTGCCAACCTTACAAGACTGGCTCCATTTCTTAAAAGTGTGTGTCTTTGGCAGGCTGCTTAGTTCCATGTGCCTCAGTTTCCTCACTGATAACATGGGTTAACAGCAGTGCCTACTTCACAGGGTTGTAGTGAGAATTAAGTGAGCTGGTTACATGTAAAAGACTTAGGATGGTTCTTAGTGCATAAGAAGAACTCAATGAATGTTGGCCATTATTTAATAATACCAGGTAGCGGCAGGAGGCTTTTGAATTTGGTCCTTCTGAAGTTGGAAATTAGAGCCCATGAAAGATAGAAGAGGCTGGGGAAACTGGGTACAAAGAAGTCATTGAACTTAACGTGAATCTGCAGAGACTTGTCTTCTGAGAGACTGAGACAATGGGAGAGGCATATATATCAATCATAATTGGAGAGAGTAGAGTGTAATGTTAACCACTTGGGGTCTAGAATCAGATGCACAGAATTCTTTGCTTTGTCATTGTGGGTAAAATTGCAATATTTCCAGAATCTCTCACCTGGCTTAAGTGCAACTCCATATTAATAGATGTTTCCAAGGGGTGGAGTGAAGTAGTCCGTCTCCATATGAATGGGTAATTATAAGGACCAGCAAGGGACCCAAGAGGTTGGGTGGAGTTTTTTTGCTCTGCTGAGGCAGCCGGTTGGAGAGAGACACAGGACTGCTGCTTGCAAGCAGTAAACAGATTTCTTAAACTTTATTTCTCCTTTTGCCCCAGAATCCCCCTGCCCCTCACCCCTGCTGGAGTTACAGTCATTTGCCAGCTATGTGTGCAAGAGAAATTTGAAAACTCTCTGAACCTATGTGTCCTCATCTGCCAAATGGGGATAATAACAGTGCCTACCCTGAGCATGTCTCAACCTGGATTTCCCCCAGGAAAATAAAGCCAGAGATAAGGGCTTCATGCAGAGAGTTTATCTTAGGAAATGATCCCAGGAAATAGGAATGGGGGACTGGAAATAATGTCACAGTAAGAGAGGGAAGACAACATAAAGATGTGTGATTGAGCTGGACACTGCTGCAGGCAGCTGGACCCAAGTCCCACTGAGAACCTCTACAGAGCTATGTAGAATATAGTGCAGATTTTTCTCTTAAGGGATAGAAAAGAAGAGCTTTTATCTACTATCGACTGCACTCCCCTCCTCAACCCTCTGGTCACTGGTTGCCCCTTAGAGTGTTAATTCTCTTGCACTTCCAGATATATGCATCTGGAATACTAGATACATGCCTGCAGGTCTCCTGTACATGCATCAGATACATTTCAGGGTAGAAAGCAAGGTATCCCTAGTACAGGTGAGGCAAAGTGCTTTCAGGTTACACCTGTGGAAAGCAGGTTACTACAACAGTGTCTAGAGAAAAAGGTGGGACAAGAGGACTATAATGGGGTACCAAAAGTGTCTGCTCTAAAGGTCCTGTATAAGGTTCTATGGGTCTCCCCTCACCAAAAGAATCTGTATTTTTCCAATATATTTTATTTAGTTTCATGTATCCAAATCTACATGAGAATTTTCTTAGGGACAATTTAACTTGCATTTGCTCAAGACCAATTACAGAAAAGTTCAACTATTTACCATGTGATTCAAGAATATATGACATTAAAAGTTGATTCATGTGTAACACCTCTAAAAAATAGTATTTAGACTTAGATATCACAAGGTTGATACATGTGGTATGCACATTCCCTTTATAAAATTACCTTAAAAATTGTTGCAAATGTTCATGCTCAGGAAACCTAATTTGGGGGATTGTTCCAAAGACCACATGGTCACTGCTCTAAAGAGTGAATATGAATATGGCAAGGGCCTCTGACCTGACCCGGGGCAGTAAAAACAGAGGCAGTGTGATGCGGTAGACTTGGTGTCATGCTTTGGGAGCCTCAGCCTTGTTTCTGCCACAAACTTGCTTTGTTCCTTCACCTCCCAAAGCCTATTTTCTTATTTGTAAAATGAATGATTTGGATCAAACTACTTTAAAAATCCTTAATATGGAAAAGAATGAAGTTGGACCCCCTACCTCACACCACATATAAAAATCTAACTAAAAATAAATAAACCACCTAAATATAAGAGCTAAAGCAGTAAAACCATAAAACTCTTAGAAGAAAACATAGGAACAAATCTTCCAAACTTGGATTTAGCAATGGTTTTTAAAATATGACACCAAAAGTATAAGGATCAACAACAACAAAACAGATAAATTGGACTTCATTAAAATTAATAATGTTTGTTCATGGAAGAATATTATCAAGGAAATGGAAAGACACCTACAAAGTAGGAGAAAGTATTTATAAATCACATATTTGATAGATGTTTAGTACCTAGAATATGTCAAGAACTGTTAAAACTCAATAACAAATAAACAATCCAAAAATAGGCAAAAGACCTGGATAGCCATTTCCCCAAAGAAGATATCCAGTTGGCTGTAAGCACATGAAAAGATGCTCAATGTGATTAATCACTAGGGGAATGCAAATCAAAACCACAAAGAGATACCATTTCATACCTACTAGGATGGTTATAATAATAATAATCTTAAAAAGAAAAACAGGCATTATTGAGAATGTGGAGAAACTGGAACCCAGTACACTGATAGGAATGTAAAGTGGTTCTGCTGCTATGCAAAACAGTTTGGTAGTTCCTCAAAAAGTTAAACAGAGAATTAGCACATGACCCAGCAATTTCACAAAAGAACTAAAAACGGTTACTCAGTGTTTGTACATACATGTTCATAGCAGCATTATTCACAACAGCCAAAACGTGGAGGCAACCCAAATGTTTATCAAGGGATAGTCATCCCTTAACAGCAAATAAGTATATAGTATATATGCACACAATGGAATATTATTCAGAAATAAAAAGGAATAAGTACTAATGCATACTATTGCATGAATGAACCTTGAAAATATTATGTTAAGTGAAAGGAGCATGACCCAAAAGGTCGCATATTTTGTGACTCCATTTATATGAAACATCCAGAATAGATAAATCCACAGAAACAGAAAGCAGATTCGTAGTTGCCAGGAGCCTGTGGGAAGGGATAAAGCTGGAATACCTGCTTAATGAGTATGCTTTCCTTTTGGGATGATGAAAAGGTTTTGGAACAAGCTAGGATGGTGGTTGCCTGATATTGTGAATGTACTACATGCCACTGACTTGTTCATTTTAAGATGGTTAATTTCATGTTACATGAATTTCACCTCAATTTAAAAGAAGTCTTTGATAGCTCTGAAATGCTATAAATACAGCCAAAGTAATAATCCCACAAATAGGTTGTGAGAAGAAGATGGGAAATGCAAGGAATGGGGATATTACGTGAAATGAACAACAGCACAACACTAAGAAAGCCAGGGACCCTGGCCTCGATTGTGAGCTTTGAGCAGAGGGAGATCTCTATGAGCCGAGGTCCCAATGCTTACACTCATATTGGACCACATTTGGAACAAACTGGAACACACTGGAACATACTAGAACATATTACATTCATGTTTCCAGAGAATAAGTGAAAGGAAAAAGTAGTCTTCACATCTCTAACAGTGTGTAATTAGTCCATAAATTACATGCAATGGAGAAACTTAAAAATAACCGCCATCTTTCATGGTTGCCTATCTAGACAAGCATGGCAGACAGTATGCTGTATTCAAGGCATCAAAGAAATATCTTCAAACGTGTGTAAATGACCTTAGGTGTTCTAATTTTTGTAAGGCTATTCATGGTGTTGGCAGAGTAAGCATTTATTGTTTGTGACAACCCCTCAGGGCAGATGCCATGGTCCTGACACTTTAGCATGCTTGTTACTGCTTTCTTGTGTCCTGAATTTCAAGAAGAGGGAAATGGAGGTTTGGAAGCTAATAATAGTGTCATCTCATTTGCAGGAGCTGGAAGGAAGCAGGCCTGTGGAAAAACCGTAACACCGGGTGCCTTAAGGCATCCGCAAGGGAAATAGGGAGAGAAATGGGACAGGAAGGGCTACAGATCAATACTACAGGAAGGCAGGGACAAGGAAAGCATGTGAGCCTGAAATCCAGCATGAGATAAAGAAAGAAATAGAAAAAAATATGAGTGAAAGACAGGGAACCCAGAACCAGAGCCTGTGAGTCATCAGGGAGAGTGGGCTGTCAGCAGCCTGCCGGGGATTCTGCGGCTTCGTTTCGGGGAATCTGTCTTAAGGAAACAATCCTATTGAGGATACGTCCTTTCCTGAGACAACCTAACTTCGGTAATGTGGGGAGGAATAATTAAATGAAGTACCAACCACATCCTTCACCAGATAGCCATTAGAAATGGTGTGGTCAGAGTTCATAGTAATATGGGAAAGTTTTTTCTTATAATTATATAATATGTGTTTCTTCTTTTTACAAAAGTGAAGCATATTAATTGTGGAGAATGCAAATAATTACATCAAAAATAAAATAGTTTATAATCCCACAACTATAAATAACTGTAGTTACATTTTGGTTCAATTCTTCCCAGTCTCTTTAGTGTAAGTATGCATATCCATGCATATTTATAAAAATGGATTTCATAATATATGTGCCATTTAAATTAGTTGAATTTAGCCAAAACAGACAGAAGTTGTAAAATCATATACACATACCTGTGTCATCAGATTAAGTACTATAAAATGAAGTAGAAAAATCAGAAATGTACTATATAGAAATAAGCCACTATGAATGTCTTTGTACGGTGCACTGGGGAAGGTTCCCTGCCCCTTGCTCTGGTTCCTCAGTAGTTTTGATATCTGTATGCTTCCTTAATAGAATTGATTCCAGGTTCTCTAAGATGGGAAATAGTGGGAGTGCTGGGAAAGAGATTTGGGAAGGGCTGGTTGGCTGACTCCCATCCTGAGGCTGATGTTATTACAGGAGCACAGGCTTCCTCACTCCCGGCCGCTGCCGTGGATCCAGGCAGAAGGCAGCTTCCTAGGCTGCAGGTTAGGAAACTGCCATGTAAACCTGCTAAGCCACGTTTCTTGATTATCCCAAGACCTTGGTAAAGCCTCACTTTCATGTCCTAGCTACTCTTCCACTTACTACTGTCCTCACCTCCTCCGTATCCCCCGGCCGCGCCCCTCCCACCCACCACCACACACTTTTCTCCATCTATTGGCAACTCTGAAGATCTGGATTTGCTTTTATTTGGGAAGCAACTGATTTCCTTAAAGAGTGTGCATTACTTTTACACTGGGAAAAATAATAAACTTTTGGTTAATGGATAAATAAACCTGGTGAGGGACATTTCTTTGGCTTATACTGACATTTTCAGAGTGATGCTATAGAGTTTACACTTTCTAGAAAGAATTGGGCCTCTTCCCAGGCTTCATGCATACCCTGGGTCCCCGAGGCCCTGCAAAGGAGAAATGATCAAAATCCGGGCCAGTCAGGCACACTGGGGCAGCCTGACCACCCAGATCTTTATTTTGCTGAATTCTGTCATTTGCTAACAAATTCCAACAGAGAGGGCAGCCAGGCTCCAAATGGCTATTGTATTAGGGAGGAATTAGCGCTGCTCCCTGTCACCAGAATGAATGTACTTGAGGATTATTGTTATTCTGCTCCTTGACCTTCTGTCCTTCAGCCTAAATAATCCCAGTTCTTTCAACCTATTTTTTCATAAGATTTTTTGTTTCGAACCCTTTAACATCCTCACAAATCTCGGAACCTCTCCCAGTCCTCCTTTCCCTCTTTAATTACAGGGCTCAAACACAACATTCTAGGAAGCGCCTGAGCAGTGCTCAGTAAAATGGAAAGCTTATCTCAAGATTCCTACACGCCAGGGTTTATGCAGCCTTCCCAGGGTCACTCAGCACTGTCTTTTTAAACAACTGCATAAAAATGCCTCATGAACAGTTTATTGTCTGCCGGGGGCAGAAGCCTGGGAAGGTGGGTATGGTGCAGGGCCCTTGGGGGCCCAGTCTGGCTAGCTGTGCTGGCAGCCAGCCCCCGTGAGCACAGAGGGGGGCACATTGGCAGAGTTTGGTTCCAGGGGCCTGGCTTCCTTTTCTCAGAACATTTGCCTGTTCAGAATTATCTTCCTCAGCAAATAGACTGTCTGTCCCATAACCTTTCAAAATAAGACTCTACTGTCACCATTTATACTTTGCCCTAAACTCTGTCATGGCAATGTTTGTTTCAATCAGGAATTTGCATTTAAACTCACTTTTACTTCCAATTCCAGAATGAGAGCCTTTCATCTATTATCTATCTAATATCTGTCTGTCTTCTATCATTCTTGCCCCTCCTTGCCCCTGAGCTCATTAGGCAGACAGTTGCTGATGGTAATCCTCTTTTCGTCATGTTAGGACATCTAGGGAGGCCTGAGGCAGGGCACAGAGAAAGGCGTTTGCTCTGGCGCTCTCTTCCGCTCTCTCCATGCTTTCCTTTTCTCCAATGAAAACCTGTTCTGTGCTGCTTCTAGGTTCTCCACCAGGTCCTGGGGCTAAAATAATGGAAAAAGCAGAGCCTCCAAATACCTCATAACTTAGACTGAGGAGACAGATGTATAGAAAGAGAAGTGTAACAGTATTTAGGCACTGCTCTGGGTATTGTGTGACAAAAACAAGAGGGGTCAGTTCTGCCTGCAAGTGGAGAGGGTGCCTGGCAAGATTTCTTAGGGGAACTGAAGCTTTTCTTCTACTAATACTCCATGTTCTTTCTGTATCATCTTTCTGTCCCAAGCCTTCTAAGATACAAGGAAGACAGAGTATTTTTCCTCCTCTTGAGCCTCCTAGGCAGCCTGAGCCAGCTGTATTTCTGCTTTCCTGTCCCCTCCAGGGCAGCTAAGGTCACAGCTTCAGAGACCACAGGTTTTTTTTAACTTCCTCCAGACACAAACAGTGGAAGCCTTCAAGTGTCTGAAAGATATGTGAGTATATGCACGCTACTGTATATGTGAGAAGGTACACAAGAGATCTCATTCCTTGTGACTTGGTGGAAAACTGGGGACCCTGGCCACTGAAAGTTGACATCTCTGTGTTTTCCATGCAGTGTGATAGCAAGTATCAATAATACACATCTTTGTGCCTCTTCACTTTTTATAGTAAATTATTATGTTAACTACTATCTCCTCTTTACATCACTACTTCCAATGCTTCTGGTGTGTGGGTTTTCCACACCAAGCAATTCTCCAGCTACAGGTGGATGCTGAGTGGGTGTCATACATTTGACTGACACTACCTGTGTGGTGAGCACAGACCCCACAGGTTAAGGGCTCAGTCCCACAAGACTTCAGGTGTCAATTGCAAGTCCAGGTTGTCATCTATGCTTCTGACCAACCAGCTATAAATCCAGAATTCCCATGACCTTTCCCTTGGGTTTGATAATTTGCTAGAATGGGTCACAGAACTCAGGAAAAAGAGTTTGCATACTAGGTTACTGGTGTATCATAAAAGGATACAACTCAGGAACAACCAGATGGCAGAGATTAATAGAGCCAGGTGTGGGAAGGGGCATAGAGCTTCCATGCCTTCTCTGGGTGGACCACCATCCCAGCACCTTCATTTGGTCACCTGTGCAGAAGCTCTTGGGATCCCATTGTTAACTTTTTATGGGGGTTTTATTATCTAGGCATGATTGTTTAAATCATTAGATACTGGTGATTAAGCCCAACCTCCAGCCCTTTTCCCCTCCATGGAGGTCAGAGGTGGGCCTCAAAGTTCCAGCCCTCTGTTTATTGGGCTCTGGTTCCCCTGGCACCCAGCCCCCACCCTGAGCCTGTCCAGGACCCCAGCCACCTGTCATCTCATTAACGTACAAAATCTATGTATCATTTAAGAGATTCCAAGGGCTTTAGGAGCTCAGGGCTGAGAAAAGGGTGGGAGTGGGGAGGGAAGGGTCAAGACCAAGTGCTATGGCTTTTATCATGTACTAATGTGATTTTTATATTTGCACTTACCTTGAATATACAACTACAAGGCCCTTGAGAGGAAGGAGCAAGCCTTATACATCTTGAGATAACCCCTACTCTTAACATACACTCAATAAATACTTGCTAAATAAATGGATAACTTCCTTACTCAAAGCAAGTGTTTTGTAAATGTTCAATGAATAACTTAACAGGTGTATGGAGACTGATCTCTTCTAAGCATTATTTGGTTCCCACAGTAAGCCCTATACTATCATTGCAGTGCAAGGTAGGACCAGCCCTGGGAGGGATTTGGACACATGTGAGGTGTCTTTAGTTGTCTTAATGATGGAGGGAGCTGGGAAGGCATAGGACATGCCCACACAAACCTCACTCCAGACGTGTAAGTAGGTGAAAAACATGGTTCTCCTCACGAATCCCCAAACTAACTTGGTTGTATCTGCAAACGCAGAGCCTTTGGGGCATGATGTTAACATACGCTTATAGTTCCAGGAATGTCACAGCCGCATGAAGCAAGGGACAATTGTACCTTGATTGGGAACAAGAATTGCTTACCATTTTCATAAGTTGCATCACCAATGTACACCCTTATGTCATACAAGTCACCAACCCAACTCAGCCTTGTGATCTGGCATTTGCAGTGCTTCTGCATAAAGATACAAGTGTCTGATAATTTCATCCCATTTTGGTGTAGTAGTGCCTAAGCATTTGTGGACTGAAATACATGTTACTTTATTATAAATTACTTTTCTTATATTTGTATGTCTTATATTATAGTTAGGGTATTATTAACTTTTAAAAAATGATGTGTGATGGTGGTTATATTAGCCATACGTTTCGAGATAATAAAGGAGGAATTCCATGATATTCATATTAAAAACAGACTTTGGGTTTACTGTACACTGAATGTTTGTGCTCCCTCCTGCCTGCAAATTCATATGACAAAGCCAGTGTGACAACATTAAGAGGAAGGAGGCCTCTAGAAGGAGATGAGGCTCTGAGGGCGGGGCCCTATGAATGGGATTAGTACTCTTATGAATGAAGCACACACCTCTCCAGCCATGTGAGAACACAGGAAGAATGTGATGAAGCAGGCTCACCACAGAGTTACCCCAGACACTGACTCTGCCAGTGTCTTGATCTTGGAAGTCCTAGCCACCAAATGATGAGAAATAAGTGCCTGTTTTTTAGAAGCCACACAGCCTCTGTTACTCTAAGACAATCTGAGAGGGTTGAGAATTTACTATTCCCTAGCACTTTGCTGCTTTTACAACATTTTTTTCCTGCTCACAACCTCAAAGAATCATAGGGAGACTTGAGTGCTACCCCCTAAATCCTTGTTCCCTTTATATTTTTCAAGCAGTCCTTCCCATCTTACTTAGGTGCCCCTCATTCATCCTCCCTAAGCGGTGTGGTGCTGCCTCCCCAGATGTCTGCCAACAGAGACTCCTGACAAAGCCTCCTTTCTCGGAGGTTAGCCCCTCCTCTTGTTTGGAGCATTGCTCTTCTGCCAGGTGAACAAGGAAACCCACACCCAGTAATAAGGCTGGGATTAGCTGGCTTGGGGGAGGAGGTCAGCTAAGGCCAGAGAAGTTGTCAGGAAACATTGGTTTATTATCTCAACTCCTGAGAACAGCTTTGGTCATATCCTGGCCCTACACTCAAAGGCACCTCTGCCTCCAGCACAGTGGCTGGCACATGCAGGGTCTTTGTGTGAATCAGAAAACTGTGCCCCTTCAAGGGCAGTTGCTGAAAGACTTCTCCCATGAGCTGAGGCAGCTGAGCCTTGATCAGAGTCAGGCTGGATCTCACCTCCTACTCACCCCTGCAGCCAGGACAGCCCTGATTTGGGCCTTTTGTTTATTTTTGATGAATAAGGACAATCTGGAGTTGGACTAAGGGATATGGGTGGATACCTGAGGTCTGCGCCCCACAGAATTAATATTCATGAGCCCCTTTCTATTTGAATGCCAGAAATGCCTAGAACCTGTGTGTGCTTTCACTTTGGGAGAAGAATATAGAGGGGAAGATCTGGGGCTAGAGCTCATTGGGTGCAATGCCATCAGGGAAACAAAGGTACACTCTTGCCTATATGGTTAAATTTAGGGGTGCCAAGGAACTTCTATCCTCAGATGTGTCTCTCAGAGGCCTCCATGCCTTTTAAGACTTTGGATATAGAGTCAGGTTGTCTGATCCAAGTACAGTTTTATCACTTAGTGGCTCTGAATTATGGGCAAGTTTCTGATCTTGCCCAAGCCTCACTCTCCTGATATGTAAGAATGGGTTGATAAATAGTTCTCCAAAGAATTATTATGAATAAAAATAGAAAACCTGTGTCAATCTCTTAGAACAAAACCAGGCACAGAATAAGTGTTCAGCAGACGATAGCTTCTATCTGGCAGGCCTTTCCACTTTGGGAATCACTTCTCTGGATCAAACAGCAAAGTATTCTCTGCAGCATTCAAGAGAGATCAAGATCATGGACTTGGGAGCTGAACGGTCTGCCTTCAAATCCCAGTTCCATGACTAATTGGGTTGAACTTGGGAAAGTTACTTGAACTTTTAATACCTCTGTTTTAAAAATAGGGATAATGGTAATACCTATTTGACCTGCTAGAGTTGTTACATGGATGAAATGAGTTAATACTGTGCAGGTTTGGAATAGTACTTGACACACAATAAGCACTATACACATTTATATATACTTATAATCTATATATCAATCGATAAATACATAAACTGCAAATAAATGTCTTTATTGCTACACTTCCTACAGCATATTAAAGTGGTTTGGGTCTCCTTTCCTCATCTGTAATCTCTTAGGAGACAGAACCATTTCTTATCCAGATTGCTCAGTGAATGGTGTTAATTGACTGACTGAATGAATAAATGAGTGGTCCTAGGGCAGAGCAGTGCCCTCAGGATGCCACCTTCCATTTGGGGATTCTCTCACTATGCCAAGCCTTGAAGTAGAGGAATTAGCAGGAGCGATGAGGCTCCACTGCCCTTGCTGGTCAACAGGCTGAGGGACAGTCTGGCTACCAACTGATGCTGTTAAATGCACAAAGGAGTCTGTGGTCTTTGGGGCTTCCCGTCTGGCACCTTGCAAGAAAGTGAAACCAAGTGTGAAACACACCTGTTCTCTCTGGCTTTTTAACTGGCAGGGATTTAATTACTGAGGGGCAGGAGAGGTGGGAGGTCCAGGCTTTGAAAGCCAGGGGATTTAGTGTGTGTTAATGGATGGATGTACAGGGGCTGGCGGGGCAGCCCAGGTAGGGAAAGGGAGCAGGGATCGCTTGCATATTCTGGCCTCTTGGCCTCTTATTTCTCACTACTGTATGCCTTGTCAGAAGCCAGATGGTCCAGACTAAAATGAAAACAAATTCACTTCTGGGAGAGAAACCTTAGAGCAGGTTTCTAGTGAGTAATGACCCTGGGAGGCATTTTCAAACTCTGAAGCTGTCCTTTGTTGTTCACATTTCAAGAAGTGAATTTTCAACCTCCAGCCCAGGCATTCAAGGACTTTCAGGATTTGAGGGTTTCAGCCCCCATCTCCTCTCCCCAGCCAAGTTTCTCTCTGTCCTCCAAATCTTGGTGTGCATTTTGACCTCTGCTCTGTTGTTCTAATCTCTGTGCAAAATGCCCTCTTCCTCTTCAACTGCTTTGATCAAAAACTTACCAGCTTTTTAGGGCCCTACTTAAATGCATTTTCAAGATGTCTCCAAGATTCCCTTAATCTGAGCCATTTTAAGACTCTCATAGCCACCTCCCTTCACATCAAAGATATTAAAATACACATTAAGAACAGTATTTTTGCTGTAAAAACTTAAAATGTAATGCCTATCAGATTACTATTTTAAAAACATTTCATTCATAATTAGCTTTTATTTTGGCAAATCATTGTTTATCCTTCAGAATTCTGGTAACGTAAGATAATCTATAAATTGTTTTCAATCTTTAAGAGAATTTTATGAATATTAAATTTAACTTATTGAAGAAAATAAATACTTATTAATTTTGATTGTATAGCTTTTCTTTCCATATTGGAATGCTAACATTTTTTTCTTTAAAAGCTCCCCATCTCCATAGGTCCTTGAAAAGCTGGGCAGCCTTGGACTCTAACCTATCACTTCCTCAGGGGACAGAGCTCTGCCATAAGCAGATGTGCACCATTTTTCCTGCAATCACAAGGCTCTCGGAACCTCCTGTGGAGCTCTGATTTTTGTTATCCACTTCTGCCATTGATTTGATTTCCAGCTACCTGCTGAATACAGAGATATACAAGACATGGTCACAAACAATGAAGGGGGTGCCACCATTGTGAACTTGTAAGCACCAAATTACATGCTATGGAAACATAGAAATCAAACATGTCAAATTATAAGGACAAATGTACAAATTCATCATAATAGTTGTAGATTTTTATACACCTGAGATTAACAGTATATAAATTAGAAAAGATATAGAAGACTTGGATAAGAATGAACTTGGAATTCAGGCTCAAGGAGATAAGATAGAGAAGAACACTCCAGTGAGTAGAAGTAGCTTATATAGAGACAAAACACCATCCCCAAAGGGGAAAGAGCAAAGACCTCCATGTGACTAGAGTATAGGAAATGTTGAGAAAAGTCACTGGAAACTTATACGCAGAGCCACAGCAGAGAAGTCCTCCTGAGACAGGAGGCCATAAGTATACATTTTACCCTATAGTGCAGCAGTTCCCAAGCTGTAGAAATGCAAAAATCCCAAGATTTTTGTCATATCCATTCACCGACTGCATTTTTAAAACTTACATGTCCTTTAAGTTAACCAATTCTAAAATTCAAGTACACTTACTTTAAAAAGAAAGTATGTATCACCGCTGTGATAAGTCAACAACCAGTATCCTTATCATTAATAGAAGATAACTATAAAATTGAATACAATGAAAGCAAGGAGACTACTGCATTCTAGTTAAGCATCATAGAATGTGGTGAGTGTCTCACATTCCCCCTTCCAATTAAAGCCATAAACTGTTAACATGCTACCACTCATGGGTTATTATTCACATTGAGAAGCAGAGATTAATACAAATAAAGAAATCTCTAAGAGTAGAATCACAGTGCCTCCATAGTAGCTCATTTATTTATATCACGTATGTAACCCTTCTTTTCACCAAAAGGTTCTGTATGTGTTAGGCAAATTATGTCTCTATCTCAGTCCACAGAATAAGGTAACAATAAGTGACGTCCTAATCAACAGGGTTATAGTGAGAATTTAATGAGTCTGTGTAGCAGAAATTCTTTGAATCATAGTCTGATGTTTATTGAGTGCTTATTATAGACAAGGCACTCTCATAAATGTTTATGTGCATCATTTTATTTAAACCTAATAGCACCTCTATGAGGTAGGTACTATGTATGTATATACATAGCTACATATCATATACACACACACGTATGTGTAAACACACACACACACACACACACACACACACACACACACACACAGTCCATATAGTTACAGATGATGGAGCAAAGACTTGGAGAAGTTAAGAAACGTGCCCAGGATGGCATAGCCAACAAGTCAGAGCCAGAGCTTTCATTCAAACCCTCCTGGCTCCAAACCTCTCAATATTAGTTCTAATAACACCTTTTCTTGAATAATTTGATTTTCTCTTTCCCAGAGGCATTTCCTTTTCACCAGATTCCATTTAGATGTAGGGGATTAGTGTTACTAATACAACAAGGGAGAAAATAGGAGGAAAACCGTATACTCAAATCTGAGTACCGCTAGTTGTCTGGAGAATTGTTTTCAGGATTTGCTGGGTTTACTAAGTTGTTTAGGTTACCTCCGTATAACAGGAAACAAAGGCTGTTCGATCAGCGCAAGCAGAAGAGTTTTCAAGTTAAATAGCCGAACAGATCTGCCTCCTTGCCTTGAGGATGGTATGTATTTATCTGCTTACCATCTTAACTGCATGGATGTCCAGGGGCTAGGGGACAAGAAATACTTGGCTTATCATGTTCTTTTCCTTGTGTTGGATGCTATAAGCTCAAGGTGAAAGTGTAACCTACTACAAATGATTTGTACACTGAACTTCCAGTTTTCCCTTCTATCCTAACATTTTGGACCCCTTAGCCTGATTATCTCATCTTTTTATTTATTTGAAATAAGTCCTTTTTTCAATTTGAAATTAAGTTTTAAAGTATATGAAGGCATTTTTACCAACTATACTATTAAGACTGAAAATCTACACAGTCATAAATGTAAACAACTTACTGTTGGTTAACTCTCTTCTCCATTTTAACAAGTTTCCGGATCTAAGTTTATGATTCAAAAGAAATGTTGGTGATTGTTGTTGGAGCTAAATGCCTTCCTCCATTGGAAAACCCCCCATTTTCCTTTTCCTTTATTTTCATTAAATCTGAGAGTTCAGGGTATTTGAAATAATCTGTTCAACTTCCTCCATTTCAATTATTTCGTTGTGTATTTTTATCATCCAACTTAAATTCTTTTGAGAAGGTGAGATATAAATATGGCAATTATTTACTTCATTAACAAAATGACTAGCTCCCTCAATCATTTCCTGGATTGGCTAATCCATGAACAGATGTTCACAATACTTAAAAGACACCTTCATTTTGTTTTTCTGAACCATCAGAGTGAATAGTTTGTTACCATATGTGAAATAAAAATGCCCCATAAAATCATGGCTGTCGATCCTTTTAATGTCTCTTGCGGGGTTTTCTGAGATCTCAGTTTGACACTTGCTTAATTTCTCTAGCAGATGCTTGCCTTGGAAAGGACAGGGACAGGACGCATGGACAGAGGGCCAAAGAGGTTTGGGAGCCTCAGGCAACTGAACTGGAAGCAGCCACCTCTAGCTGAACCAGGAGCCCATCCCTGTGTGCAAGGGCAGAGCCACCCAGCTGGCACAGGCCAGGGCCTGAGGTGTTGGTGGGGAGCTCAGCCTGGCTCATATGATGGGGCACATGGTTTCTACTTGAGCTCAGGAGTCAACTGTACTGCACCTTTCCGCAGGTGGCAGAGCTCCCTAGAAAACACGCCAGGTACACCAGAGCTGACTGACTGACTGATAACACCAAGTGGGTTTGGGTCTGATTACTGGTGATGGCCGAGGCTCTGAAATTAATGGTCTGTTGTGTAGGGCCCAGTATTTGCCTGTGTCTCCAGCAAAGACATGTTCCAGGGCCTGCAGGAGAGAGACTCCCGCTTGGCTTCCACGCTCAGCAGTGCATCTTTCTTGAGCAGGAAAGGACTTGGCCAGGCAGATGGAGCCATTCGTCAGCTCCCTGATAGAGTGTCCTCTCCAGCTCCCCAGGAACCATCAGGTCCCCCCAAGACCATCCTTGTGGTCCAGGGACACATCTTCTACCTGAGTGATGGGGATTTGTTCTCTGGGCTCACATTATGGCTTCTGGGGTCTTTCTTCTGTTTTCTGTCTAAATGTCCTTCCTTGCCATACCTCGCTGATGGAGATTAAAGAACAAGTATTTGGCTTATTATCCCTTGTTTCTAATGCTGGAAAAAGTGTTGCCACACTTTTCAAGACCTCTAATGCAGTGGCTTTCAAACTTTTGGTCTCAGGACCCCTTCACACTCTTTGAAATAATCGGGGACACCAAAGAGTTTTTATTTGTATATATGGATTTGCTGATCTGTCTATGAGTATTTGCTATTTTAGAAATTTAAAATGAAAAAATTTAAAATATTTATGAATCTATTTAGGAATAACAATAATAAACACATGCCATGCTAACAGAAATACAACTTTTATGAAAATAACTTTTTTCAAAAACTAAAAATAAGCTGTGATGAGAAGAGTCACATTGCTCAGCAGTTCCTGCATTTCTCTAATATCTGGCTCCACAGAAGACAGCTGGATTCTCATATTTACTTTGTCATTCAGTCTGTTATGATGTCATTTGTCATGTAGCCTCTAGAAAACTCCACTGTATGCTCACGAGGAAATGAGATTCAAAAGGCAAACAGTAATACTTTAGTATTAGTGTGAAAATAGCTTTGACTCTGAATCCCCTGAAGAGGCCCTTGGCACTACCTCCCCTCCCCGCAAGGTCCCAGGGCCACACTTGAGAACTACTGCTCTGTCCTGTACCATACTTTCTTTAACATACACAAAGTTACAGGAAACAAGCTCTTTGGAACATGTGATTTCCATGTTGATCCATCCATTTTTGGATAGCCCAGAGGACCCAGTTTATCCAAGCCCTAGCATTTCACTCAGTTCTTTCATCTAGGACTCATTTCTACCAGGGTCCATCTTCCTAACTTTGAAATATCTGTCTTTATGCCCTCAAGTACTCAGGCCTTCCAACATACAAAAGGCTCACTTCCTTGTTTGTATTTCTAAATGCCTGGGAAAGAACTCTAATTGGTTCACTTTATAGCATTCCACTCTGGGTAATGATTAGGGTCAGGGTTCAGGAATATGTTGACTCTGTTTGAGTCAGGTGATTCCCTCTGGACTGGACAACAGCTGCCATGGTGTCAGGGTGTCAGGGTGTCAGGGTGACAGTGAATAATGAGTGAGTCATTAAGGCAGGTGTGTCTGTGTGAGGAGTGTGGAGTGTGTGTTCACATGTGTGTGCTTTGCATGAGGATAAAGAGAAGAGAGGTGGATCCGGAAGCTCCTGGTAAGAGATTTATTAAAACTTCACTCTTCATTCTCACTTTCTGCCCCCTCTGTTACTCCGTTCTTCTAGACCTGACAACAAGATTGCTTGTATTCCCCTTGTTCACTGAAACATGGGCCTCTCTTCCTGGCAGGATGAGAAGCTGCTGCCTACCCTTTGGACAGCCAATTGCCCCCCTTGACCTATTCAGACCCTAACTGAGAGTTTTTTCCTCTGTGGCTTCAAAGAACATTTACCAACTAATATCCTGTTGATGGTAGCTATATACTTCAAGGAAAGGAGTTCCTGGAATTCATAAATGCAAGAGCAAAACAAAGCAGGGGACTATAGTCTTTAGCACCCCTCCCAGGGGTGTTCAAGAGTGCCTAGGGGACTTTGCTGTTGTCAGTCAATCTTTCCCTGCCATCTGTGCCTTTTGTTTATAATGCAGTTGATTAAAATCTGCTTTATTTATCCTAGCTGTTTCAAGTTCAATAATAAGGGGAAATTAGCTCCAAGACTTTGACAAGAATCATTTGGGCTATAACTTCAGTGGCTAGAATCCAACCAGAGTCCTTCATGCTGCATCTTCCCCACTGTCTGCTCTTTGCTCCTGCTTGAAGCTCGTGGACAGCATCTTTATCTGCCGCATGGGCCTCTGGGAGCTGAGCCTAGACTCAAAAATCACATGCAAATGTTGCAGAACCCAGAGGACTAAATTAAGCCAGTCACCCTCTAGCAAAACTTAATATGAGCCAGTGAAAGTCAGGAATTAAAACAATGCTTTCATATTAGTATAGTACAGATGAATTGATGCCTGGAGAACAAGGAACCCTCTCCCAAGCTGCTTTAGTGATGAGCAATAGTCACTGCTAACCTTTCCCATGTCTCTCGGCCAGGCAGGTAGGCACTGTTATTATCGTCACTCCCTGAGGAAGCTGACTGAGGCTTGGAGAGGTCAGGTAGCTTGCCCAAAGGTAACTCAACTAGTAAGTCACAGATTGAGCACTTGCTTTTAAGCCATCTGACTCCACTGGTTGACAAGTTAACCATTATGCTATTTAAGAAGTAGGTGGGGCAAATGAAATCCATTTAAGTTATGAGCGTCACTGTAGTATAAGTTACCAATTAGGGACTGTACAGTTGTCTGTCTTCCCTCCCTAGCCATCCCTTCCTGCGCCAAGCCCTCCCACTCCTACTAGAAGATAACCTCCATGAGGGCAGTAACTTCGGCTGTCTTTTTCATTATAGAATCCCCAGTGCTTAGATATGGAGAAGTGCTCAATAAAGTCTACAATTAAGAATGAATGAATAGAATTGCTATATGGTATACTGACTTCTGATTTACAAGGGTTTGTCTGGGGGACCTGAGAGCAGCCAGAGCTTCTCATTTCCCTCACTCTTCCCAGCAGAAGGCAGGATTTCCATTATTAAGGAAAACTTCAGCTTGGTATTGATGCCAATTTTTTCCCATGCAAATAATCACATCTTATTTATTTCACAAATATTTAGTCACTGAGCTCCTTCTAGGTTCTGTGTTAGGTTCTAAGGATATAAGGGTGAACAAGGCTTTGTCCTTGATCTCACAGAACTTACAGCCCATTAGGGACAGTGCAGAAGCAAACAGGCCACTGCAATTCAATGTGATGAGTGTCATGATGGGCAGGTTGCACTGCTCTGGGAGGCGCACAGAGGAGGGCCCCAACCTGAGGCAGTGGTGTGGAGGGGAGGCAACCTGGGAAAGCTTCCTGGAAGAAGTGACCTGAGAATAAGTAGGAGTTGAGCAGGTGAATTATCCAATCATGAGTTAAATAAAAATATATTTTTAAAACCACAACTTTTCATCTTTGAAAAAGAATATATCTGTTCTATATTTTGAATGCTACCTTCAAACAGCTTCTAGTAATTACATGGCTTCTCCATCTAATATCAGAGTGGAATCAGGAATGCAGACCTCCCACTAGTTATATGTTTATGCCAGCCTGCTAGTGAGCAGGTCTGTGGTGCCTTTTTGTTAACAAAGGTGAGGGGTTGGCACACCCTCAGAATGGTTACTGTCAGAATGGCTCTTGGATATGAGTGTCATTACCAAGAATGGCTGGACAGGGTGGGCAGAGCGCCAAGGAGAGGAAGCCCAGCAGCTGACAGACAGAGCAGGAGGAAGAAGGGGTTCAGGGAAGTGACAGGGTGTGTCTGACTAGGCTGGCAGTGGGTGATGAATAAAGAGCTGGAGGCCTGCAGGGCCCAGCTTATAGTGGCTGGAGCCGATGGGGTACCTGGCTAAGCAGGCGAAGGATGGAGATGGAGGGCTGAGCCTGAGCATCTAGGGCACATCTCTTCAAAGACCAGCAGCGGGGACTGCTCGGTGCCATGACATGGCCTGCACCCTGCCCACGGTGCTCAGCCTAGGGGTTGGATAGGGGCTGAAACCCAGCCTACTCTCCACTGGCCTTGCTGGCGTCCTGGGAGGCTGCAGGCCCTAGAGAGGACACCTTGCTCTAATGGGCACAGAGGCACCCTAAAGGCTAGCACAGTCCTGCAGATGGTCCACATCAGTGACTTACAGAACCAAAAGGGACCCATTTCTAGAAAGGAGTGAGGTGCAGATAAGGATGGAGGAAGAAGAAGGCAAGAACCCAGACCCAAAATCATTTCTGATGGTTTGGCCCTTCACTTAATCCCCAGCACCTAGGACAGGGCCTGGCAAAGTGTCCAGTAAATATTTGTCAAGTGAATGAAAGAATGAATGATACCCAGATAAATATTAAGGCTCTGGGACTAGGAGTGAGGCCACTCGCAGATGGTGGTGAGGGAGCCCCATCTGCTACGGGCAGAAAGCCAGGCAAACAGTACTCTTCCAGTGTCTGTAGCCACAGAGACCAGGCACAGAGGGGCTGGTTATGGGGCTCTGCCCGTCAGCCACAGGCCTGAGGTTGGCCTTCATTATCCTGGGGATTTTCCCACCTGCGGCACTCAGGAGTGCCCCGTTTTACAGAGTCTCAGCTTGGAAGGCAGAAAGTGCCAAACCAAGTTCTCCACGCGGGCCCCATCTCTAGCTGCAGTTTCCTTCTCCATAAAACATGAAGAATAATAGGCTGTCCTGGGTAAGAGCCTAGGCTCCACATTTTAACTGCCTGTTTTTGAATCTCAACCCCACCACTGTCTAGCTGGCTAAGGCTCTCTGTGTACTAACTCTCGGCACCTCAGTTTCCTCCCTGGTGAGAAGGGGATAATGAGGGCACTTCCCACACAGATGTGGTGTGAGCATTGAGTGCATGCGTGCAGAGCCCTTAGAATGCACCCTACACAGCCCGCACCATCAGCAGCAGCATCCCTACTGCCTCAGTACCTGCCTCTCACTCACTGTGCTCCTGCTCCAGTTGCCCAGTGTCTCGCCACCCAGGCCGTGGATTCACCAAAGATGATGCCACGTGACCTTCACTTTTCATCTCCAACCAGCACCTCATCAACTCCGTTATAAGGGAAGATGGGCACGCTCAGCCTACCTCTCCTGCTCTTGTTCCCTCTCAAGTGGCTGAGAAGCTGGGAGGGCAGGCAGCTGTGTGACACTCCTAAGGGTGAAGATGATCTGAATTCAGATATCACTCCATTTGTCTGTCTCCCGTGGGATGAAGCTGAGATTTTTTGAACTCTCAAACAGGTTCCTTCCCACTCTCTCATGAAGCATGGGTGGCCTACATCTTAGTCCCTATGTTCAGATGATTCAGAGAGGCCAGGTCACTCCACCAGGGCAGAGACTCCCCTCCTGTCGCTGCATCCCAGGGCCTTCTCCTGTGCCTGGCACATGACACTCAGATATGCAAAGAAAACAGAATGAAGGAATGTGAAGAAACACATAGCATAAAATCCACCATCTAAACCATTTTCAAGTGTACAGTTAGGTAGTGTTAAACACATTTACACTGTTATGAAATAAAATGATCTGAGCTTTTAAAGTTTAGTGATGTAACACAATTTATGTCTATTATCCAATAACTCATGAAAATGTTGAGTTGTTGACATTTTGAACCCCTTGGAGGGGTACCAGTTATTTGCCCTTCTAGTAGAATTTCTTACCCAGTGTACTAAACAGTCAGGTCTGTCTCTTGCTTAAACATATAAAGGAAAAAGCAGAACAATTTCATTCTGTATTTTGGTTTTGCAGATGCAGGACCATATGTTTACAAAATAGTGTCTGATCCAAATTTCACTGCACAGCAGAAACTAACTAGGAACCCTAGTGGAAGTTTTCCAGATTCTTCACATAAAGGAAAACACTCCTGGTTTCCTTTTTTATGTAAGAAAACAATGTGAACACATTTTAATAGTCTCATTTTCTATTTTTAATACTTTCTAGGTGACATGAAGGATTTCCCTTTTTCTGGTTTTTTACAAAAGTTTAATCTTATTAGCACAGAAGAACATGTACAGTGCAAAAAACCCAACATTAACAAATGTAGGATTGATAAAATGAAAGTTACTTTAACCCAACTTGTGGTGTTAACCATGCTAGCCATTCTTCTAGACTTTCCTTGAAAATACTAACATACAAAGACATATATAATTATATTTCATATATAACTGGGTACCTACTCTTTTAGACTTTTCTATTAATATTATACAGCTTCTATTTTATAGTAGTTGGAGATTATATTATATATATTCTTATGCAACTTGAATTTTTCATCTAAAAGTCTTAGACACCTTTCCACATCAAAACATACAGATCCTTTCTAACATCTGAATTATTCATTGCGTGTACTATAATCTGTCCATCAGGTCCTGTACTCAGAGACACTGGGCGATTTCCAGCTTTTGCTTGTCCTTACAATGCTGCAGTGAGCATGGAGGACACACCGCTATGACCCCCTTGGTCCATGTAGAGGGCAGCAGTACTTGTACTTTCTCTCTTGAGTTTTCCATTATGCAGTTCCTTGGAGCAACCCCTTAGCGGCTCTGGCATATGTTACCTGGCCTCCGGAGCCTCCATACTGTTACTTGACTTAGGAGAATAAAGATCCTGCTACCTTCTTTCCTCAGAGCTGTCATGAGGACTAATGAGATCATATTTGCTGAGTACTTCATGTTCCTTCAGTGACTGGCAATAAATAAATACAAAATGTTTTCAGTTCCAACAGACCTTTTGGATTGCTTTCAGGAAGAAGTGAGGGCCCATTTAAGATGTGTGTTTGTATAAACACTTACTTGTCCTTTGTATTCTAAATCATGCCACTGAGAGTGGAGGGCTCACCCAGGTAGCCAACATCAGCAGGGGTTCAGGCGCAGGTTACTTCCTGGGCCTTGGTGGCTAAGAGGCATTTCCTTTGAGATGGAGAAGAGCTGGGTTCAAATTCCCAAACCCATGCGCCACAGAAGTGTAAAGCCCTCTGGGTTGTGGGCAAACTGTCAGCTGAGGGTTGACAGCCGTGGTCCCCTCTCTGGTGACTTCTTTCCACAGGGACTACCTCTGCCTGTGTAGCATGGACCAGGGACAAATGCGAGCACCTCCCTTTTGTTCCTCAAAACCTCCCTTCTCCCAAAGCATTCATGAGTTTAAACAACTTCACTAAACATTTTTTTAGTGGCATGGTAGAAAAAAAGAAGCTTTTATACCACAGAAAGGCAAAGAACTTCATATGACAACTAACACTTAAATGGTGCTTACTCTCTGCCGGGCTCCGATCTAAGCACTTTCCTTTGTTAGCTTACCTATACCTCCCAATAGTCCTATGAGGATTATCCTTTAGCATTGTCCCATTTTAAAGATGAGAGAACTAGACGTAGCAGACTGTGGACCCTCCCCAGGCCCCTTCAGGCCTTACCATTGTAATGTATGCCAGCCAGGTTCCATCTCCCAACTTCACTGTGCAGAGAACTTTCTCTCCCCACGTGCGGCAGTCCAGGCATGCTGGGGAATTACTGTCCCCTGAAATTGACCTCAACCAATGACTGAGTAACTCAGAAGTACATGTTCCACATGTGCCCCAGATTTCTCTGGAGGGCTTATGCTCCATATTTCCACAGGGGTAACTTAATAATGTACACCCTTTGGCCTTCTTCCCTTCCCTGTCTCACTTTCCTACTCCACTTTGCATATTTCCTGGAATCACCTCCAAATAAATGACTTTCACTCAAATGGTTATTTTAGGGTCTGCTTCCAGGGAAAGCTAAATTAAGAGGTTGAATCCAGCATCCAAAGTCACACAACTGCCTGGATTCAAACCCAGGGAGTCTGGCTTGGAGTCGATGATCTTTTCCTCTACATCACACAGCCCTTCAACTTCAAATGGAAAGTAAGGCATACCTACTTAAAGGCATATCTGACTAAAATAGTAGAATAAAGGGACCCCCGACAAGATCAACAATTATACAGTTATCTACAAACAAAAATAGCTTTGGGAGGTCTCAAGAGTCCACATGAGGAACTTCAGCAACACAGAAAAACAAAACCCTGAGAATTACTGCACAGAAAGAGAAGGAAGAACAACTTCATCCTGCCTGGCTCATCCCATCCCTCAGGCTGCCATTGCTCAGCCTCAGCGTCAAGAATGAACTTTCCAGTAAGGAAGAACTCCCTTTGCTGGAAAAGGGAGAGTGGGGTGAGTGACCTTTCAGGCCTTTTGGGACACTACATGAGGGTCCACTTCAGTTCATCCCACCCGGAGGCACAAGTCTGAGATGTACAAAGATCACTAGGAAGAAGGAAGAACAGCAGGGACTACAGGCATCAGCCATGCAGTGGGCATGACCACGGTTCCCCATGGCCTGCTCGATGGAGGACCTCAGCAGCTTTTGCCACTGAAGAAACCAATAGCCAGTATAGCCACTATGGATCCCCTGCAGATCTCATCACTGAGGTATTTCCACTACAGGTTTTCTCATTTGCAGATGTCAGCCCCCTCAGACCTTCCCCACTTCTCCCTGCCTGTTAGAGCCAAGATCCACCCTGGCAACCAGCCCATGAGTACAAAACATTAGCTTAAACCCCTGGAGTTGAACCCCACTGCTGTGTGCGTAGTCAGGATTAGTCCCTCCAGCTGTGCACCTACATGCTATTAGCCTGACTCTCATCATTGGCCTCCACGGCCATGCATGTGCCTAGGCAAGATCCTGTAGCCATAGGAGGGCATGCTGGCAGCCAGGGCCCCTGCAGCTGCTAGTATGCCCACTGCTGGCTCCAGCCCTTTCTCTGTGCTTGGCCTTCACCACTACATTTATGTCTGAAACCAGCCTCTGCCACTACACAGGAACATGAAGCTAGCCCCTGTAACAAGAGTGTGCACACCACCAACTCTGGCCACCATGCTGCCTGCCCTGGTCCCTAGTTACTAGACCTGGAAGCACCACTAGGGACCCCAACAGCCCTTGTAAACACTGAAGAACCCCTGCAGCCCCCTCTAAGGATGTGCAGTTGTCAATGTTGTACACATCAGTGTCCTGAGCCAACAAGACATCACACATCCCTGGACTCAGAGCCACCACATGCCCCTGCACTTGACACTCTGTACCACCAGAGTCAGATCATGGCATGTTCCAGTACGCCCCATTCATAGCTGAAGTTCTTTGCTTACCAAAGTCAGTCCACAAAGTTTAAGAGAGGTGACTGTTTCTTCAAATGCATTGACACCTGTGCAAGGCTATTACAATGAATTAGGGAAACAGGATACCAACAAAGGAACACAGTACACTTCCACTAACTGACCCCAAAGAAATGGAGATGCAGGTACTACCTGACAAAGAATTCAAAATGTTCTAAATATGTTCAGAGAGCTGCCAAAGAACATAGATAAGTTATTTAACAAAACCAGGAAAACAACATGAGAACAAAATAAGACATTAAACAGAGATAGAAAATATAAAAAGGAACCAAACAAAAATTTTGGAGCTGAAGAATAAACTGATTGAACCAAGAATTCAATAGACAGCTTCAACAATAGACTAGACCAAGTAGGAGAAAAAAAATCAGTGAACTTGAAGACAGATCATTTAAATATATCCAGTCAGAAGAGCAAAAGAAAAATAAAAAAGAAAAGGAATGAAAAGTCTATGGGACTTACAGCACACTATTAAAATAAACTATCTACACATTACTGGAGTCCCAGAAGAAGAATGGGAGAAAAGAGCAAAAGTTTATTTAAGAAATAATGGCCAAGAACTTCCCAAAACTGGAGAGACATTTAGACATCCAAGTTCAAGAAGCTCATAGGACCCAAACAAATTCAACTCAAAGAGATCTTGTACAAGACATACTGTATTAAAACTGCCAAAAATCAAAGACAAAGAGGGAATCTTGAAAGTGTCCAGAGAAAAGAAGCTTGCCCCTTAGAAGAGAATCCCCATAAGGCTATGAGTGGATTACTCAAAAGAAAGAAACCCTGGTTCCTAGCTACTGGACCTGGAGGCAACAAAGAGTGGAATAATATATTCAAGGTGCCACTGTCAACTAAGAAAACTGGCAACCAAGAATAATTTATTGTCCCTCAGAAATGGACCAGTAATTATTCTCCCAGGCAAAAAAATGCTAAGCGAGTTCATCACAACTAGACCTATGTTATAAGAAATGCTGAAAGGAGTTCTTCAAGCTGAAATAAAAGGACACTAATTAGAACATGAAAAAATGTGAAAATATAAAACATACTGGTAAAGATAAGCATATAGTCAATTCATAATACTCTAATATTGCAATATGGTGGTATATTACTAACTTAACTGTAGTATAAAGGTTAAAAGAAAGAAGTATTAAAAATAGGTATAGGCATAATAAATTGTGAATGGATAAACAAAAATATCTAAATTGCGATATAAAAAACATAAAATATTTTGGGGAATAAAAGGATGCAATTGAAGTTAAATTGTTATCATCTTAAAATACACTGTTACATCTATAAGATGTTTCATCTAAGTATCAGGTTATCCACAAAGCAAAATCCTGTGGTAGATATACACAAGATAAAGAGAAGGAAGTAAAAGTATACCAGTATAGAAAATCATCAATTTACAAAGGTAGCCAGTAAGAGAGAAATGAAGGAACTACAAAATGGCCTGTAAACAATGAACAAAATAGCATTAGTAAGTCTTTACCTATCAATAATTACTTTAAATGTAAATGGCTTAAATTCTCCAATGAAAACTCATAGAGTTGCTGAATGGATTTAAAAATAAGACCAATTATAAACAACTTGCTTCAGCTTTAAGAACACAAGCTTAAAGTGAAGGAATGGAAAAAGATATTTTATGAAAAGGAAAAGCAAAAGAGAGTGGGGAATAACTATACTTATATCAGATAATAGACTTTAAGCCAAAAACTGTGATGAGACAATGAAGGTCTTTATAATGATAAGGGGTTCAATTCATCAAGAAGATACTGTAATTTTAGGTATATATGCACACAACATCAGAGTATATAAATATATTAAGCAAATGCTAACAGATCTGAAGGCAAAAATAGATAACAACACAATAGTAAGGGACTTCAGTACCTGATGTTCAACAATGGACAGATCATCTAAACAGAAAGTCAAAAAGATGCACTGGACTTGAACTGCACTTTAGACCAAATGGACCTAACAAGCATATACATAGGAATCCATCCAACGAAGAATACATTCTCTTCTCAAGCATGTACAGAACATTCTCTAGTATAGATCATATGTTAGGTCACAAACAAATCTTAGCAAATTTAAAAAGATTGAAATCATACCAAGTATCTTTTCTGATGACAATGTTATGAAACTAGAAATCATAACTGGATGAAAATTGGTAACTTCACAAATATGTGGAAATTAAACAACACACTTTTGAACAACCAATGGATCAAAGAAGAAATAACAAGGAAAACTAAAAATATTTTGAAATATAGGAAAATAGAAACACTACTAAAAGCCTATGAAATGTGGCAAAAGCAGTTCTAAGAGGGAGGTTTATAATGAGAAAAAGAGATATATAATAAAAAAAGAAAGAAAGATATCAAATAGCAACCTAACTTTCTACCTCAAGGAACTAGAAAAAAAAGAAGCTAAGCTCAACGTTACCAGAAGGAAGGAAATAACAAGAGCAGAGGTAAATGAAATACAGAAATACAAAGGGTCATAAGATATTACTATGAACAATTATGTGCTAACAAGTTGGACATCCTAGAAGAAGTTAATAAATTCCTAGAAACATACAGCCCTACCAAAACAAAATCATGAAGAAATACAAAATCTGAATGACTAATAATGAGCAAGGAAATTGAATCAGTAATCAAAAACCTCCCAGCAAAGAAAAGTCCAAGACCAGATGGCTTAATGGGTTGAAATTCTATGAAACATTTAAAGAACAATTAATGCCAATGCTTCTCAAACTCTTCTAACAAACTGAAGAGGAGGAAGCATTACCCTGATATCAAAACTAGATAAGGATACTACAAGAAAATATCACTATAGGCCAATATCCCTGATGACTACAGATACAAAAATTCTCAACAAAATACTAACAAACTGAATTCCACAACACATAAGAATCATATACTGTGATCAAGGATTTCTCCTGGAATGAAAATATGGTTTAATATACACAAATCAATAAATGTGATGCATCACATTAATAGAATCATATTAATAAAGTTCACTACATCTTTCCATGATAAAAACTCTCAACAAAGTGGGTATAGAAGGAACTTACTTCAACATAACAAAGGCTATATGTGACAAGCCCACAACTAACATCATACTCAATGGTAAAAAGCTGAATGCTTTCCTTCTAAAACCAGGAACAAGACAAGGGTTTCCCCTCTCACCACTCTTATTCAACACAGTACTAGAAATCATAGAACAATGGGAAAATACTTAAAAGAAAAAAGAAAAACAAAAGAAAGAAAACCATCCAAATTGGAAAGGGAGAAGTAAAAGTGTCTCTGTTTGCAGATCACAATGATCTTATATATAGAAAATCCCAAACCACCACCAAAAAACCTCTTAGAACTAATGAACAAATTCAGTAAAGTTCCAAGACATAACATCAACATACAAAAATGAGTTGCATTTCTAAACACTGACAATGAACCATCTGAAAAACAAATAAAGAAAACATCCCCATTTAAAATAACATCAAAAAGAATAAAATACTTAGGAATGAATTTAACCAAGAAAGGTGAAAGATCTATATGCTCAAAAGTATAAGACACTGATGAAAGAAACTGAAGAAGATATAAATAAATGGAAAGATATCCTGTGTTCATGGATGGAAGAATTAATGTTAAAATGTCCATACTACCCAAAGCCATCTATGGATTCAATTCGATCCCTATCAAAATTCCAATGATATGTTTTACAGAAATAGGAAAAACAATCCTAAAATTCCTATGGAACCACAACAGATCCACAATAGCCAGAGCAATCTTGAGAAAGAAAAATAAAGCTAGAAGCATCACACTTCCTGATTTCAAATAATATTGCACAGCTATAGAAATCAAACAGTATGGTTTAGCATACAGACACATCAATCAATGAAACAGAATAGAGAGCCCAGAAATAAAGCCACACATAAATGGTCAACTAATTCTCAACAAAAGCATCAAGAAACCACAATGAGGAAAGGATAATCTTTTCAATAAATTGTTGCTTGGAAAACTGGATGTCCACATGCAAAAGAATGAAATTGGACCCTTATCTTATACCACTCACAAAAATTAACTCAAAATGGATTAGGAACTTAAAAATAAGACCAGAAACCATAAGTCTCCTAGAAGAAAATGTAGGTGAAAATCTCCTTGATACTGGTCTTGGAAAGGATTTTTTGGAAAGGACATTCAAAGCATAAGCAACAAGAGCATAATCAACAAGTGGGATAGTATCAAGCTTCAAAGAAACAATCAACAAAATTAAAATGCAACCTATGGAATGGGAAAGAATATTTGCAAACCATCTATCAAATAAGTGGTTAATATCTAAAATATATAAGGAACTCATGTAATTGAGTAGCCAAAAACCAAGCAATCCAATTAAAAAATGGGCAAAGGACCCAAACAGACCTTTTCCAAAGAAAACACAAATGGTTAACAGATATATGAAAAGGTGCTCAAAATCGCTAATCATCAGGGAAATGCAAATCCAAACCATAATGAGATTTCACCTCAAATCTGTTAAGACTGCTATTACTAAAAAGGCAAGAGATAATATATGCTGGAGAGAGTGCGGAAAAAAGGGAGCCCTGAGCCACTGTTGGTGGGAATGCAAACTGGTACAGCCACTATGGGAAAAAGTATGGAGGTTCCTCAGAAAATTAGAAATAGTAGTCCTATTTCTAGGTATATATCTAAAAGAAATGGAAGCATTCTCTGCAAGAGATATCTGCACTCTCATGATCTCCCATATTCACAATAACCAAGATGTGGAAACAACCAAGTGTCTATCAATGGATGAATAGATAAGGAAAATGTGGTATATATAAATGGTGGAATATTACTCAGCCATAAAAAGGAAATTCTTCCTTTTCCAACAACATAAATAGACCTTGAACGCATTATGCTAAGTGAAATAAAAGAAAAGCAAACACTGTATGATGTCACTTATATATAATCTAAGAAACTCAAACAAATGGAAGCAGAAAGGAGCACAGTGGTGGCCCTGGGTGTAGGTTGGGCAAAATATGAAGTTATTGGCAAAAGCGTACAAACTTCTATTTATAACAGAGATAAGTTCCAAGGATCTAATGTACAGCATGGTGACCATAGTAATACTCTATTGTATACTTGAAAGTTGCTATCAGAGTAGATTTTAAATGTTCTCATCATAACAACAAAAAATTGTAATTATGTACAGTGAAGAATGTGCAACTAACCTTATTGTGGTAAATGTATTACAGCATATACATACATCAAGTCATCATATTGTATACCTTAAACATACACAATTTTGTATGTCCCAATAAAGCTGGAAAAAAGAATAAAGGCATTCCCCACCAAAGAAGAATTTCCCAGGTCCTGGATCTCTCTCCAATAAATATTATAATGGCTACCATTTCTTAAGTAACTTTTACCTGCCCAGCTAAGGGTGTTATTTGCATAACTTCATTCAAACATCACAAAAAAACTATAAGAGACATTCTTATTAATGTTTGTTTGCTAGATGATATATCTGAGACTCAAGAGAATTTAAATGACTTTTCTGAGGCATTTGGAAATAGAGTCAGGATCTACACACAAATCTTCCTAAAGCCAGCACCCAGATTCTCTCCTGCTGTATTATATACCATAGAGTGGTAAGTGCTAAAATGGAGTGCTAGTGCTTTCATGGACAGTGTATTTGTTTTCCATTACTGCTGTGGCAAATTACCATAAATTTAGTGGCTTAAACAATGCAAAGTTAACTGACATAGGTCTAAGGGTGTCAGAATCATAATGTTGGCAGAGTTGTGTTCCTTTCTCGAGGCTCTGGGGGAAAATCTGTTTCTTTGCTTTTCCAGTTTTGAGAAGCTTTCCACATTTCATCTTCCAAGCCTGTTATGTCACATCTCTGGCTTTCTTCTGTTGTCATCTCTCTCTCTGACTGTATGGAATGGTTCTCTGCTTTTAAGGATGCATGTGATCTGACTGGACCCACCTGGAAAGCCCAGCATTTTACCCCATCTCAGAGTCTTTAACCTTAATTACGTCTGTGAAGTCCCTTTGGTCACATAAGGTAACATCTTCAAAGGGTCTAGGGATCAGGATGTGAACATCTTTAGGAGACCCCTCTTTTGCCTACCTCAGCCAAGTCCTGTTCTATCAGGGAAGGCTTACGTGAAGGCATGAGCTGAATTTTGCAAAGATGAACAAGATGTAGAAGAGCAGACTAAATGTTGTAGAATAACAAAGACTCTTTCCTGATTTGTAGCCAGTGCTGGCCTGAGCCTATTGTGGACACCAAGAAGCCCTGGGAAGAAGATACTGAGACGACCAGTGAAGAGCAATTCTAAACCAAGACATCAGTCTGAGACCGGGGGACTTGTGTGAGAACGCTTAGCCTCTTACCTGAGGGAGAGCTGATCGAAGGCCTCTTGTATCACTATGGTGCCATTGCCTGTAAGTAAGAGAATATCTGACCAAAGGAAGGCTAAATTTTAAAGGTACTTCACTATCTCACATTTCAAGAAATCTAAAGGTGAACGTTTCGGAGCTGTTTGTTTTTCAACAAGACAATCAAGGACCCAAGGCTCTTGCCGTCTTTAGCTGTGCCATCCTCAGTGTGTTAGGCTATGTTTTTCCTCAGTGTTCCAGGAGGCTGCCTAAGTGCAAAGTATCACATCTTCATATTACATCAGCCTAGCAGGAAGGGAAGGAGGTTGGTTGTGGGAAAGGCACTTTCTCTTTATGGATGTCTTTCTTATCAGGGAGAAGGGTTTTCCTAAAAGTCCTCAGAGACCATCTTTTTCATCTCATGTCTGGTCAGATGCCCACAATTAAGTCAATCACTGGTAAAGAGGAGGGAGATTGCCATGACTGCCTTAGATCAATGGTGATCATCCCCTGGGGCTCTATGCACTGCCATTTGAACAAAACTGGAGTTCTGCTGGCAAGGAAGAGGTGAGCAATGACTCTTGTTCCACAACCTAGGGAACCAGCAGTGTCTCCCAGGGCCTGGGAAAGACTAGTGGAGGCCTAGTCTAGCTAGGAATGCGTTACCTCTCAGGGCTTTTCCTTCACTCTGAGCAGAGAGCTCCACTCAAAACAGACTCTCCAGTACGTCCCCACAACCTGCTTCTCACCTTCTTTCCTTCCTTCTTCTCATTTACAATCTGTGTTACTTTGAGTAAGTTACTTAACCTTTATGAACATTGATGTTTTCATTGTAATATCTAGCTTCCAGGATTGTTTTAGGGATGAAGTAATACAACAAATGTGAAAGTTCCTGGTGCATATGAAATGTGAACTAAATGATGGTTTAATCATGATGATAACAGGGGTTTGTATATGCTGGTGGCCGGGCTCTAAGCGCCCACCTGTAAGAACACAATGGCAATATTGCAGGGGCCTTTGTGAAATCTGCATACTGAGCTGGCAATCAACCAATAGATATTTATTATGTGATTTCTCTTTGTCTTTGATACCAGTTAAAATCACCAGGCCAGTTAAGCAGAATCTGCTTGTACTGGCAAGTTTGAGCAGTTTGTTAAGGGAGACACAACTGCAGTTGTCTTTATTTAAACAGGTCATCAGGGCTAGAAAGTGGCAGCAGGTCAGTCAGGGCTGACAAATGCCAGTGGGCAATGCAAGGGGAGGGGCTTTCTAACCATCTGGGGCAGATATAAGTCACTACTCTTTCTCAGGGATAATTGGAACCACGACTTGAAGCTGGTACATGTCAAGCTCGCTGTCAGGGGCATGGTCCTGAGGGAGCTCACAGGTCACCCTTCACTTTACCCAGGCTTACCTGTCCATGAGACCACTGCATACCTGGGGCCAGATGGCTCTTACTCTCTTTCACACCTCAACCTCAGTCCTTACTGCTGAGCGGGAATTGAGTGACTAAATCCAGCTGTAGGGAGGAGAAGGGCAAGAACATGTCTGCTGGTTCACATGCACTACTGACAAAGGTGGCATTTCAATTCTCCATGTTCTCTCCCCTCCAAAACAACAATCTCACCACACACACACACACATACACACACACATACACACATGCACACACACACACAACTAAACTCTTCACTCTCAGTTATCTCATCTAAATAACCTGTAAAGACCACTGGCTCCTGTCCTCAGTGCCTTCTCTGAGGTAAGCGGAAGCAGAGCTGAAGCAGCTATGCAGGGTCTTCCTACCCAAAGTGAGGCCCCAGCCCAGGAGCAGCAACCTCAGCAGGAGCTTCTTACAAATGCAGAATTTCTGTTTCCTCTCCACCCACTGCATCTGAATCTGCAATTTCACAAGATCCCCAGGTAACAAACATGCCCCTGAAAGTCTGAGAGGTTCTGGCCTCCCTGCCCTGCTGCCTACTGATGATAGTAGAACATTACAGAATTTTGCAGTTGAGAATGTGACTCCACTGGTAAGCCAGGGTTTTCCAATGTTCTCTCACTAGGTCCTTGCTTTACTTGACAGTTATTGGAATCCTATGGTCCATAAAGAGCCACCAACACTCTTTGAGTGTTTATTCTACCAATTCTATACACATATATGTATGGCACACTACATTTAAGATCATTCACTATATGCTATTTTGGAATCTGTTATTTTCACTCGGCAATAGAATACAACTACCCATGTCATTTTGCATCCTTTTATTATATCAGTTTTAAGCTGTGCATGGAACTCTACTCACAAAGATGTACTGTGATTGGTTTAATCAGTTCTCAACTGCTGCACATCAGGGTTGTTTACATTTTTATTGAAAATAATGTTACAATGTTGCAGTGAATGTCACTGACACTAAATCTTTGCTACCAGCTTGGAAACAGATCTCTGTATATGTGTCTTGCCAATGGGTTTCAGTCCCGGGCAAGTTCACTATGGATTCGGTGAGACTGAGGAATGACAATGGAATGTTCTTGGGGTGAAAGGGTTTGTTACCTGGCTTGTTCTCCCACTGATAGGTTGAGCACTAGAATTACATACATCTGCATCCAACAGTCTGCAGGTCTGTAATCCTCCTTTGTCTCTTCCTCCACCCAGAGCCCTGGGCAGAACTCTTAATATAGTGACTCAGCCAATAATAGCTTATTGCCTACAGGTGTGAAAGCAGTAGCCTAGCAGTAGGCCAGTCACATCATCAAATAGTTTAGGACCAGGTGAGAATCCGGGCCATAGGCACTTCAATTTCTCCCCAGTATGGCAACTTAGTATATGATGAAGTGGCAACACAAATCCATAAGAAAAGGAAGGTTTGTTGGGTAGATGGTATTGGGAAAACAAAAAAAAGGAAAAAATCCTAAGACCTTTCCTATGATACTCAATGGTAAACTCCAGATGATGTCATGACCTACATGTGACATGTAAAAATCATGCAATAAGATTAAAAAGTAGCAGAATATCTTGTGCCTGGGATTGTAGATGGATTTTATGTGCAAAACTGGGAAAACATTTAAACCATGCGGTAAAAAAAATTGATGTACTTGATTACATCAATTTTAAGCATTTTTCTTTAACAAAAGATACCACAAACAAGGCATAAACTGGGAGAAGATATTGGCAATGCCTAAAACTCATAAATGATGAATATCTAGATTCTAGAACATTTGGACCCTCCTGCAAATCAAGATAAAAATCAGCAACAGCACTGGGGAAAAACGAAGGGTAGCAACAGACAGTTAACAAAAGAAAACCCAAAAACCTAGTAAGCATATATAGAAATGCTCAGAGAAACACAAGCTAAAACAATAATGGGATATCCTTTTAGCAAGTAATAGACTAGACAAATTAGAAGGTGGTTAATGTCAAGTGTTGGGAAAGACGTGGGGATAACAATCATTCATAACTGTTTATATAGAATGAAGTCCTGGAAGTATGATTTCATCTCGAATCTTAACCTACCACTTCTGAGCCTGGAGCCTGGGGCTGTTTCTTCTTTCCTCTAGAGCAGTGGGGGGTAGCTCACCATCCTAGAGTGAATTTCAGCCTCCTGTTCCCTGGCTGGGCCAAGAGATAACAAGGGCAACTGGCAGCTGCTCTGAGATGTGGCTGCTGATAAATGTCAGGAGATTCAGATTATGTGCGTGCAGATTGTCTCATGACAGCATCAGATTAGCCTCTAACGTTAGCATCACAGGACCTTAAACTCAGAGTCAAAGGGGTCTCAGGGTTGACCTCCCACCTATTGCTGGAGCCTCTTTGATAACCTTTCAGCCCTGCCTCACCAGAGGCAAAGAGCTCAGTAGTACTTGTGGCAATTCCCACTTTCCTTCACTTCCCAGTCCTGCAGGTCCCTGCTTCCCCAGCCCTTTCTGTACACGCAGGGGTCCTGGCCCCTCACCATCCCAATGGATTCCATCTGGCATATTCAGCCACCCTCTTCTCTGTCATCAAAACTGGTTACTGTGGAGGCAGCCTGTCTGGAATCTTCTTGTCTTGAAGACCACCCCTCATTGAAGCCCCAGACTGCAGCTCATGTATGTTGACTGGAGCTGCTTGCCACCTGGGTGCATTGGCATGGCCACCTCCCCATCCAGCTGCTGGTGGGCAGGGAACAGTACACAGCTGCTCATGCCAAATGCAGCCCACCAGCCAACAGCTAGGGATGGTGTTATACGTTAAAGGTTGTAAAAAAAATAAAAGAAAGAAAAACAAGAACATGCAACAGACTGTATGTGGCCCACAAAGCCTAAAATATTCCTGACTGGCTCTTTACAGAAAAGCTTGCTAAGGGCTACCCTGGATCCTTCACAGCCAGGGGCAGCACTGGCGTTGCTTGGCAGTTTCTTAGAAAGGCAAGATCTCTGATGGATCCCAGAGCTCCTGCATGGGAACATGCATTTTGGCAAGAGCCCCTGCTGATCTGTGAACACAGAGAAGTTTGAGCAACCTCTGCCCAGCTCTTGCGTAGGCCTAGGTGTTTCCTGGGTCAGGCTGTTGAGAGGCAGTCCCTGGGGCTAGACTGCACGGAGTCAAATCCTCATTGCACCACATCCTTGCTGACTGACTGACTGAGGTAGATGTCTCATCTTTATCAAGCCCAGTTTCCTCATTTCTGAAATGGGATAATCAGTTTTCCACCTTAAGCTATTTTCACAGGCTTAACTTAGAGGAACAAGCCGAAGAGTAAAGAGCTCAATAAAAGTTAGATTTTTCTTTCTGCTACATTGTTTCTAATGGCAGCCCTCAGGTTCTCTTTGACTCAGAACAGTGAAACATATTTTGCATAGATTAGCCAGAACTTTTGCACAGATAGACTTGGGTGTTTCCTCAGAATCCCAGCTATGCAAATAGTCTGAGTCAGCAGGTGAGAAGGGCACAGGCAAGCCTCACCTTGTCAGGCTGTTTCTCTGCTACACAGCAGAGGGGAGTGATTGCTTTCTGAATGTGGACAAATTGGTTTGTATTGTGCCAGAGTTCTAGGCTCTTGTTCCCCTGAGAAACAGTCAGTGCCTGGATCAAACTAAAGCAGGGTTAAAATTGAAACAAATGCTGCCCTCCACCCGGAGCTGCTACAAGCAGGCTGCCTGCCTTCCATGTGACTGTCTCCCCTTTACCTTCTTGAGAACATAAAATGGCTATATCACTCTCTGATTTGCATTTAGGATCTGGTTTTCCTGCATAGGGTTCGAGATAAACTGGCTTGGCTGCATCCCAGGTGAGGGCAGGTGGAAGCAGAAGGTAGAGGGGGAAGTGGACAGCTATTTAAATGACAAGGGGCTTAGGGAAGCTGTGTGCTTCTAAGAGAGGGCATTGTTTCAATTTAAATTTGCCAACCGTTATTCCAGATGAGGAGCTAAGACAAAGCAGGAACGCTGTGCTCAGGGAGGCCCTGTGAAGGACAAGTGTTGTTTTACACAGCAACATGGGGCTTGCTTCCTGTTCGACTTCTTTTTGAGGGATGCTTGTTGGGATTAATAAACCCCATCCAGATATTTTCAAGGATACAGTTTCTAGAAAAGGCATTTGTCCCTAAGCACTGTTTACTTTAATAATACAAATGCAGTTCACACCAAGTCACCTCAGCACAAAGCAATTCCCTTACTATGTAGACTTCTCAAGTATGAGCTGGATGATTTTTAACTCAGGACCACTTCCCCATGATGGAAATTTCACATAAATTTTATAGGAGATACAACTTTAAAATATATATGTATATGTAGAGAGTTAGATAGCTAGATAAATACAGTGAAAAAAAATATATATATATATAGTGAAAAGCTAGCACAAAATTAGGCACATAGCCACTGAGCTTTAAGTCCATTTGGCAAACTGTAGGGAGACTTGGCACGGCAGAGCCCTCACTATGAACTTCTAGCACAGGCTCTCCCATTAACTAGAGGCTTGGCTCTACATAATCCCTTTTGTGCGTCCGTGGGCCCCATTCCCTCATCTGTAACAGTAAAATAGTGAGTATCACGTGTGGTGCACTGAGCTCCAAGACCCACTGCCTGAAGGGAGGGCTGCCACAGCATGTGGGTGGGACAGTGGTGAAGGGGTGACGTGTGTGTGTTGGCAAGGGGTGGGGTTTAACCACCATGGCTTCCTTCAGCCAGAACAGCTTCCTTTTTTTCTGTTTCATGCATCAAGCTTTGGGAGTATATATCTGAAGAGAAGGTTGCTCAGGCTAAGTGAAAGCTTGAAAACTACTTTCGATGATCACTAATGTTTGGTGATCATATACAATGTATCATCTGCACCAGGCATTTTGAGATCAGAGAGGAGGTGCTATTAATAATTACAGAGGGGCAAGAGAGTTAAGTGAGAGCATCCCAGGCAAACAGATACATGATCACGTGACCAGTGCATCCTATTCCAGCTCAGAGGGCCTTTGCTTCTCTCCCCTAGAATTCTATGGCTTGATGGCTTTGCTCTTTCTCAGCATCAGGCTCAGCTCTGGAAGCAGCCCCAGGGACAGAAGAGATCAGGGTCAGCCTCAGAGAATGAAGTCATTAGAGGACAGCCTCAGGGACAGCAGCCATCAGAGATAGTTCCAGGGACAGAAGCCTGCTAAAGACAGCACCATGCTTAATTACTGGGGCACGCAGATGGAGGAATGCACAAGGCCACCTGCAAATGGCAGATGACACGGGTTCAGCCTGATTCTTGTTCAGAATCATGTGAGAATCACAGGGTTCATGGGGAAAACATCAGTGAATCAACCAGCAATTACCCAGTAAGCAAGCACCCGCAAAGAATTCAGCCCAGGAGGCGAGTACTGGTGGTGAAAAATTAAGCAAACAGCCTGAATCATGGGGCCTCCATGGAGGAAACAGTCAAGGCAGGAGAAGGTCATAAGGCAGAAAGGAGGTTTCATTGCCCAGGCAGGTTATCAGATGGAGTATTGTGCCAAATTCAGAGAACTCCAGTAGGATTTCTGCAGAGGAAAAAAATGCAAAGGTGTAAAGATCTCTCCCCACACCTCAGCAACACATGCATAGCACAGGGTCCGTGAGGGCACCTGATCCTGCCGGGCTTAGTTTAGGCCTGATTGAGGCCGACTGCCCACTTGCCTCATGAGGTTTCCTGCCCTTCCTCGGCTCCCGCATCCAGCGTTTGCTGCCATGCTGTCCTAGCTAGCTTCTGCACTCGGCAACGTCCCTTGAATCAAAACGACTCTTCTCTCTCTTCTGCTCCCAGTTGCACTGATGGTGAAGTTTATAGCAGAACGGCACAGTTTAGGAGAAGGCTGGTGATGAAATGAGTTATAACAAAGTATATAAAAGGTGATCATTTCCCTTTGACTTTTTTTCTGGTTGCTTCTTAGCTGGCAAATAATGGTTGGTAACTTTGAATAATGGTTAAGATTAGAGCCTGGTTTTACATTCTGATCTAGACTTCCCTATCTGCTAAGCATGTGACATTGGGCAAGAACCTGTCTGCTTCATAGTTTTCTCATCTGTCCAATGGGGATATGCTACTGCTGCCCTGCCTTCCTCCCAGGGCTGAGGACTGTCTCCCAAGGGCGGCCATTGCTCTGCCTTTCCGTCCCATGCCAAGGAGAGCTCTGTGCTTCCTCTGGGATTATGTTTTCAAGGAAACTGTGGCTTCATTTAAACTCTGTCCCCTCACACCTTGTTCCTAGGGTTGCTTTCCTCTTTTGCTTCCAGTTGTGAAACTCCTCTTTTTCCTTAATTTTTGTACAAAACAACTCACTTCATGAATATGTTAATAAGTCAGACCTCACCGACTTTGGGTTGTCAGAAGGGCTTCACATTATAGCACTGCAGACAACTGAAAGTGAAATATTAGACTTCATTTCTGTGAACCACTTTGGCCATTTCTGCCAACTTGGGCATCTGCCTCCTACCATAATTCATGCTTCGTGTCCCCTCCCTCTTCTGGGCTCTTAGCAAAATAGAAAAATTCATCAGGAATCATTTTGCAGAGCAATTCAGTTCTTGCAGCCTCTATCTCCAAAGTAACTCTGGCTTCTCCTGCCTTCTCTAAAGCCTCATTAATATGCATGGCTAAATAATGTGCCACACTCTATGGGTGGTTTGGGATAAGAACAAGTTTCTCTTCTTTTATGTTAAGAATGAAACCTTATCCAGTTTAGGAACTGAGCTGAGATCCATGAGCTGGGAGGGTCCCATGTGCTGATCCCCAGGAGAGCCTCCTGGCCAATGGCAAGTCCCTCAGAGCTACCGGCAAACCGAGAAGGGTCCAGTGCAGGGGGAGAAAGACAGGACGTGAGGGCCAATAAGTCCCTGCTCTGTGCCCTCACGAGACAGGCTGCCGATCCCCAAAGAATAAATTTAAAGCCTCAACTACTGTGAAGCTATAGGACACCTCTTTGTAGGCACCCATTAGAAGCCACATCACCAGTGACACTGAGGCTCTTGCCTTCGGTTCTCCGATAAACTCTTTCCTGACACCAAAGGAGCTGGTAGTGAAGGGTTTTTCCCTCCTTCCACCATCACAACCCAGACCCAGGCCTGTCTGGAGTCTAGTCCAGTGCCCTGCTCTCCAGAAAAACGAGAGGAGCTCTGGATGTGCCGTGAGCAGGGATGTATTTGATGTATTTGATTTTTCACTGGTTTCCCATTGATTCATTATGCCACTGCAAACCCGGTAATGTTGTTTAAAAGCTCTTCAAAAACTGAAAAATGGGATAGAAAGAAAGGTTTAATCAATCATTATCGCTCAGGTGGGCTTGATCCCGGCTTGATGCTAGACTGCAGGAGGGTCCCAGGGAGCTCCTGGCATTCTATCAGGTGTGAAGGGGAGAAATGAAGGCAGTTATTACAGCTTCACTGTAACCAATCAAAATGAGAATACCAGGGCCATGAGGCGCTGTACATTGGTGCTCTAGCTGGAGGTCTTATATAAATGCTAACAAGGCAAGGATGGGATTTCAGCCGGCCAAGGCAGGAGCCGCAGCTCATTTCCTCAGACAGCAGTGAGGTCTCACTTTAATTTGCAGATGTGTTAAACTCTAGATGCGGATTCCTGGAGAGTAGGAGGGAAGCAGGTGCCTCCTAATGGATGTAACAGATTAGAGCTGAATCCACATGGATTCCTCCAGTTTCGGAAATACCATTGGCTGTTTTGTGCCCTCCTACTTGTTTCATTCACTCCTTATTTCTTCAGTCTTTGCTGGGAGAGTTTTTAGGTCAGGAATGACAAAAGACATCTCAGCCAAATGTAGTATATTCAGGGGTTAGTGAGAATGGGCTTCAGAGCCAGACAGATCAGGTTTGAGTCCCCAGCTGTGTTGTATAAATATAGTTAGTTTCTGTGAGCCTCAGTTTCCTCATCTGTAAAATGGGGCTAATGAGCGTGCCAAGGGTATCTTCCGAGATTAACTGAAATACATATGTAAATGTGCAGCTGAGGGCTCGGCATATAAAAGGGGCCCAACAAGTTGTAGCTATTACTATAATCACAACTATTTCTTGGTTATCTATTCACATGGTCACATGAATTAGTGCCCTTATACCAGCACTGAATTACCAGGGAACGTAAGTTATAGTTGGATGCACCATCATATGTTTTACTTTCTTCTCCTAGGAAACAAAGCATCCTTTGAAATAGGAATTGCTTTCATTTCCCATGGGAAGTCATTTCTACAACCCACGAGTAAATGCAGTCTAATGACTAGAATGTGACAGTAGCTATCAAGAATGAAATGTTCCATAAACAGTACTGCCTCCTAAAATCACTCAACCCCAGTGCTCTGTGTGAGTCCTCTGCTCATGCTTCTTTGCTGCTGCTTCTCATTCTCCCACTCACCCCCAAATCCCTAAGGAGTGTAGGGCTGTCCTGGGGTTCAAGATAAAGCTCAAAGGCCTAGTTGCCACTCTGCTTATTCCCAGTGGCCTGAGAGATGGGGAAGAGGGGGGTAGGCTTGATATAGCAAAAGGCGGTTTGCCAACAGGCAAGCAATAGACCATGCCTCATACATTTTCAGGGAGACATCATTTAATCTCAGAACATCTGCAACAGTCTGCAACATATTTTCCCCAGGGTTTTACTCTAAGCTGACAAAAGATACCGGGCACCCCCACAGATTCTGTGACATATCTTGGTATTATTGAGCAAACATCAGTTAGGTTCCCATCTCGGAGCAGTGTCAGTCTCAATAGGAAATATGCCAGCGCTCTTATCATCACTGACAGACTCTGTAACTCACCTGCTGATAGTGGCAGAAACACAGCTCCCTGTCATGGGCTCTTCTCCTGCTTATTTGAAAGCATTGTTCTCAGGCAGGTAAAATAATTAAGGGGCTTTTGGAGTTTATGTTTACTTTTTCAGAATAAGCAAGAATTCCATGATCAATGCCGTGCACCTTGCAGACACACAATAAATGTCAATGAATTCAATACTTTTTGAAAAACACCCAGGGCTTGTTTTTCCATTGTTTAAACTTTCTGCCCCTTTATAATGGGAACTACAATTCTAAAAGAGCATCAGATTTAATGCCTTCATTTTACAGATACAGAGACTAAGATCTGGAGATGGCAAATTATTGTGTTGGAGCCACAGAGACAATTAGTAGCAAAGCAGAACCTAGAGCGCTGAATTTAGGACTTAGGTCACAGCTTTGCCTACCATTTCTCACTTACTAATGACATTTATTTTAGTATTTTCTCTGAAAATGGATCTTATCTGTATTTCTCTGTTTTCTAAATTAGAAACCATATAGAGCATGAGACATCTTTTGTTTGATCCCTGAAATTTAAAAGTATTTTCTGAATTAGTTAACTTTTTCTTAAAAGGGAGATTTCTCTCAAACATATGCATCTCTAGCTCCTCTTAAAATGTGGGCTACCTGATAACACTGGGTTTGCATACTTCAAGGCACATATGGCCCGAGCTGGGTGGCAACTCTCCCATTGTGATGGAACCTGAGCTCTTGCCACAGTCCCCACCACTCCCTGCTGCTCACATCCAGCCTGCTGCACTCCTTAATCTGCCTGGCTGCTATATGTATTTCAACATGACCCTGAAGTGAAAACACGATGAACAGCTTTATAGACATTATTGCTCCAATTTAGATATCAGCTGGGGCCTCGCTGCGTCTCAAGAGTTGCCTGAAATTGCCTTGAATCCCCAATTTCATGTCTGAGAAAGCTAAGACTTTCCCAGTCATTGTGTGAATGCTCATAGATTAATATTCTCATGGTCTGCTTTGCCTCTAGCGCCTACGGTCTTGACTCATGACAACATAAAAGGATCTAGATTCTTCCTTGGTCTCCTCCCATTGCCCCAGGCAGTTCAGGAATATCAGCGGACTGTCATGATGAGTTTTTTTGGGGGGGTGGAGGGTTGTATTATGGAGTAAAGATTTTAATAGCACCCCTCACAGCAGATACAATTTTATAATTCATTTTCCATGGGGATTGTTCTTCATGGAGAGTTCTGTCATTCTGCCTCCTCCCCTAGTCCTCAGTGTCCCCAACCTGGTTTGTATGTTCCCTCTCTCAGCAGCAGAGCAATTCAGCCTTCTCCCAAATGTGCTGTAGCAAACCCATCAAGCTTCTCCCAAAGGCAAGGCCTTTTCCCCGCTGACTGCCATGTCTCTGAAAGAGAAGTCAGGATTCTAGACAGCAAATGTTTTCCAGTTACACTGCTAAGACCGTCCCCAACTGTGCCCTGGTCTCTGAGGAGGTAAATTCCTAGGCTATTATTCCCAGTAGGAATCAGCCTGATTCCCTGACTTTAGACACATATAAAGCATTCAGTCCTAAATACCAAAATCCCAGAGGTTTATCTGTTCGCATGTCTGCCTCCCCTACTGGACTGTAAGCTTTCTTGAAGTCAGGGGCACTGACTTATTTATCTTCAGATTTTCATTACCTGCATGGTAGGGAGGGTAGAGGGCAGGACCAGGGAGCAGGGAACACAGGAGGTATCAATAAATGACAAATGAAGAAAAAAAGGACTGAGAAAAGGAAGGTTGGTTGCCTGATATGGTTGTACCTGTTGTTCACTGCACAAGGGGTACCGACTGAATGGGACTAATGGGTGCTGAAAGCCAAGCCATGCTCCCACCAAGCCAGGGACCCTGTTCCTGGTGGTGGTCTTCCACTTGCCTATCTTGCCCCCATTCACTGCCCTGTTCCAGAAAAGGCACTTGCTCTAGTTCTCACAAAGGTGCCGTATGGGTTGGGGGCTAAATGTTAAAACATTTTATCTAGGATATTGTTTTCATTGTTACCTCAATTTGTTCTGAACCCCAAGAAAGCTCCCAAGACTTTGTCAGTATTTGCCACAGTGGATTCTGCTAACAAAGCCAAGAACCCCCCCAGAAGCTGCCAAATAAGAACTAAGTGGAAAATTTGGGCCTGAAAATGCATACAATCACTGCTCCTCCAGGGTGCATCAGTGGCCCCCTGTCCTGTGACTGCCCCCTCAAGAAGTGCAGGAGCACAACTCCACACCTTCACCGTCCTCGGGCCTGCTGGGGAGAAGCGTGTTCAGCTGGCAGACGCGCAGTCTCGTGCCCCGGGTACCGGCGCTCAGCCTGTCACCTCCCATTACTGGAGCTCCAGTTGGGAAGAGCATCTGGCCAGGAAATGTCTGCTGGCCCAAGGGGTGAATTTAGGTTGTATTTTAAGGGAAAGGCAGGCGCAGTGGCCATGTGTGAAATGAGCGCGCCGCTGAGTCAGGGAACACGGGGTGGTGGAGGTGGCGCATGGGGCTGTTTGCTGAGCCCTTGGCCCACTCGCCTGCCCTGGCTCCGAGGTGCGTGGGGGCATCGTCAGGAGCAACTGAGCACAGGCGGCTGATTGGCCCAGATTAGCCTCTTGGTGAGGTGGCATCATCTCCCACCATGGATGCGACGCAGTTTGAGCTTCTGTTTAAGACTCAAGTGCCTTTCCCTTTTCAGCAAGCTAAGGTCAAGGCAGAGGCCTTCCAGAAAACATTACCACAGGAAAGTGTGGCTCAAAGCTATGCTCTTCCATGGAGTGGTGGAGAACTCAGGACCAGGGCTCAGATGCACCTGGGTTGGAAGGCTGGGTTCACCACATGCTGGCTGGTTACTTCCCCTCTCTGGGCCTCAGTTCCCTCCTGCTGTAAAATGAGAATTATCTTCAGTAATAGCTATTTGGACGGCTCTTTGAAAATTGAAAAGCTCTAAGTGGTCACATGGTAATGGTGATGTATAATGTTGACTCTCAATCAATGACATACCTAATCTCTTTCTCTAAAGACTTAACTACTCAAAGTGTGGTCTGTGGATCAGCAGCACAGGCGTCATTTGGGAGCCTAAGAACAGAACCTTAGGCCTTAATCCAAAATTTCTGAGTCAGAATCTGCATTTTAACAGAACACCCAGGTATTTGTATGCACACTGAATTTTGAGAAGCACTACTCTAGAACATTCCAAGGGCTTCAACCCATTATAATCAACAATCAGCTGGTGTCTGATGAGTCAGAGTGTCACTTCCAGGTGCAGTCAGGCACTGCAGCTCTCCTGGCAATGGCTGTGATGTTTTCTCCCTGCCACCCTTTAGCAGTAAAGCTTTATTCTAGGGCTTTATCTCCTCCCTCTTCCTATGGATGCCCTAAGAAGTAAGTGTGGAGGAGCAGAGAAATGGCCATATGGGGCAGATGCGAGGAAGGAGAAGTGGAGAAGCTAGAAACCTGCATGATGCACAGTGTGGTTATCAGTCTCCCCGAAGCCTCCAGGTACTCCTTCTACCCCTGTGAAATTAATGGGAACCAACAGAGTAGGGCCCAGAGAGCCTGAGACCCAGAACCAACTTGATTTGTTTCTGCATTGCACGGAGACTCAACCTTAGGGATCCTGGACCCTGAACTACTTGACAGGCCCCTCAGGAGTCTCTGAGCCAGGCCCAAGGCTGACATTATTCATGCATTCATTCATTCATTCAACAAATAGTTACTGAAAGTTTACGGTGTACTAGGTACTGTGCTGGGTAAGACCCAGATCCCTGCTCCTTAGCCAACCTATCATTCCAGGGGAAGTGAGGGGTAGCAGGACCTCGGTAAAGGGCCCCTCATTGTCCAGCTGCTGGAAATGTGGCTGAGAGTTCTCAGCTCAGTCCCTCTCTGGGATGCCCTTGGCCAGTGCCACCCCCTACCCTGGGAGTCCCAGCTGATGTTTGTGGGTAGGGAGGGGGCACTTGCCTCAATTCAGAACAATTCTGAAGGGCAGGGTGACCAGTGTGATTGACTGAGCCTACGTTGTGACTGGATGACAGAATGGCATTATAACTCTGCCAAGTCTTGCTTCTGTCGCCCTCACCAGTATTATTCCTGGCTGAGCACACTCCCCATCAAACATGTGACAAAGAAACCTCAGAGTGTCAGAATTCGTTTCCAGTGAATAGACCTACAACAATGATTTATTTCTAAGTACCCTCTGTGCCTAAGAGACTCTGGTTATGGCAACAAACTACAGGTAATCAAATGGCTCAAACTGACATATTTGCATTTTAGGGAAAACATTTTCTCAAAGCCTTTTCAAAACTTCCTAGAGAAGAGAGGTTCTCAGATATGTTTACTTAACAATTTTAATCCATAATATATGAAAACTGTCTCACTTTAAAAGAGGTAAACAATGCAGAAAAATACACAGTGAAAGTTGAAAGACAATTTTGATCTATGTCCTTTCTCCAATCTGGCTCTGTCCCTCAAAACAAACCACCATTGTGAGTATATGCTTCTAGATATACTTCTTTAGCTATGCATATTTGCACACATGTAAATGCACACAGACATACTTATTTTTTCCACATAAGTGAGATCAAATTGTTTAAGGTATTTACAGAAGTTTGAATATCTTTTTTATTACTAAATATAAAATCCACCTAGTACTTTTAATGGCTGTATAGTATTCCACTGTGTGGATATGTCATTTAGCTACTCCCTAGGTCTAAGACTTTTAGGGATTACCCATATCCAGTTCTTTTCTCCTCTGGACATGTGAGAGGATTATATTTCCTGCTCCACTTCAGTGATTTAGAGCCACATGACTAGTTTTAGCCAGTGGGTTGAGTTATAAGTACCCTATGTCACTTCTGGGCTGAAGTATTTAATTGCAGTTGTGAGGTCCTCCAGCACTCTTTCCCCTGTCACAGTGCAGAGGGTGGCCTTCTGCTGAGATGGTGGAACCATGAAATCAAAAGAACCTGGATTGCTGAATTGCAACATGAAAAAAAATTGCCTTTAGAGTTGACTGCATCCAGAGCAAATCTCTGTTTGTTTTTTTAACCAGCACATAGCCTAGTATGCTCTGACTAATGCATTCCCCTATTGCACATTTAGGTTGCTCCCACTTTTTCACTACTAAATAAAATGCTACAGTGAGCATCGTTTATATACATCTCTGAGTACAGGTTGGGTATTTGTATAGAATAGGGGCCCAGAAGAACCAGTGATGGTATCTTAGTCCATTGGGTGTCTATAACAAAAATACCACAGAGAGGGTGGCTTAGAATAATAAATATTCCTTTCTCACAGTTCTAGAGGCTGAAAGTCCAGTATCATGGTGCCAGCAGATCCAGTGTCTGGGGAGAACGCACTTCCCCATAGAAAGCTGTCTTTGCTATAACCATATATGGTAGAAGCTAGATAGCTCTCTGGGATCTTCTTTTATGAGAGCATTAATCCCATTCATGAGGGTTAATCACTTCCTCCTAAAGTTAGGGGTTAACTTTCAACAGCTGAATTTTGGGAACACAACATCAGACTAGAGGAGATTGACAAATGGTATGAACATTCTTGAAAGAAACATCAAATTATCTTCTATAGTCTTCACCAATTTACATATTCATCAATAGCATCTCCCCATTTTTTTCTTTTTCTTGTTTTCCTAATTTGATAGAGAAAAATGGTATTCTATTGTCTTAACCTCCAGATCACTGGAGTTTAAACAAATTTTTATATTCTCATTGGCCATTTGTATTCTACAGGATCTCATTTATCCATATTTTTCCATTTACTTTCTTAAGTTTAAAATTTTTTTTAAAGGTATCTAGAATAGAATGTCTTCAAGAAGGCTTTGAATTCTTTATAATAAATAAAATCTCCCCTCTTGATTTTTTTTAAAGGTATCTAGAATAGAATGTCTTCAAGAAGGCTTTGAATTCTTTATAATAAATAAAATCTCCCCTCTTGATTTCCCAAAGTTGTCCCTGTACTCATTTGTTCTTTCAAAAATATTCATTCATTCTTTCTTTACAAGTATTTATGGAATATTTGTTAGGTGCTAAGCACTGGGGAAGTACTGGTGAGCAAAACAGACAGTTACTATCCTTATGAAGCTTTAGATCTATCAAAGAAGAATAACACTGAACAAGTCCATTTTCTTTGTCTCTGGCCTTATGAACAGACAGTGAGGCAGCAGAAGGCCCCGTGACATGCATGGGATGCTAGCAAGAGGGGTGCTATGAAAATGGGGCATTGCTCCTTCCCTTGATAGGTAGCAGTGGTAACAAACATTTCCTGAGCCCCAGATAGGCTCTTGGAACCATGGAATGAATAAGAGATTGTTGGAATCCCCATTTTAGGGAGGAAGAAACTGAGGCCTACAGAAACAAAGTGACTTGCCCCAAGTCTCCTGACTCCTAAAGGTCTGCCATTGTCTGAAGCTGCCTGTCTATTAGGCCTTTTCAGCTGTCCCAAAAGCTCATAAACCCTTCCAGGCACAGAGTGAGGGAAGGGTAAGTACCTGTCCTGAGAGGTATAAAAAACAGTCTCCACCCTTGAAGGGTTTACAGTCTACTGAACTGCAAATTTCTCTCTAAAATGCTATCTGTATCATTTGGTTAAGAGCCTATTTTCCAAAAGACTAAAGGAAACCAACTTATGCTAGACCTTGATTGAACTTTTCTAAAATTTGAAATTTTCATTAGGGAGATTATTTTCCAAAGGAAGTTGAAGCTCTCCAGACAGGAAGCAGTCAGTAGCCCACCTTACCTTACTTTCTGCCCCCCTCAACCTTCTCCTTGCTTCTCATTTATTTTAAACACTGAATTCATTTTTTAAATTTAGGCTGGCTCATCTGTTCTACTCTGTGAAGAAGCAAAGATTCACAAAATGAACCTTTTTCTCAAGTCTTTGTGTGTAGAAATATAACCCCCCCCCCACCCCTGGTGCTCAGGAAGTCAAGAAGGGAGGAATGGGCAGCTGGCTGGTGGGGGTTCAGAAGACTCAGGTTTATTTCTAGCTCTCTCATGGGCTCATACTGACCTTAATTTCTTTGGGCCAGTTTTCTCCTCTGGATACAGGACAGGTAGGGTTGACAAAGGATACCTGTTCCTGGATGACCTTGTAAGGCCGTTGGCAGAATGAATGAGATTATGTCTGGGAGGCCATTGGAGTTTCTCAGAGAAGGGCATGATTATGTGTCACAGGAACTAGGAGAGCAAAGTTGTTCCGGCTCTCCAGAGCGCATCTCCTGTCCCGTCACGGACACAGCGGAGATGCTTTGATAATGGAGGCAGAGCACTCACTGGTCTGGAGCTGCAGGTCACAGGCACGGGTTCTGTTTGAGGACCTGTGCAAGCTTTAATAACAGCCTGGGGGCAGGGAGAAAAGCAGAAGCCAGAAATCCTTCTCTCAGCTTTAAGGACTCTCTTCTCCAATCCCCAGCCCTCACCACCATCTGCCCCTAGGGGTGGTAATCCTGAACAGGCCATGGCAAGCCTTTACTGAATGCTCACAGTATTGAATGTAAGTGAAATATTGATGAAGTTACCTTCCTCAGAGGATCAGGGGCCATGCTTTTATCGGTGTCAAATATTTACTGGCACTTGAAGTGGTTGTAGATTAAGGGGCATCCCCTAACATATTGGGAAGAGGGAAGGGTGGCAGGTGTGAGGCTTCTTGGTCTATGCTTCTTTGCTGTCACTCCTGAGTGAGGTCGTAGGAGGAGAGGATGGACCATCAAGTGGGTGCAGTGTATGGCGTTGCTGGGAGACGGAATTGTGAAGAGTTGAAGGTGGGAGTGGGTACATCCTTAGAGTAACCTGCTTCTCTAGAGTAACCTGCTTCTCATGAGGGAGAGCAGCTGCGTTGTGGAGGCGTTGCTCACGAGAGGGGCCTGCAGCCAGTGGTTAGAGAATGAATGGATGAGAAGACAAGGATCTCTGGGTGGAGAACTGAGGAAGCTAAGCACTGCCTGATCGGCAGCCTCTTCAGCCCTTCTTTCTTGAAAATGGGCCATTTGACCTCCACCTGCACACAACGCTCCACCCGGGGACCCTCCCCCACAAAACCCTCATATCTTTGGAGTTGAAAAGAATTGGATTTAGATCTCAACTCTGCTTTTTGGATAAATATTTACATTCTCTAAGTCTCCATCTTCATCTGTCAAACGGGGTTAATAATGCCTCCCCTCCAGATCTGGGGAGGACGATGGCTGTCACAGTAAAATTTCCACAAATGAGGATTAACAGCAGTGGTCAGAGGAGAGTGGCAGAAGTTTTTGACATCTGGTCTTACATACAGGGTCACTATGTTATCTGAGGTATCATGTACCTGCCTTGGTAACCTGCCTGGTACTCCACAAAGGCAGCGGTTCCATCTCTGACCCCTACTCCTTGCATGCTTCTCTGTAGAGCCCACTTCTGTGCTTACTGGCATTCACCCATGCCAGTGAATAGTTTACATGCCAGTGGGAGGAGACAGACAATAAATAAAATAGATCTGTAGAGTACATAGTATGGTAGATTGTAATAAGTACTTATGGGGTGAGGAAATGTCAGGGTGGGTTGCAAATGTAGAGAAAATAGCCTGGAAAGGCCTCACCAAGAAGGGATATTTGGGTAGAGACCCTAGCCTAGGGTGACTTTTCTGACACTATGTGCCCCACCCAGGACCTCCTGCTTCCTGGGGTCGCACGTCTGGACACACCTCTCACTCTGGGTTCCCTCCTGCTTGTTCCCTGCTTTGGGGGCACTCCCTCTTCCAATGTCCATATCTCTTACACAGGGTGCATTGATCTCGTCCTAGTCGGGATTGGCGGGGTCCTGTTCCTCAAGGTGGCCTAGGGCCCTCCTTCACCCCGGCCAGGAATATCCTGGCCATCTCCTCCCTCTGCTTCTTGTTCTCTCTCTTCTGAAATTCTCTGTCTTCTTTCCTATTTTTCTCCTGCATTACCCATTTCTCTTTCCTCAGCCTTTCCTCTCTATCCTCCGGAGTTTCCCTAGCATTGAAGACCTTCTCCGCGTGCTGCAGCAGTTCCCTAATAGAGATCTCCCCCAGGTCCTCCCGCTTGTGGAGTTTTCTCTGGATATCGGGGGCTGCCTGGTTGATGAATGAGAGGACTACAGCTGATCTATGTTCCTCTGCTTCTGGGTTTATGGGGGTATACTGCCTGTAAGCGTCAAACAGCCTTTCCAGATATGCGGCTGGGCTTTCCATTTCCCCCTGAACAATAGTTTTTACTTTAGCCAGGTTAGTGGGCTGTCTGGTGGCCGCCTGGAGACCGGTCATCAGAGTCTGGCGGTAGACCCGGAGACGCTCCTTACCTTCTGCAGTCGCGAAGTCCCAATCCGGGTGCGTAAGTGGGAACGCCTCGTCAATGATGGTCTAGAGGGTAGTGGGTCTTCCATTCTCTCTGAGGACATTTCTCCTGGCCTGATTGAGGATACGCTTTTGCTCTTCCATCGTGAAGAGAGTGCGGAGCAATTGCTGGCAGTCGTCCCATGTGGGACGATGGGTAAACATAATGGACTCCACCAGACCTATAAGACACTTGGGGTCCTCTGAGAAGGGAGGGTTCTGAGTCCTCCAATTATAGAGGTCACTAGATGAAAAGGGCCAGTACTGATATTGTTGAGCGATGCCTGTACCGATAGCATGCAGTGGCAGAACTGGCACTGTTCCTTCTGAGGTGGAGGAGGGAGCCTCCCCTTCTTGTTCCCTGGCCTCCCGAGGCCTTAACTGCATTCCTCCTGCTCTACCTGGCGCCCAGCGTGGGGCCAGGGCCGGGGAGTGTGGGGAAGCTCTTTCCGGCCTCCTGCCTTCCTCTGCTGAAGAGTCTGGGGAAGCTGCGGCCGCCTGGTTCCCGCTGGGTTCCCCAGCCTCATTTTCTATCCTCCCGGCAGCTTCACCCCTCTCCTTCGCATACGGGGGTGGCTGCTCAATAGGCAGAAGGGGGTAAAGAGGAGAACTGTCAGGGAGGACAGGCGGCGCACTCGGGTTTTTGGTCCTGCGATTAGGGGACTTTAAATCTTCCTGGGTAACTAGGACAGAGGCTCTTGGTGGGTCGGTGTGAGGTTTCTCCACCAAAAAGGGCTTCAGCCAGGAAGGGGGATTCTTAGCCAAATTTTCCCAAACAAGGATATAGGGAAGTTGGTCAGGGTGGCCCTCAGGGTTTGGCCGGGAGATAATGGCTTTGACCTTGTCAATAAGGTCCATGGAAAGAGACCCCTGGGTCGGCCAGCCTACTCCAAAGGAAGGCCACTCGGCCGAGCAAAAAGCATCGAGCCTACCTTTCTCAACGTTAAAACCCATATTCAGGGCCTGTTTCCTAACCTTCGAAAAGTGGGAAAGGATCAGACCTTTAGGAGTAGTCTGAGTCTGGCCCATAGTGAAAAATATGAGGAAGACAAGGGTAAAAGGTAGAGACGCCACTCTAACAAGATGACTGGTGTATGTGCTTGTGAACGGGTGCCTGTTGCACAGTTTTTCTTCTGCGGGGGACGCGAATTTATCTGAGATTCGCGGCTGTGACCCCCTTATCCTGTCACGGGAGTCTTCTAGCGGCAGGGGCCCTAATGGCTCTTAATTGCCCGACCCGTGCCCGCGGGGAATGATTTAGTGGCAGAGAGGAGGAACGGAAAGAACAGGGAACCTTAGAACAGGGAGACTTAAAATAAAAAGTGCAGAAAGAAATATAAACCAAAACCAAAACACAATAAAACAATCAATGATAACACTAAGCACACACACCACATCTAATCGCACTCGTTCGGACCGGTCCTTCTTTCACTCTGGTGCGCACCACACTCACCACTTTCAGGATCCTCAAAAACTCTCGTGATTCTCCCGAAAGGCGTCCACTCGGACTACTGCAGGGTGATGAGCTCCATCCCTTCCTCCTTGGGCGCCAGGTTCCTGCCAATCGGACTTGCTTTCCTAAGGCCAAGTCACTCGGACCCTAGGGTGAGGATTAGTCACCTGGACTTCACCCAGGCTCACTAACCTGGGGGCTGGTACTACCAACCCGGACTTTCTCACTCGGGGTCACTAACCCGAGACCATACACGGGATGGCGGCTCCCACTTTATATTGGATTTATGCAGACACGAGGGGGCGACCCTCGAATTACACCGCCCCATCCGGACAATTAGACCTTGCCTCCAGCCGTCCTTTGTTCTCAGGGAAGCCGCACGGATCCCGGATGAGCCCCCAAATGTTAGGGTCCAGGACTCTGGGGTTTCCCAGAGAACAAGACACACGGACACGGAGATGAAAATCCAAGCAAAGTCTTTATTCAGCCAGCAAGCTGGGGTCGACAGCACCTCCCCTGACATGCAGGCCGAGTCCGAGCTGCCGACCCCCAAGCAACTTTAGGTATGGTTTATATGGGATTTCTACAGTCATTGCACCAGAGCCTGCACATTACCCTAACTAATGAATTTGAAACACATTCTATACTTTGGCCAATAAAATTGGAACAGGGATACACCAGGTGCCTGACCTTTGCACAAGCATTCCTATGTGACTTATCACGAGTTTTGACCCCAGGGGGGTCGTTTACTTCTAGTTATCTAATTTAGGGTAGGGTCTAGGAATGTTAGCCTCACGTAGTTTCTGGCTTCTAGTTATTTAACTTAGGGCAGGGTCCAGGAATGTTAGCCTCATGTAGTTTCTACGAAAACTGGGTGGCTCTGCCCTATTCCCTGCATTCCTCTACATTAATCTACAGACTTTCTTTTGTTACGGATTTTGTTCTCCTCAGTTATTGTCCCTACTGAAACAAAGAACTGAAAGGCAGAGACACAGGAACAAAGCAGAGCAAAAGTTTTATTTGAGTACATTTCAAGAAAGGAGTAGGTCAGAATCAAGGTAGACAAAAGCCAGGAACTTTTAGGGAAGTGTCTGTTTATCTTGTCCTAGCTTCAGGGGTGGGGTGCCTGTTTAATTGACAGGATTATGTCATTTGATTGGCAGTTCTGGTTATACACCCATTGTGCTTGGTGCATGCATCTTTTCCCAAAATGCACACAGAAAAGCCCTTGGGTGGGGAGGGGAGGGGGACAGGAGCAAAATCCCTTTTATTTTATTCTATTTTTAATTTTTTTGGCAATCCTTTCATCATTTATTACATTCTGCTTACACAGGGATGACCCCAATCCCCAGCCCTATTTTATTTTAATGAAATTATGATGAGGGGTGATTTGGGCAATTCTTAGTTTTGTTCAACTCTGCCAGTGTTGTGATCTGGTTGGGACCGGTTTGGCCTGGTCCTCCCAATAAACAAAGAAGTTATCTCCCTGCAAAGCCTTTGTTGTCTACAAGGGTGACCCCCTAACTGGATGTTTTTCCTTGAACCTTATCTTCTCCTCCACTGGCTGCTCATGTCTATCTTTCTACCTAACATTTTCCCCTCAAGCAGCTGGGACCCAGTTCTTCGGGCACTGCCCTGGCTCCTTCCTGCCAAGGGAGGGGTGGCGCACATGGACTGGGTCCCAGCGCTTGCTCTCTGTCAGCTAGGGTTGGGGTTTGTGACTGGTTGTTTAAGTCCTGTGGGGCTCAGAATCTGGGAGACCATGTCCACGTGGTTGATCCAGAGGTCCTGTATAGATGGAGGGCAAGGGTGTCTGAACTGGCTGTTAGCCATCTTGAATCACCATTTGTAGATGTAGAGCCTGAAGCTTGGAAGAGAGAAATCGAATAAAGAGGTTGAGTAAAGGGGGTCCAAGCAGCAAGGGCTACAACTAGTAAAATTAGGGGAAATGAAATGCAAGGGTAGAAGGAGGGACATCAGTCATGATTTCTGGCATGAGGCTGCCGTGCCCAAAATCTGAATTTTATCTGTGGAGTCTAGGATCTCACAGATGTCTTGGACTGACGATTCACTCAGAACAGCACTCCCCTCTTAAATACATCCAGGGTGCTCCCTCACTCTCAGTGAGGACGTCTGATGCTCTGCAGTTTTGAAGAGCCACCCCAACAAGTGAGTCTACTTGGTTCTGAAGCCCTGTCAAGGCAGCAGCCGCTCACCAGAAATTCTCAGCTGCTTCCTGGGATGATTGGGATTGAATCCCTAGGGAAGTACCTCCAGTGGCTGCCCCCACAGATCCCCGAGAGCCACAAGCCCCACTGCTAGTGGGAGAAGGGGTCCTGCCTGTTTGGTGAACTCTGATTGGTGATACACTGGATAAAGGAAAGACGTATTGGCCATAGCCAAGAACATGGCTGTTAGTGTAAAACCTAGGAGCAGCGTACAATCCACCTGGGAGGGAGCTTATAATAGGCTCTATGTCCACACACCCAGTATAATGCCAAAGAAGGAGACAGGTGGGAGGTGAAAGGTAATAAGCAGGGGAGTTATGGTACTGGCACTTCCCTATCCTTCTGGAAATTTCTGCCCTCCAAGTTGAGTAGTCTGGATGGCTAAATTGTCTGCTACGGGGGGAAGAAACAGTTGGGTAATGGGTATGGTTTGATTAGGTTGGCCCATGGGTCTGGAAAAGAGGGTGAGTCAGGCTGAGTTCCAGAGTATCTGGTGGCCTGCTCATGTGAACAAGATGGAATAGTTAGTGGATGACTGATTTAAGAGTGGACTGACACAACGTGTGGGTGGTGGGCTGGCCTCCCTTTACAAAAATCAGTCTGGTTGGTGGGAACTTAGTACGATCCTTTAGTTCAGTTTTCACAGGGGAGGCTGTAGTGGCTCTTCTGGGGATGCCTTGGGCTCAGATGTTAGGATTGATAGCATTCTCCCAAGTCTCTGGGCTCTCTGCTGGGTTCTTCTTATCAGTCAGCACAAGCATTTGTAAGGGAGTCTGATGGGAGGGCCATTCACCCAGAGTAACTCAAGTTCCCAGTTTTTGTAGAATATCCTAGCCTAACAGTGGGCTGGGACATACAGGTATGACCAGGAAGCGGTAGGAAAAGTTACAGCCTTCCCACAGAGGGCACAAAGGAGAGTAACTGACAGGGAAGTAGACCTACAAGGAAATCCTAAGACACTTCAGGCTCTTGAGGTGAGGGGTGTGGAGAAGGAAGTCAGAACAGAGTAGGTGACTCCAGTATCCATAAGGAAAGTTACTATCCTGCCTGCTATGTGCATTGGTACCCAGTTCAGTGACGGTGATATCCTGTGGTGGGGCCAACAGGAGGGGGCTGTATCAGTCCTGGTTGAGGAGTTGCAGGTCCTGAGCTGACTCAAACCCTAGATCTCTTCGGTTCAAGAGGCAGAGTGCAGCCCAATGCCCTGCTTTTCTGCATTTTAGGCAGGCAGTGACAGGTGGCCTGTCCCTTTGGGGAAATCCTTTGGCCCAATGTCCTGCTTGACAGCAGATATAGCACCTCACAGAACCATCCTTGGGTATGTTTTGGGTACCAATGGGCTGCCCTTGATCCTGTAGGGCCACCATCATTCGGGCATACATAGCCCCTCTTTCCTGTTCTTCCTCCTGGTGCCTCGCCTCCTTCCTTTCCTTCTCCTGAGCCCTGGCCTCCACGACCTGCTCTTGGTTGTAAAAAACCAAGGTTACTGCAGTAAGCATGTCATCTATCATGGCCTCTGAATCCTGGACTACCTTTTGGAGGTTTCTCCTAATGTCTTGTGCTGACTGGGTCAGAAATTTATCTTTCAGGATAACCCTGCCTTCATATGAGTCTAGGTCCGAATTGGTATGTTTAATGAGTGCCTCTTAAGCCTTTCTAGAAAGGTGGCTGGTTTCTCAGAGGGCTGTTGAGTCAAATCCAACTTTCCTATCGCTGATAACCCTCTGTCTGCCAGCCTTAAGCCCAGCCTTTATGCAAATCAAATAATGGTTCTGGAAACCAGCATTGGTCAGACTTATTATAGTTCCATCTGGGATCCAAGGAGGGGATAGCTGTGTCTCCTGTGGGATAATTAGGATCTGTTAGGTGTAGGCCATTTGCAAATTCCTTTGCCTCTCAAGTCACTCTCTAGTTTTGTGTCTATAAGACTCTGAGTCAGAATGACCCAGACATCTCTTCAAGGCAGATCATAGGCAACTGTTGCATGTTGGAAACTCCCTATATAACCATCCAGATTGTCAGTGTAGCTTACCAGGTCTGTTTTAAGTTCAGTTCAGTGAGACAGAAGGGCATATGCACAAGCTGGGGGTTGAATTCCCCTTCTGTCTCCACAAGGGCACAGCCCCTCTGGATTAGGGGGACATATGGGGGCATCAGGAGGACTTGGAAATGAGAAGATTCGGAAGTACCAGGGTGTTTGGAGCTGAAGGCCCCAGGTGGTTGCGGTCTGGTGGATGGGGCCCAGATATGGGGACAGAAGTTTCTTTGAAGGCTTGTTTGAACCCCTGCCCTCTGTAGAAGGCTTAGGTTCCAGGGTGTTGCCCCCCTGCCCCCCGTGGAGGGCACTGGCCTGTTTGAACCTATACCCTAGGTTCTGCAGTGTCTCGTGGGGTATCTCTGGTGTGTCTTTGGAGAATAGATCTCCACTCTCCCAGAGGAGAAAGAAGGCCTGGAAGTAGGGAATCTCCAGCCATTTACCCTGCTGTTTGCAGAATAGATCTAATTGCAGGATGGTGTTATAATTTAGGCTTCCTTCTGGGGGCCAAGTTTCCTCACTGGAGAGTTTGTCTTAGGGCCAGACTGTCATGAAGAAAAATTTGAGCCTTGGTCTCTTCAGGGTCTGGGGATTGGAGCATTCTCAGAGTCAGAGAATGCAACCCAAGGGGCTATTACAGGGTATCAAGTGTTGGTTCCTAGAACGAATGGGAAGGACTAGTGAGTAAAGAGAACCTGACCCTGAGGTGTCACCCAGGTGTCACTACTTGGTGGCCTAGTGTATGGTCTAGCACCAAACAGTGCTCTGGAAGGATGTCTCAGTCCAGTGTGGTCATGACAGCCAGTGATGCTATTGGTCCCCATGTGTCTAGATTCAGCCTGGTGGTGGGTGCCCTAGCACCGGGTTAGAACAAGACCCAGTGATCAAAGATCAAAGAAGTGCCTCTTGGACACCATGGGGATGCAGCTGTTAAAAGAATCTGGCATACCTTTCTCCTTGCAATCTGCTGGAGGGACAGCATCCTCAAGGGGCAACACTCTTGGCTCCAGGATTCCCTAGAGACCTCACACATTAAACAGTAGCATTGCATCGAGTGGGTGTTACCTGTGCTTGTTTGCTCTTGTTGGAAGGGGCAGGGGTGGAGCCATTCCAATCATGTGCAGAGGAAATGGGAGAATAGGATTCTAGGGGAGCAATCCTCAAGGTAACTTTGGTCTCAGTACCTACTGGGTCTCCACTGGTCAAGGTTTGACAGCAGCTACAGGTGTCAGGGTAAAGGAGAAAGGAGAGGAGGGAGGCAGCTCTTAGCTGAGCCCCTAGAGTCAGCAAAAGGTGTAAAAAGAGGGTTCTGGCCAGGTGAGCCTCCCAGAGATCCAAAAGCCTCATCGGGTCTAAGAGGTAGAGCCCTGACTCAAAGTCTGGACCCAGAGAGACTGCCAGATTTGTTGGAAAGGATCATCTTGGGCTAAGGCAGCCATGAAGAAGTTTCCGTGATGGGGAAGAGGTTTTGGCCATGGGCTATGTTGCTCCTGCAGATGCCTGCATAGGCAGGGGAAGTGAGTTCACGATGGGAGGTCGGGGTTAAGTCAGACCTGCAGATCCCATCAAGAGGAACATTGCCATTCCCTACTAAATGGAAAATAGAGCAGACTAGACAATAAAAAGAACTCTGAGTGCAAAAGAGACAACAGGTCACAGAATCAAGGAGAATCAGAAGGCTCTTAGCTCCTGTGGTCAAGAAAAGATTAAAGAGAGAAATCTTGGACTGCTCTGGGCAACATTCCCAAGGACCGTATCATGACCTGCCTCCTAGGGAGGGGTTCCCCACAAGATAAGCCCAAGTGAGTACTACGTCTGGTCATATCTGGTGGACATCTCACAGTCAAGGGGATCATGAGATGAGGGTCTCTGGGGTATCACCCCAGGACAGGTCAAACATGTCATGGAGTCTTAAGTTTGGAAGCCATCCTATGACCGAGCATTTGATAGTGATAATAAGGGTCTGATTAGCTGACCTACAGATAACAGGAAAAGTGAGGAGGAAGAGAAAAGTAGCCAGTAGGAGAAATTCAAGAACACAGAAAAGGAAGTCTCCTGTATGGACATATAAATACTGCTTGGGGATTTGCTGTGGGGTTGGAAGTGGGTGTTTTTACAGTGTACCTCTGTTGCATGGACATTGTCTTGCAGTTGGTGGGGTGCCTAATGCAATCTTCGCTGGATCAGTTAGTTTATCCTGTCACAGGAGTCTTCTTGTGGTGAGCACGCTATGAGCATTTAAGTGCTTGACCCATGCCTGCAGGATACAGTTCTTGGTCCACGAGAGACAGAGAAGGAGGGAAAAGGCCCTGAGAGGATCGGTAAGTAGTGCCTCCAGCCAGGCGGCAAGGCACATGAGGCTTACGGATGTGCGCAGGGGTAGCAAACCAAGTCAGGGCACCAAATATGTTATTGGTTGGTGGATTATAGATTTCCTCAGTTCTTGTCTTCTTGAAAGAAAAAAGTTCAGTCCAGAGACCCAACAGAGAGTTAAAGCTGCAGGGGGTTTTATTTAGCACACCTTAATGGTTGGAGTAGCAATCCAAGTCAGGGCACTAGATATCTTACGGGTAGAGTTTGTTCTTCTCAGTTCTTGCCACAGTGGAAACAAAGAATTGAAAGGCAGAGACGCAACAGCAAAGCAGAGTGAAAGTTTTATTTGAATACACTCCAAAGGAGGAGTGGGCCAGAGTCAAGGCAGAGGAAGGCAGTGAACTTTTAGGGGAGGGTCTATTTATCATGTCCTAGGTGGGGCAGGTGGCACCTGTTTGATTAACCAGGTGAGGTCATTTGATTGGCAGTTTTAGTTATACACCCATTCCCCTTGGGGTGCATGCCTTCTCCCAAAATGCACACAGAAAGCCCACAGGAGGCAGGGGAGAAGAGCAAAACCACCATTTTACTTTAATGAGGGGTGTTTGGGTGGTTCTTAGTTCTGTTGGATGGCACCTCATTGTGATCTGGTTGGACCAGTTTGGCCTGGTCCTCCCAGTAGGCAAGGAAGTTACCTCCCTGCAAAGCCTTTGTTGTCTACAAGTGGGACCTGCTAACTGGTTGTTTTTCCTTGGACTTTTTCTTCCCCCTCCTCAGCTGCTCATCTCTGTCTTTCTACCTAACACTTTCATTACTGTCTTTTCCTTATGAATTACCTGCTGAAGAACCTGGGATGTGTGGCCTGTCAAACCCCCAGTCTAGATTTTGCTGACTTCACACTCATGGTACAGCTCAGCCTCTTCTCTCCTCTGTTTCCTAAAAATTGGTAGCTGGTTTCAGAGACCTGAACAGACTTTCATTCGATCCCTCTGTGGAGACTACAAAAGTAGTATGTCAGATCAGTTTCATTGAAGTACAATATACATACAACAAATTTTACCCTTTAAAAAAGTGTTCAGTTCAATGTATACAGTATACATTACGTTTATATATACAGCACTGCAGCATATATTGTACACAAATATATACATGTACACAGCACCACGATCGAGTTAGAGAACATTTCTATCACCCCAAACCCCCTCGTGCCTCTTTGCAGTTACTAATTCCCTTCCTTTCTCTCCTGGGAAACACTGATCTGCTTTCTGTCACTATTGTTTTCCTCTTGTAGAATTTCATATAAATATCATCATATTCATAGTCTTTTGTGTTCTGGCTTCTTTCACTTAGCAGAATGCTCTGAGATTCAGTCATGTTGTTGTGTGTATCAAGTTTATACATTTTTATTTCCAAGCAGTTTGTCATACAGATATATCACAGTTTATTTTCTATTAATCTGATGATTGACATTTAGACGGTTTACAATGGGAGCCATTAAGAATAGTTACTCTGATGATTTGCATACAAATCTCTCTGTGACATGATGTGCTTTTTCATTTCTTTTGAGTAAATACCTCTGAGAGGAGCGGCTGGGTCCTTTGGTAGGTGTGTGTTTGACTTTATAAGAAAAGGCCCATTTACTTCATGAAGTAGTTGTATTGTTTTGCATTCTGAGCAGCAATGTATGAGAGTTCCCACTGCTCCCCATCCTTGCCAAACTCAGTATTGCTCATCTTTTTAATTTTAGCCATTCTCTGGATGTGCAGTGTCATCGCATTGTGATTTTAAGTTTCACTTCCAAAAAATGAATGATGTTGAGCATTTTTATGTGTTTATTATATATGTATCTTCTCTAGTGAGGTGTCCAAGGTTTGTCCATTTTTAATTGTTTATTGTTGAGTTGTAAGAGTTCTTTATATATTTTAGATACATCCCTTTATCAGATATATATTTTGCAAATAATTTCTCTCAGTCTATGGCTTGCATTTCCATCAGCAAATGTTTTAACTGATTGATTTTTTTCTTTTATGCTTTGCAATTTTTGTCTATTCTATAAGAACTCTGCATGACCTGAGGTGATTTTCTAATTCTATCATTCCATCTGTATTTATTAGTAAGAATGTTTCTAGGAAATAAAATTTTCCCTCATTATCTATTTGTTTATATTAAAATACAGTTTGTATGGGAAAGGCAGTCCCATAGAAATTAGGATTCTTTTATGTCATCAGTGTTCAGTATATTAACTCTGTTTTCAGATCAGTATATTTCGAGTGATCACCATCTTCTACACAAACACAAGGGAACTAAACTGTGAGGAACTACAGTGAAATACTGAAGTTTCTTTCTTTCGATATTGGAATTTTTGAGAGATATTCTTTTTCTCTACTTCCCTGAAGGACATCTGTCGGGCTGTTAACTATAGTTACATGTGGCTGGTGGCACTGTGTCACATTTGCTTCTCTTCCCATTTTTTCTGTGTGTTCTCAACTTTCTACAATAAATCCCATTATTAACAAAATGAGAAAACACATCTATATCATATACAGTACACATCTATCTATCTGCCTGTCTGTCCATCAATCAAGTCTTGGGTACTCCCTGTCATTAAATTACTCCTTTCATAACTAAGAAGTCTATATTATCAGAATGAAGTATTTCCTCTGAACAATTTCACTCTCACAAAGTCGTATTGGTAAATTGTGGCTTTTGTCACCAGAAGTGGGGAGCAAGTCTCTTGTCTGGATGCCTCTGAGATCCCTCTTCTCTGGGCTGCTCCTGAGTTGTAGCATTAGTGTCACTGGGTGGACGGGGTACATACATGTCCAAGTCAGTAACTGCTAATATTAGTTTGCTGGGCTGCATGACAAAGTACCACAGACTGGGTGGCTTCAACAACAGAAATGTATTTTCTCACAGTCCTGGATTTTCTCTAGTTTCCACACCGCGAAGTTGGTGAGAATGTGTCTGTCTTTGCCTGATGATGTCTGCAGCCAGACTGGTGGTTCTGCTGTGCTCTCCCAGGACATCCCTCCAGCCCTTACCCATCGTCAGCCCAGCCTCCTCACCTGGCCCTGATCCTGCGGCCTTCTTTGCACTTCCTCACAGCTGCACTTTACCCGAAGAACCCCCTCAGGTCCTGATTTGCTGGCCTCAGAGCAGCTCTGATACTGTTTTAATGGTCCTTTTCTTTTCTCCCCTGTTTTCTCTCTGTGTCAAGGAAGATGTTCTGTTCACAATGGATTGCTCTCATGGTTACTTTTAAATTCTACTTTCAAATGATGGAGTCATTCCTCTGCCATCCTAGGTTGAATGTGATCCCCTTTTATTGCATGTAAGAAAACCTGAAGCAATTGTGAAAGAAAATAGGCAAATGAGAAAAGGTTTGTTTCCAATTGCCGCATGTCTCAATTTATTTTCCACAAAAGGCCAGCCATAATGCAGTTTTTGCTTTTGTGTGTGGATGGTAATCAATGCACAGTTTCTTACATGGTAATTGAAAGGAAAGGAGTGACACACAACAGCAATTCACCGGAGAGTTCCGCTTTATTAGGGAAAGGTGCTGGGTTATATAGGAAGGGGCATAGGGTGATTGTGGTGTTACTTCTACGTGGCTGGTGGCTGTTGGCTAGGTGCTGGGATTGGGAGGGGGGCGAGAGGTGATTGGGCTTTAGGTGGCGCCGGCGGGAACCGAGGACCCCGAAAAGAAGCCGGAAGTTTGCCATCTTACTGGTGGGGACCCTTCATTCCCCCCTTTCTCCTCTATGGGTTTGTGGACGTTGCTTTCTCTCTGACTGCTTCCTGCTGAACAGGGGCGGAGAAGGGAGTGAGGGTTTGAGGATTGGGAGGAAAGGGTTGATAGGACTCCCCACAGTAAGGATGAGTAGATGTGGACTTCTTCAGGTTGGAAATCAATGAAGGTTCCCTGTAACCATAGGTTGAGCACCTGTTGATTCCAATGGTGCCAAGAGGATATGGGTGTCAGGAGCCAGGCGTCTGCGGCCATTGTTTCCAGGAACAGTTTCCAGCGGAGAGAGGGGTCCATCTCAGCATGTGGTGAGGAGGTCACGTGAGGGTGAGGAGTCTTCTGTGGCCAGAAGCTGGTAGTTCCTGAGTAAAAGCTGGTTGAAAGCTTGATTAGAGATTTTTCCGACTTGGGATTTGATGAACTTTATTATACAGGGTAAGAAGAGACAGACGAGAAGAATGACTATTATGGGGCCTGCAATGGGCCAGAGCCATGTGAGGAGGGGGTTTGTTAGTATTGAAGAGAATGGGTTGGAATTGGAAGCAGAGTGGAGGCTGGAGGCAAGGTCGGTGAGTTTGGTGATGTCAGTTTCTACAATGCCGGATTCGTTGATGTAATAGCAGCACTCTTCCTGGAGGAAGACGCAGGTGCCGCCCTTCTTGGCTGTAAGCAGATCTAGGGCCCGCCGGTTTTGAAGGGTGACTTTAGCTAGCGAAGTGACCTGTCTTTGGAGAGAGGCTAGGGAATCAGCAGTGGATGTCAGGGCTCCCTCAAGTTTGGCGTCGAGATCTCTAACTGCCCATAGAGAGTGACCCAAGGCTCCTCCCGAAAACCCCACCCCAATGGCTGAGGTGATTAAAGAGATACCGACCATGATGGGAAGGAAAGCAGCCCTTTTTGTGCGCGAGTGCAAGGGAGGTTGGAGCTCAAGGAATTCTGCCATGCTGTAAAGTGTAAGCTGTGGGATTAGGATGACGAGAATGCAGGGTGTATCGGAGTTGAGAGGTAGTGAGTTGAAAAGGCTGCCATTACACCAAAAGAAGTGTCCCAGTTGTGTAAAAGTCTTAGAGCCAGAGGTAGGGGTGTAGATAGAGAGGCAGTGAAGTGCACTGGAGGGGGTTGGAGTTGGGCCTACACAGTGGTGGATGGTGAGATTATCTGGGTATTCTGGTTCCCATAGGGGTATGTCTGCCAGGGGACGGAGGGGTTGTCTTTCTGCATGGAAGGAGGAGTTGGAAATATTGAGGGGCATGGCGGCCAGCAGTGGGCGCTGTAGTGATGCGCACAAGAAACAATTGGCGGTGTTGAGGGTGTGGTTGAGAAAGATGGTGGTGTCTTGAATGAGCTGTAACCAAGAGTAGGAGGAATAAGAAGATGAAGAGGTGCCATCAAGAGTTTGGATAATGACTTTCTCGGAATGTCTGATATCTGATGCAACTTGAGAGATCTGGGAGCGAGAGGGAACATACTCTTGAGAGATATGAAGGGTACCGTGGGGGGTTGAGGACCCCTTGTAGTAAACTGAGGCTGTTACTCCAGCAGCCCATCGAGAGTCCCAGGGATCTGGGATTGATAAGGAGAATGAGCTGTTGGGATATTTCATGAAACGGTTGGAGGAGTAATACTGTGGGTACTGGAAGTCACCCATGTAGTGAATGGTGCAAGACCAGTAGGGGCATCCCCCGTAGGTGTCTTGCCATCACCTGCAATAGGCTTGTCTTTGGTCATAGAGGAAGCAGAGGTATGGAGAATAAAGGTAGCTGTAAATGAATACTTCGGTGGAGGGAGGAAAGTGGAGGTACAAAGGCTCAGAGCAGCCTTTCAGAGGGCAGTCTGATGTGGCAATGAGGGCAGTAACTTTTGTTTGATGCTGTGTGTAAGTCTGCTTGACTTTGACTCGCCATACAAAGGAGGGTGGGGCAGCAGGGAAGACAATAGGAATGAGGGAAAAAAGCAAGAGAGCAGTAAAGGAGGAAAAAGTCATGATTCGGGTATGGATGGCAAAGGGGGTGCACGGGAGATGCGGAGCTTCAAGGGATCAGAGGGATGAGGCGTGGTAGAGTAGACAGCGTCTTCGGCTGTATCTGAAGGACTCTGGATTGTGACTGATGGGTCTTGGGTGTCCAGAGAAGGTGGGTCTTGGGTATTTGGTTTCAACCTGGAGATATGAATCTAAGGGGTGACAGAGTTATCAGGCAGTGAGAGCTTGGCGGCCGAGGGGGTGCAGAGAATAACTGGGTGTGGACCTTCCCATTTCGGGGTGAGAGAGGGCTGATCCTCTGGTGGCTTATAAAACACTAGTTGGCCGGGCTGTAAGACAGGAGGATTTTGGGAGGTGGATGGATCAGGAAGGAGCCAATCCTGATATTTCCACAATTCAGTGTGGAGGAGAGAGAGTAGTGGAAGGGCTATATTGGGAGGAATTGATCCTTTGTGGGAAGGGAGCCCCGGGGGTAGAATCAGGCGGCCGTACATGATCTCAAAGGGCGACAAGAAGGAAGGTTTCTTTGGGAGGGCTCGAATGCGGAGTAGAGCTAAGGGAAGTAAGCGAACCCAGTCAAGGTGTAGTTCTAGAGATAGTTTGGTCAGGATGTCTTTTAGAGTCCTATTGGCTCTTTCTACTTTTCCTGAAGCTTGTGGTCGATAAGGACAATGTAAATGCTAGGGGAGCGAGAGCGACTTGGAGAGGTTCTGGATAATTTGGGCAGTGAACTCAGGGCCGTTATCTGATTGGAGGGAAGTGGGCATCCCGAACCTAGGAAAGATCTGGGTGAGGAGGATAGAGGCAACTACGGATGCTCGTTTGTTAGTGGTGGGGAAAGCTTCGACCCATCCTGAAAATGTATCTACTAGCACGAGTAGGTATCTGGTACGTCGTACAGGGGGCATGTTAGTGAAGTCTATTTGCCAATCTGCAGCGGGGACATTACCCCTTGCTTGATGAGCCGGGAAGGGTCGGGCTTTGAGGGGGGTATTAGGGTTAGTGCGTTGGCAGATGGTGCACTTGCAGGTGATTTGGTTAAGTAGGGTTTTGTCTTCAGGAGAGAGAGGAAAAAAAGATTGTAAAAAATGGATCAAGGATTGGGGGCTGGGATGGAACAGGTCATGTAAGAGGCGGAAGAGAGACTCTTTGTCCTGAGAGCAGAGGGCGTCTTGTGAGAAGGCTAAAACTGCAAGGGCAGATGGATTGTTGTCTGGTGCATTTTCTGATAGGGCAACTGACCGGGCTACCCTGTCGGCCTTGTTGTTACCTCTTGCAATGGGGGAGTCATCTTTTTGATGTAATTTGCAGTGGACTATGCCTAGTCGGTGTGGGAGTTGTGAAGCCTCTAGAAGTTTAGTAATTAAGGCTGAATTAGTTATGGAATTCCCTTTTGTGGTGAGGAGGCCTCGTTCTTTCCATACTGCCGCGTGGGACAAGAGAATGTGGAATACGTACTTGGAGTCAGTGTACAATGTGAGAGACGTGTCCCGGGCCTGAGTGCAAGCTCTGGTGGCTGCAATGAGTTCAGCCTGCTGATTGGTTGTACCAGGGGGTAGGGCTCGTGCTTCAATGACATCTTCGAGGGAGACTACTGCATATCCTGAGTAGTGGATGCCCTCATGTTTAAGGAGGACCCATCAGTAAACCAGATGAGGTCGGAGTGTGAGAGGGCTCCTTTGGAGATCGTGGAGTGGCACGGAAGGAAGTTGTGAAGGGCTTCCAGGCAATCATGCGAGGGAGTATGAGGAGAGTAGGGCAGAGGAAGAAGAGTGGCTGGATTCAGGGGCAGGCAGGGGAGGAAAGAAATGTTTGGATTTTGGAGGAAAGAGGACAGTAAGGTCAGGAATCTGGAGGGAGGGAGAGTCTGTAAACTTTTGTAGGTTAAGAGATCTTTTAGGTGATGTGGGGACAGAATGGTAAGGGGCGCTCCGAATGTTAGTTTATGAGCTTCTTTCTACAAGAGCTGTCTAGCGGCTAATGCCCGTAGGCAGGGGGCCCATCCCCGAACTGTGGGGTCTAATTGCTTGGAGAGATAAGCTACCGGGGCAAAGGATGGGCCATAATATTGGCCTAGGACTCCTAGAGCTTGACTGGACCTCTCATGAATGTATAATGAGAAGGGTTTTGACAAATCAGGGAGATAGAGAGCTGGAGCTTCTACAAGGGCTTGACGGAGCTTAATGAAGGAGTGTCGGGGTGAGGATGATAATGGTTCTTCAGGGGGGCCCTTGCTGAGGTTGTATAGGGGTCTTGCCAACAGGGAGAAGTTAGGGATCCACGCTCTAAAATACCCAGCCAAGCCTAGAAAGGAAAGGATTTCTGTCTTGGTTTTGGGAACGGGCAGGTCAGAGAGGAGTCGTTTTCTGTCTAAGGTAATGGACTCTCTTTGTTGAGACAGAAGGAATCTAAGGTAAGTGACAGAAGGGGAAGAGATTTGAGCTTTGACAGGGGATACTCGGTAACCTCTGGAAGCTAGAAGGTTAAGTAGAGACGCAGTGTCAAGTTGAGACTGTTCCCATGAGGGACTGCAGAGCAGAAGATCATCTACATATTGTAATAAAGTGGACTCGGGGTGATCATGGTGAAACTGTTTGAGGTCTTGAGCTAGGACTTGTCCAAAAATATGGGGACTATCTCGGAAGCCTTGTGGTAAAACTCCAAGTAAGTTGTACAGAATGTCTGGTGTATGGGTCCGTCCAGGTGAAGGCAAAAAAATCTTGGGAGGAGGGGTCTAGAGGGATAGAAAAAAATGCGTCCTTGAGATCTAGGACTGAGAAGTGGGATGCGGAAGCAGGGATCTGCGATAAAAGGATTTGGAACTAAGGGATGGATAGGGACAACGGCTATGTTGATGAGGCGAAGGTCTTGGACAAGGCGGAAAGATCCGTTGTTTTTTTTAACAGCTAATATGGGGGTATTAAATGGGGAGTGAGTGGGTCTGAGATAGTTTTTGATTAAGAGATCTTGAATGATGGGTTGGAGGCCTATGAGGGCTGAAGTGGTTAGGGGGTATTGGGCCTGACAGATATACTGAGAGGGGTCACGTAATTTGATAGAGGCAGGGGGACATAGGGCCATGGAGGGGCTTGTAATGTCCCAAACTTTGGGATTTACAGGGTGTATAAGGGCAGAACCGGAGCTTTCATTGGGTAGAGGGGGGTTGTCGGCTATGAGGGCCATCAGAAAGGGAGTACTGGGGGCTGTGGGATTGGATATAGTTATGGAAACGTGGAGGAGAGAAAGGATGTCCCGTCCTAGTAAAGGGATGGGACACTGGGGCATAACTAGGAAGGAGTGGGAGAAAGGTATGGGACTGTCTAGGATTGTGCATAAAAGGGGGGGGTTTTAATGGGAAAATCTGTTTACCTCCTACCCCAACTATAGGAGTAATGGCTGGCGTGGTAGGGCCCCAGTATTCTCACAAGACTGAGAAGGTGGCTCCTGTATCTAGGAGGAAGGAGATGGGGCGACCGTCTACTGTTAAAGTAACCCTGGGCTCCTGTTTGGTGATGGAAATGGTCAGGCGAGAAGCCCCCGGGCCCCATCAATCTTCTTCTGCCAGCCCCACTACGGCGGGCTTAGGATCAGGGTTGTTCATCCAGCCTCCCCTTCGGGTGGTTGGGCAATCAGACCCCCAGTGGCCCTTTTTGTGGCATCTGGGGCATGGGGTGGTAGGAGATCTGGGGGAGGCGCACACCCTTGACCAATGTCCCTCTTTTCCGCACTTGAAACAAGCTCCTGGGGGGTGCTTGTCTGTAGAGGGGCGCCCAGGTTATGGTTTTATCAGCTGGGCCAACATCTGGAAATTGGCCTGATCAGCTTTTTGTTTACGGTGTTCTTTCTCCTCCTCCCGGTTATGGAAGACTTTAAAGGCCACTGTTAGGATCTCAGTCTGTGGGGTAGCGGGGCCCCGTTCTAACTTTTTGAGTTTAGCTTTAATGTCGGGGTAGCTTTGAGCTAGGAAGTATGTCATAAGGACCTGTCTTCCTTCAGGTGTTTCTGGGTCCAGGCTGGTATACTGTAATAGGGCTTGAGTGAGTCTATCTAAGAACTTGGAGGGGGTTTCGTCTCTCTTTTGAATTATGTCTTGGAGCTTTTGAAAATTGACTACTTTACGAGCTGCCTTTTTTAGACCTGCTATTAAGCAGGAGGCAAAAATATCTCGAGAGTGGAGACCCATGGCGGTGTTGTTCGGGGTCTTGTTCGGGGACAGCAGTGGGACCAGGGGGACAGGTGGGGTCAGTCCTGTGGGTTTCAGTAGCATGCGTTTGGGCAAAGTCCCAAGCTCGTCTACGCTCTTCAGGGAGGAGAGTATTGGCCAGGTGCATGAAAATGTCATGATGCATGAGGCTGTAAGACTGGAGGGTCCATTGAAACTCCCTGATGTATGTCGTGGGATAAGTGGAAAAGGAACCTAGGCGTTTCTCTAGTTGGGCTAAATCTCCTAAGGAGAAAGGGACGTCAACGCGCACGATGCCTTTGGATCCTGCTACTTCCTGGAGCGGGGCGATAATTTTGGGAGGCCCTCGGGACCGAGTCTGAGGGGGACTGAAGGGTTCTGGCTCAGTCTGTGTGGGGGAAACAGGTGATGGGAGCAAAGCCGCGATAATTTTGGGAGGCCCTCGGGACCGAATCTGAGGGGGCAAAGACGGACGAGGCTCTTGGAACTTAGTTAGAGGTGGGCTGAAAGGCTCAGGCTCGATTTGCGGGAGGGGGGAAGGTGAGGGGGACGGAGGAAGAGGTGGTGAGGTGCAGGAGGAGATGGTGGAGGAGGGGGAAGGGAGAGGATGTGAGGCTTCTGCGGGGGTGGAGGTGGTGGCGGCGATAGGGGAAGGGGGAGGGGCTGTTGTAGGAGAAGAAGGGGAAGGGAGAGGATGGGAAGCTTCTGCCGGGGGAAAGAGGCAGCGGTGGCGGCGGTAGAGGAAGGGGGAGGGGCTGTTGTAGGAGAAGAAGAGGAAGGGAGAGGACGGGAGGCTTCTGCCGTGGGGAAAGAGGCGGCAGCGGCGGTGGAGGGTGGAGGGGTTGTAGGAGGGGGAGGGGCCGAAGGGGGACGTCTGTATGGCAGAGGCTCGTTGGCCGGGTCAAAGGTAATTGAAGAGGGACTGGGAGTGTGTGGAGGGGAGGGAGACGGCTTGCAGGCTAGGAGAACTTGGGGCGGGGAGCAGGTGGTGCAGAGGCTGGGATTTTGAGCTAGGAGGCAAAAAGCTTCGATATAGGGAATCTCCTTCCATTTTTTCAGGCGCTGGCAGTAGTTAAAGAGATTGTGAGTGATGTTAGGATCAAGAGTTCCCCCTGCGGGCCATTGGTTGTTATTGTCTAGGGGGTATGTTGGCCAATCTTGGGAGCAATATTTACGGAGAAGTTTTGGTTTTATATCAGGCGTCAGGGAGAGGGTAGCCAGATGCTTAAGCAGGCATTCAAGAGGTGAACTTTCAGGAAGGGATGAGGAGGCTCCCATGGCTAAAGGACAGAGAAGGAGACAAACAGGGGAAGACAAACGGAGATCCTCGGACTGGAGGCAGACCACAAGGAGACAAAGGGCGTCCCCGATGATCCTTGGTGGTCTGTGGAAACTCGTATACAAGTCGGAATTTTTTGGGAAGTGTGGGTCGTCACCCAGACTTCCCTAAGAAGGCAGAGTGCCGGAGTCACGAGGTACCTAGCGCTAGGCGTTTTCGGCAGACCGAACAGGTTTCGGCGGACGGAACAGAAGGAGGAGGGGGTGGGAAAGGGAGCATTCTCATCCACAAAGGAGTCACCTCGCTTATGGCTGTTGTGGGGGGGGCTGAGAGTCTGCTGCAGCTGTGAAGGCCTGAGGCGGGGGTTTATGGCTTTTGGAGGAGGGGCCTGAGGGTCCGCTGCAGCCGTGAAGGCCTGAGGCGGGGATTTATGGCTGTCCGGGGAGGGGCCTGAGGGTCCGCCGCAGCCGTGAAGGCCTGAGGTGGGGAGCATTCCCTCCTCATCCCCGAGCGTCAGGGCCTTGCCGGACGATCACGGTCAATGGCACTGCGATAGCTCAGGGAAGAGTGGCCCACCCCGGGGGGGAAAACTTACCTAAAGGCCAGAGAGGAGTGGTGAGTGTGATGAGCCAGCGCCGGAAAAAGAGGATGAGGGCAAGCTGCTGCTGGTGTCGGGGGAAGACGGGGCCCAGTTGGGGTGTCCCGTCTCCCAGGTTTCGGCACCAATGAAAGGAAAGGAGCGACACACAACAGCAATTCACTGGAGAGTTCCGCTTTATTAGGGAAAGGTGCTGGGTTATATAGGAAGGGGCATAGGGTGATTGTGGTGTTACTTCTACGGGGCTGTTGGCTGTTGGCTAGGTGCTGGGGTTGGGAGGGGGGCAAGAGGTGATTGGGCTTCAGGTGGCGCCGGCGGGAACCGAGGACCCCGAAGAGAAGCCGGAAGTTTGCCATCTTACTGGTGGGGACCCTTCAGTAATCAGGAGGAAGGTTACACATTTAGGGTATCTTCTTTAAGAAAGAGATGTCAAAATATATTACTTCTGTGAACTTTACAAAAATGTGTGAGTTTATGCATAAATTCTAGCCACCCCACATGCATAGCCCCTCCAGGATTTAGAAGGGGCCTCTGCAAACCAAAGACTCTGAAGCTTATGTTTCATTAACTTCCTAGTAAATATGCTTCTAATTACAATGAACCACTTAGGAGTTTACTTGTTTATTGTTTTTCTCCCCCAGCTAGGGCTGGAACCACTGTACTGCATGCTCACATGTATCTCACATTCCTAGCACGCTTTTCACTGGAGACCGTCAACAAATGTTTGCTAAATGAGATTGATAGCTGGAAGGTAGGAAAGAAGAATGAATGAATGAATATGTGACAGGCTTAATTACAATTATGCTCTTACTACATAAAGAAAACTAAGCAGGATTGAGACGGTGAACAAATATCCTTGGACATTACATTTCACGAGAACAAAGGTCATCTTGCCCGTGGGACTTGGCTCCTCCCCACCCTCCCTCCCAGGACCTTATTCCTTCTGAGACCCCTCCCTTTACCGAGAGCTGCAGATGGCCTCCAGGGCACCAGGAGTCCTTGGCCCAAGGCCTACAGCTGTAGGAGCATCAGCTAGATCCAGGGTTAAGTGACCTTTGGAAAGAATTTCAAGGCTTATTCTCTCCTGGAAACTTGTCTGCAGAAGCCATGATAACAAGTGATCTTTTCTTGGACACTATGGAGCTGCCACTGGGAGAAAGTCTACAGTATTGTGGAGAAAAACCTAATTTCTATCTGAGCTTAAAAGGCCTCCTGACAGCCCCAACAGAGATGCTTGCAGGCAAGAGCAATGCAGGAATTTCACAGCAGTGATCTCTGCATAAATTCACAGTGAGAACACAGCATTCCATTTCCAAAGAAGGGTCATCAGCAGACCCCATTAGAGAACAGGGTGATGTCTTTGTATGCACCAAACAGCATTTAGTTCTTTGTGGGGGCTCCAAATATATTGCTGGAATGCTAATATTGCGCTTTCATTTCTTTCTCTCTGCCTCGGGCAACTTTGTTTGATGCTTCCAGGATTTGAGCATGTGAGCTAGGGTTAGGACCTTAATCATGACATGATACTAGGCATATTTAGAAAAACCAGAGTTGTATGCAGAAGGAATGCAATAATAGAGATCTGGAGATTAAAACAATTTAAGAGGGAATGCAAAAAAGTAAGAGAAATAAAACTTGACAAGGATATTAATGAAATACTGCAGAGCAAAACTACAAGAATACAAGAAGGAGCTCCTCCACTGACCTGATAGGGCCGGGTTGGAATAACCCAGAGTTTAGAACAGGGCTTTTACAGTCTGAATCTCTGGTTTTGAACCCCATCTCTGGCTCTTACTAGTTGTGCCCTCTTGGGTCAGTTCTTTTCTTATCTGAGCCTTATTTTATATATTTGAAAAGAAGGGACTAATAAGAGTACCCACCTCACAGGGTCAGTGAGGTTTCAATAAGGTAATGCATGCACATTATGTAACAGCTCCTGGTCCTTAGCACTCAGCAAAGAGTAGCAGCTAACCATCACCAGGGAACCACGGCCTACTTAGAAGAATCACTCGGTATTACCCATTGAAAAGCAATGTGCTTTATATAGATGATTCTGATCAGTCTGACTTCAATGTATGCTGCAGGCAGGGGTTAAGTGTGAGTGCCAAGTGCTAAATGTGCTTTTCAGATGCAGAGAAAAAGGCACTAGGTAACTGGTGACTTGAGGAAACAGCAAAGAAACCAGTTGTAGTATGGTTAGTAAGAAGAAAAAGGAAGGAAGGAAGGAAGGAAGGAAGGAAGGAAGGAAGGAAGGAAGGAAGGAAGGAAGGAAGGAAGGGAGGGAGGGAGGGAGGGAGGGAGGGAGGAAGGAAGGGAGGAAGGAAGGAAGGGAGGAAGGAAGGAAGGGAGGGAAAGAAAGAAAGAGGGAGGGAGGGAGGAAGGGAAGGAGGGAGCAGTAAACTTGAAAATACCTGCTTACAGCAGCATGGTAAAACAAGAGTCGACTGCTGGCAAGGGGCATGATGGAGATGAAGAGGAAGGTTCTGAGTGGACTAAGGCTAGAGGGCTCAGCCCCCTCAGTGCCGGGGCCCCTGACTGGCTGTTCGGCCATAAGGCGAGTCCCCCTGGGGCGCGGAGGAGCGACGTCAGTGTGTCCAGCTGGGCACCGCCGTCCTGGTGCCTGTCTGAAACGAACTGTGACTCAAGAGGAGTTGCCGAATTTGGTGACTAAAAATACAGGAAGCTGAGTTAGATTTGAATTTCAGATAAACAGGTAATTTTTTTAGCATAAGTATGTCCTGTGAAATATTACTTACACCAAAAAGTATTAATCATTTCCTTGAAATTCAAGTTTAACTGGCTATCCTGCATATGTTCTGTCACTCTTAATCTCAGGAACTCAATTAATATCACTGAGAGTGTGATGTAAAATCAGTGTGATGCAAAAAGACAGTAAGAATTCCCTCTTCTTAAAGTCAATAGTAAGCAATGTTCTTGAGCTCCTGCTCTAGGCTGGTGTCTCCCATGGCCCCTCTCATTTGATTCTCATGAGACCCCTGGGGGCAGGTGCTATGGTTACCTCAGTGAAAGGGGAGGAGACCTCGGCTCAGAAAGTACTTTGCAAAAGACTAAGAGCTCTGTAATGGCAGAGCAGGGGTCTGGACCAGAGGAGACAGATCCTGGAGTCCATGCCCTCAACAACATTTGGGCTTGCCGTGTCAAGTACACCCAGGTTTCTGAGAGGCCCTCCCCCTTCCTGCTCTGTGGGGCCCTGGACGACAGACTCACTGGCCACCTCAGCCTTGGCCAGAACCACTCAGGCAGCAGACAGCAAGGACACATGTATGGCACAGGTGACTCTTGCCCTCCCCATAGGGATGTCCTGCTTCCCTCTGGGTCTCCTGTCCTGGCGTGTAGGTCTCTCCACTGGCTGGTGGAGGCAGAGGGCTGCATCCATCAAACTCCAGTCCAACTTCTGCTCACTTAGTGCCCTTGGAAGTGAGTTCTCTCCCTTCCCACTGCCATCTTCTCCAGAGGGAAGGCACAATGGCTTTGATGAAGTTTGAGCTGCTCTTGCTATTGAACAGCCTGTCCCACATTATTTCTCTTACGGTACAGCCACCCTCCCCGAAGCTTCCCTCTCACTCTCCTTTGGGACCTCCTACCCCTTTGTCCGGTCCTCTGCTTCTTCCACCTTGCAAATTCTGGTGCTTCTGCCTGCAGCCAGATATTAATGGATGTTTTCTACTGCCTAAACTTCTGCAGGCTCCCCACAGGAGAGCACTAGATTCTAGCACCATGACTGAGGGCAAGTGTGGGTAAAATTGTAACATTTTCAGAATATCTCGCCTAGCTTTAGTCATCTGCATATCAATAGGTGTTCAGTGGTGGAAAGAGGTTTGGCTTTAGTGCATTTGCATCATTCCTCAGGGGTGGAGAGAAGTTCATCCCCATATCAGTGGGTAAATTACCTGAGCAATGGAGGGTTTTTCTGTACCTGAGAGGTGAAGTAGGGGCCAGTTTTGCTTCTGCTGGAGCAGAAAAGAGAGAAGGGCCCGGACTGTAGTTTGTGAGCAATAAGCGGATTTTAAACTTTATTTCTCCCTTTGACTGATTTCAGTTTTTAGAGGTATTTTGCTCCGAGTTATCCTCTCTCTGGACTAACAAGATAGGGATGATCTAATTCCACTCAACTCTACACCCATGAAGGCTGTGGCCCTCATCCCCTTCAGTTCCTTAAGGGCACATATTATTTGTTATAAACAGAGCATAGTTAGATCTCATACAAGGCAAGAATATTACTATCATGGTTTAGGCCCTACTTGTTGAGAGATAGTAACCATGACATTATTTTGCTAAAGCAGCATTTGTCTCCTTTCCACTTCTGCTTCCTTTACAGGGGACACTACACTGTTTATGGCTAGATCCTTCTTGCATGCATCTTAGCTCAACTCTTAAAATCTCGGAAAATCTTTCTCTGGTCATCCAATCTATGATAATATTGGACATCAGCAAGATAGGAGGTCCTGCACTCATATACTCCTTGACAACAATAATTTGATGCATGTGCCTTTGTGGGGGTTTCAGGGTACAGATCAGACCACAGATCCTGAAATAGGCTGTAATTTGGCTGCAGCACCTCCTAACAACAGCCTGGGAACATTCCCACTACCCAGGGACCCACTGGGAGACATGCTCCCCTGTGTCCCTGAGAGCACTCTGAACTCAGTTCAGCTGAAGATCCTGAAATGGCCCAGTAACTCAGCTGCAGCTCTTCTCAGCTGTAGGCTGGGAACACCCTTTCTACCCAAGGACCTGGAGGGAATTCATGCCTGTCTATGTCCATAGAGGCAGGCCTGCTGATCTCAGTCCAATTTTAAATATTAAAACAGCCCTACAACTTGGCTCCAGACCCTCTCAGTCATGGTCCAGGAGTGGTCCTGTCCATCCAGGGATCTGGCAGAAGGCACACCTGTCTGTAGCTCTGGAGGCAGGCCTGCAGACCTCTGACCCAGCTGTGGGCCCTGAAGCAGCCCTGTGATTGATTCTAGCCCCCACAACCATGCTCTGGAGCTGATCCTGCCTGCCCAGGGACCTGCCCAGGAATCTGTTAGGAGCCCTCACAGAGACCCAAAAGGAACCATACCCACTTGTATGGTCTTCTGTCTTCTGTCTGTGGATCCTGAAACTGACCCTTGTCCCAGTGCCAGCCCTACTGACCAGGGTCTTTGAGGCAATCTCATCCACCCAGATGACAGAATCCATACTGAAAGGACAAGCTCCTGGATTCTACCTCAGCCAATCAGGACCCGGGGTCTACCTCAGCCAATCGGGACCCGGATCCTATTTCAGCCAATTGGAGCTTAGTCTCTCTCTCCCTTCCAGTCAGCAAGAAGTACACCCACCACCCCTGGACCCTGCCAACTGACCAGAGCCACAACTCATCACCCCCCAACTACCCCCAGGCCCAGCCAATCAGCCAGGGCCACGGCCATCACTCCCCCAAACCACCCTAGAAACCTATAAAACCTTTGTTCTGGGGAAAATGCGGGCTCTCTCTCTCTAGCATTTGGCCACTGCATTGGCACGGGTGTGAGATTGAGCTCGGGCTAGCTCAAATAAAGGCTCTTTGCTTTTGCATCCGTGTTGGCTCCTTGGTGGTCTCCTTGGGATTCGCGACTTCGGGCACAACACATACCTGCCTGAGACCCTGACAGACTCACCAGCTACAGAGCCCACTGTGGACACAGAAGCAGCCACAGGACCCAGCTCCAATCCTGCTCAACAGCAACCCCAGAGACAATCCCATTAGCCCAGGGATCTCACAGGAGAAGTACTTCACTTGTCTAAAAGACTAAAAGAGGTGTTTGTCCCTTTAAATGCATAGACACCAATGCAAGGCTACATGGATTATGAAGAATCTGGCAAATCTGACACTTTCAAGGGACACTAAGAAAACTATAATCATTGACCCCAAAGGAATGGACATCTATGAGTTGCCTGATAAAGAGTTCAAAATAACCATCTTAAAGAAGTTCAATAAGATGGAAGAGAACACAGAAAGATAACTAAACAAAATAAGGAAAACTATGCAAGAACAAAATAATAAATTTACTTGAAGAAATAGAAACAATAGAAAAGAACCAAACAAATATTTTGGAGTTAAAGACAGAACTGAAAAATTCAATAGAAAGCTTTAAAATCAGACTCAGTCATACAGAAGGACAAACTCAAAGACAGGTCATTTAAAACAATTGCTAGAGGAATACTAGATCTGACTGTCTACATACCCTCCAAATTCATATGTTGAAATCCTAATGCCCAGTGTAATGGTATTATCAGGTGGGGCCTCCCAGAGGTGATTAGTTCATGAGGGTAGAGCCTTCATGAATGGGATTAGAGCACTTAGAGACCCCACAGAACTCCCAGGCACATTCTATCATGTGAGGTCACAAGGAGAAGAGTTCTGTGACCCAGAAGAGGACCCTCATCTGACCATGCTGGCTGGGACCCTGATCTCAGACTTCCAGGCTCCACAACTGTGAGAAAAAAAATTTTTGTTGTGAATAAGCCACCCAATCTTTGCTGTTTTGTTATAGCAGCCTGAGGGGACTAAGACAAAGAACAAAAAGAAAAAAGAATGAATAGAGTTATGGGATACCAACAAGTGAACAAACATACATATTATGTGAGTCAGGAAGGAAAGGAGACAGAAAAGATGCTGAAAGCTTATTTTAAAGGAATAATAGCTGAAAACTTCCCAAATCCTTGGAGGGTTATAGCAAGCCATATACATGAAACTCAAAGGACCCCAAGCAAGATCAACACAAAGACCACACCAAAACACAATATACTCCAGATGTCTAAAATCAAAAACAAAGGGAAAAATTTTGAAAGTAGCAGGTGGAAAGAGACTAGTTGCTTGCAAGAGAATTCCCATAAGATTATCAGAGAATTTCTCAGCAGAAACCTTGCAGGCCAAGAGGGAGTGGCATGGTATAGTCAAAGTGCTGAAAGAAAAAAAAAACTGACAAACAAGAATACTATGTGCAGGAAAGCTGTCCTTCAAAGGTGAAGAATAGACAAAGATATTCCTGGACAAATAAAAGCTGAGGAAGTTCATCACCAGTAGACATGCCTTACAAGATATACTAGAGGGAGTTCTTCAATTTGAAATGAAAGAATACTAAGTAATGACATGAAAATATTTGAGTATAAAACTCACCATTAAAGGTATATGTATAGTTGTGAAATTTAGAATAATACTGTAATAGTGGTGTATAAATCACTATTAAGTCCAGTAGGAAAGCTAAAAGACACAAGTTTTAAAAATAATTATAGCTACAATAATTTGTTAATGAATACACAATAAAAAAGATGTTAAATGTGACATCAATAGCATAAAATGTGGCCAGGGAAAAGTAAAAGTACACAGGGTTTATATGAGATTGCAGTCGAGTTGTTATTAACTTAAAATAGATTAATATAACTATAAGATATTTTATTTAGATCTCATGGTAACCACAAAAAAAGAGACCTCTAGTAGACACAAAAAGATAAACAGAAAGGATCAAAGCATACCACTAAAAAAAAAATCAACAAATCACAAAGGAAGACAACAAAGAGAAAGGAACAAAGGTACTACAAAATGGTAAGAAAACAACAAAATGGTGAAAGTATTTGCCTATCAATACTTTAAATGTAAATGGATTAAATTCTCTAATCAAAAGACATAGAGTAGCTAAATGGATAAAAAAAAATATGATCCAACAATATGCTGCCTACAAGAGACTTGCTATATAACTTTAAGGACCCAAATAGGTTAAAAGTGAGGGGTTGAAAAAGATATTCCATGTAAATGGTAACTAAAAGAAAGTAGGGAGGCTATACTTATTTCAGATAAAATAGATTTGAAGCCAAAATCTGTAACAAGAGACAAGGGTCATTGTACAACGATAGAGGTTCAATTCATCAAGAAGATACAACAATTGTAAATATATATGCACCCAAGATCAGACCACCTAAATGTATAAAGCAAATATTAACAGAACTGAAAAGAGAAAAGAATGGCACTACAATAACAGTAAGCAACTTCAGTACCCCACTTTCAACAATGGATATATCATCCAGAAAAAATAAATGTAGAAAAATTGGATTTGGATAGACCAAAGGAATCTAACAGACATATACAGAACATGCTATCCAACAGTGGCAAGATCCATTCTTCTCAAGCACCCACAGAACATTCTCCATGATAGATCATATATGTTGGGCCATAAAACAAGTCTTTACCAATTTAAGAAGATTGAAATCATATCAAGTATCTCCTTCAGCCATGATAGTATGAAATCAGAAATCAGTAACAGAAGGAAAATGGAAAATTCACAAATATGTAGAAACCAAACAACACATTCCTGAGCTATCAATGGGTCAAAGAAGTCACAAGGAAAATAAAAAAGTATCTTCGGATAAACAAAAATGAAAACACAATATACTAAAACTTAGTATGAAAAGACTAAGGAATTAGTAGAAGTTAAGTTGGGAGACAGGAAAAGTAGTTCTAAGAGTGAAGTTTATAGTGAGAATGCCTACATTAAGAAAAGTGAAGGATCTTAAATAAACTATTTAACTTCATACCTGAAGGAACTAGAAAAAGATGAACAAACTAAGACAAAGTTACGAGAAGGAAGGAAATGATAAAGATTGGAGGACAAATGAATAGAGACTAGAAAGACAATAGAAAAGATCAATGAAATTAGGAGTTACTTTTTTTGAAAAGATAAATCAAAATGAGTAAACCTTTAACTAGACTAAGAAAAAGAGTGAAGACTCCAAATCAGAAACGAAAGGGAAGACATTACAACTGATACCAAAGAAATGCAAAGAATCATAAGAGACTACTATGCACGTGCCAAGAAATCTAGAAGACATATGTGAATTCCTAGAAACATGCAGGCTACCAAGACTGAATTATGAAGAAATAGCAGATCTGAAAAGACCAATAATGAATAAGATGATTGAATCAGTAATTGGAAACTTCCCAAAAGAGAAAGTGTCAATACCAGTTGCCTTCACAGGTAAATTCTACCAAACATTTAAACAAGAGTTAAATCCAATTCTCAAATTCCTTAGAAATATTGAAGAGAGGGAACACATTCACTTATAGGGCCAGCATTGTCCTTATACCAAAGACAGAAAAGAACACTACAAGAAAAGAAAAATATAGGCTAATATCCCTCATGAATAGAGAAGCAAACTCCTCAACAAAATACTAGCAAACTGAATTCAGCAGCATATTAAAAGGATCACACACCAGAATCAGGTGGTATTTATGCCTGTGAAGCAAAGATGATTCTTCATACACAATTCAATATATATGATATATCACATGAACAGAATGAAGGATAAAAATCATATGACCATCTCAATAGATGCAGAAAATGCACTTGACAAAAGTCAACATTGTTTCATGTTAAAAAAATGTCAGCAAATTTGGTATAAGAGAATATACCTCAATATAATAAAGCCCATATATGACAAACCCACTGCTAACATCAGACTTAATGATGAAAAGCTGAAAGCTTTTCCTTTAAGACCAAGAATAAGACAAGAGTGCTCACTCTCACCACTTCTATTCAACATAATATATCAGATCTTAGCCAGTGCAATTAGGCAAAAAAGAAATAAAAATCAAACATAACAGAAAAGAAGAATTAAAACAGTTCCTGTTTGCAGATGACATGATCTTATACATAGAAACTCTAAAGACTATGCCATAAAATTGTAGAGGTAATAAAAGAAATCAGTAAGGATTCAAAATCATTATACAAAAATCAGTTGCATTTCTATAAACTGACAACAAACTTTCCAAAAAAAAGAAATTAAGAAAACAATCACGTTTACAATAGCATCAAAAAGAATAAGACATTTAGGAATAAATTTAACCAAGGAGGTTAAAGACCTGTACAATGAAAACTATAAGGCAGTGATGAAAGAAATCAAAGAAGACACAAATAAATGGGAAGATATCCTGCTTTCATGATTGGAAGAATTAGTATTGTTAAAATGTCCATACTAGGCAAGAAGACCTACAGATTCCAATGTAGTTCCCTATCAAAATCCCACTGGCATTTTTCAGATAAATAGAGGAAAAAAATCCTAAAATTTCTAGGGAATCACAAGAACTCAAATAGTCAAAGCAATCTTGAGGAAGATAAAGAAAGCTGGAGGCATCATACTTCTTGATTTCAAATTATATTACAAAGCCATTGGAAAGAAACAGAACGGTCCTGGAATAAAAACAGACCAGTGGAACAGATTAGAGAGCCCAGAATTATGTCATACACATATGGTCAATTAATCTTCAATAAAGGCACCAAAAATACACAGTTAGGAACAAGATAGTGTCTTCAATAAATCATGCTGGGAAAATCAGATATCTACATACAAAAGAATGAAATTGGACCCTTGTCTTACACCACTCACAAAAATTAACCAAAAATTGGTTTAAAGATTTGAATGTAAGATATGAAACCATAAAACTCCTATAAGAAAACAAGGGAAGTTTCTTGACTGGACTTAGCAAGGATTTTTTGGATATGATACAAAAAGCAGACACAACAAAAGGAAACACAAACAAGTAAGACTGCATCAAACTAAAAATATTCTACACGGCACAGGAAACAATCAACAAGTGAAAAGGCAAGCCACCAAATGGGAGAAAATATTTGCAAGTCATGTATCTGATAAGGAGTCAATATCTAAAATACATAAGAAACTCATACAACTCAATAGCCAAAAAACAGATAACCCAATTAAAAGCAGGAAAAAAATCTCAATAGACATTTTTCCAGGGAAGACATACAAGTGGTCAAAAGGTAGATGAAAACATGCTCAACATCACTAATCATCAAATCGAATGCAAATCAAAACCACAATGAGAAATCACCTCATACCTGTTAGGGCAATTATTTTGTCTTTGTTATCAAAAAGACAAGAGATAACAAGTGTGAGGGTTATGGAGAGAAGAAATCCTTGTACACTACTGATGAGAATGCAAATTGGTATCACCATTATGGAAAATAGTATGAAGTTTTCAAAAAGTTAAAAATAGAACTCCATATTATCCAGCAATTCCACTTCTGGGCATATATCCAAAAGGAATGAAAACAAGATATAGAAGAGGCATCTGCATCCCCATTGTTTACTGTAGCATTTTTCACAATAGACAAGATATGGAAACAAGCTAAGCGTCCATCAATGGGTGAATGGATAAAGAAAATGTGTAGTATACATCAGTGAAATATCATTGAGCCATAAAAAAGAAGGAAATCCTGCCTTTTGCAATAATATAGATGAACTTTGAGGACATGATGTTAAGTGGAATAAGCCAGACACAGAAAGACAAATAGTGTTAGATCTCACTTACATGTGGAATCTACAAAATTGCAGTCATATTCAAAGAGTAGAACAGTGGTTGCCAGGGGCCTGGGACAGTGAAGGGGTAGAAATGGGAAGACATTGGTCAAAGGCTACAAACTTCCTGTAAACGGTGAATAATTTTTGGGATCTATTGTACAGCATGGTGATTATACTTAGTAATACTATATTATATACTTGAAGTTTACAAAGAGAGTAGATCCTAAGTGTTGTCACTACACACAAAAGAAATAGATACAAATTTTTTTTTTTACTAATGTTCATTTAAGAGAAGAAGAAAACAGTAATCCCCACTCCCTTCTTATTATATTGATCTGTTTGGTTTTATTCATAGTGGTAATCATAATTAATCCTGAAATGTCTTTGTTCCCTTGTGTCCTTGTTCTTGACTGACCCCTCAACATGACCGACCTTTATGACCTTGACCACTTGATTCTCTATTGTATTACATGGCTGGAACAATGTCTGGCACACAGCAGGCTCTCAATAAATATTTGATAGATGAATGAATGAATGAGTTAGCCATGAACCACCTAAGCCAGATGTCACATCTCCTAATGTATCTTTCTGATACACAATTTTATGCCATGTTACAAAGAGGGGGAGGGTTTCACAAACTGCCATGTGAATTTTGTTGAGCAAAACACAGGCAAAATAAAGAAGCAATATCTCCAGGAGCAGGCTGGCAATTATCTCCAGGAGCAGAGGCTTGGGGGTTGGTGTTTTGGGAAGAAATGATCAGCTGTGGATTAGGGAATTAAGTGATGGGACATTTAACCAAGAATAATTGTGCTTGGTGTGATTTGGCATGTGTGTGTGTATAAGGTGAAAAGATCGTTCAGTAGATTCTAGGTAGGTAGAGTCTTCATAGATTGGCTGTCCTCAGAATGAACACCAATAGGGAGGGGAGGCTGATCCCCAGATTACAAACAAGAGGAATGTCTGTATATGGTGTTAAATGTTACACACCCTCCATTACTTAGTGTTCATGATGAGGTCCATACCTGGTTTTCCTCCCAGGCACCAATTTCATCATTCAGGAGTTGCTAAGCAGAGTCATAACACTTGGACTTTGCACTTCCAGTAGTCAGGTTCACTTTATGAGCCTTTGTGCAATCTGGAGACAGCAAAGAATCATTGTAAACACAAATACCATATGGCTCATTTTCTTGGAATGAAGTAGAAGAATAACTAAATACAAGTGGGGAGCCAGGTCTGTTTCAGAGAGCAATTTCACCAGTAGCAAAGACTTACAACAGGAACTACCTGCTCAGAGAGTGGCAGGGAGAGGAATACATGGCGTGGCCGATGGCCCTCACCTCCACCCTGCACGCTCTCATCACTTCATGCTAGTCACAAGGCCAGAAACCTGGATCCAAGCACCTTGCCCTGAGGTCAGGGGTTCCACAAAAGGCAGAAAATGAAAAAGTGAAAGCAAGGCCATTTCATTTAGCCAAAGAGTGACTTATTTCCAAGAGACTATTTTTGTTTTGATTTTTAATCAAAATTATTTTCAGTTTTTACATGTATTTTTTAAGTACCCAGAGGGCAGAAAGTAACGTAAATCTTCTGGAACTCCATACTTTCTCATTATGAGTTGCTTTTCTGACAGCAGTTGTTAACCTTAGTTATATACGTCACATTTTCCAAAAAGACCCAAACGAAAGAAATGTGTGCAGTTGGATTGGACATATTATGAAAGACAGGATGACTTGGATTTAAATTTAAGATCTGCAATTAAAATTTTGCATTTATACAAAAATGTATTTTCTTCTATGGATTGTGGTTATTTAAATATTACTGAGAAATCAAATATTTAGTTACCCATGTATCCTTCTCTTTTGATTTTGGTGAAATGAGTAGGTCTATAAGCCCCAAAGTGAGATGAACACGACAGAGGAATTGAATCTGAAGTGACTACAGGAGGAGTCAGGTCAAAGTCAAAAGATATTGTTAGACTAAGGGTAACACAGACCAGCATGCTCTAGTCATCCTGTTCTACATTGTCTCAGCCAACCCCTTCCCATCTCATGAAAACAAGATTCAATTCAGTTAACATTAAATTAATGGAAAATAGTACAGCCATATTCACTTACTTAAGATTAAACACACTGGAAAGAAATCACTGTAATCTGGAAATTGTAACAGTGGAAAGAAACAGAGTGGACGTTTAGGTGCGATTTGGATGGAAAATTCAGTAATCATATAAACAGAAGGCCCGAGTGGAATACTGAGGAAGAAAACATGGAGTGGTTTTAAAGTGATGTATGATCACATTCACCCAGCACTGAGAAAGTGAAATACCCAGCTTATCTTGCTTCGCCAAGCAATGTGTACTGCAAGGGAGGTACAAGGCAAGGTGGAGCGGCTGGCCTGCTCACAAACTGCTTTAGGTTTGTGAACGTCTGACTGATGGCTTTGGCTGGCTGATGCACCTTGCATCACAAAGGAACCCCAAGACTAGGAAGGGAATAGTCTTTCATGGACACAAATACATCAGTTTATGGGACCAGACTCTGTGTAAAGTTTACACTCAAGTGTAAAGTTGAGTCTGTTCTCCTTGGCAGGTGATGGTTGGACGCCACAAGAAGCTTACAGGAGAAGGACTGCTTTAACTGGGAGATAACCTGGTGGCATTTTCGGTAGGGGGGAGAGCTGAGCTAGACTGGAGCGTGAGCATAATAGAGTTCCAAGAGCAAAGGAGAGGACACAGGACCAGGGTAGACCTGTGACCTGCTCGCAGATGCCTGAAAGGTTGAATACTGAAGGGAAAATGAGAGTGAAACTGGCCTTTATCGAATGTCAGGGACCTTGCCTATCTGGTCCCATCTGCTCCTGACAGCAACTCCATGATGTGATATGACTACCATCCCCTTTCACAAAAAGGAAAGTGAGACCCAGACAGAGTGTGATGGTTAATTTTATGCATCAGCTTCACTGGACCAAGCACCTAGATATTTGTTAAAACATTATTCTGGCTGTTTCTGTGCTTTTGGATGAGATTAACATTTAAATTGGTAAACTGAGTAAAGCAAGATTGCCCTCTCTAACGTGGGTGGGCCTCATCCAATCAGTTACAGGCCTGAATAAAGCAAAAAGGCTGACCCTTCCCCAAGTAAGAGAGAATTTTCTTGCCTGACTGCCTTTGAACATGAGATAGACTTTTTCTCCATTTGGACTCGAACTGAAACATTGGCTCTTTCTGGGTCTCGAGCCTGCTGACCTTGGACTGGAACCATGCCGTGGGCTGTCCTGAGTGTGCAGCCTGCAGACTCATCCTGGTAGGTAGTCTCCACAGTCACGTGAGCCAATTGCTTGTAATAAGTATCTACAGCTATGTCTATACCCCCACACACACCCAAGGGGCTCCCTTCCTCGGTCTCCCTGACTAATACACAGCGTAAGCACATGCCTGAGTGACACAGGTGGTGAGCAGCAGGGTCAGAATTCCAACCCAGGTCTGTCGGCTCACCTTAAATTCATGTTGAAATGTAAATTCATGACAGATACCCAGAGCAATTCTAAACTTGCATGATCCTAGGTAGTGGCAGGGCAAAGGTGGAATTATCAGAACCCTGAGATCTTAAGTGAACAAACGAGAACAGTGGAGGAGGCTAAAAGGTGCAACACCTCCCCAGATTTCACCCTTTCTTATACGAGATCTTGAACAATATTGCTAACCACCATGTCTCAAGCCCCTCCTAAACTCAAACACTTTACACACACCCAATGTTTACACTAACCTTGCGGGATAGATATTTGTGTTGAATTTGTTTACAAGTTCACACAGGTGAAAGTGGCTGAGACGGGATTAAAACTCAGGTCTTTCTGGCACCAGAGCCCACACCCTTCCCACAGAGTCTGGCCTTTATTTTTGGGGTCTGGTCCTGAAGGAAGGTGTTCGCCAACATTGGCCCACCACCCTTAACATTTCATGGGCACTGATAACTCCTTGTAGAATAATGAGCTACCAGACATACATAGAATGTGACATAAATATTATATAATTCCTAAGCCAAATCCTGGATTAAATTAGATTTATTATCTAAGCAATCAATGGGTGAGGATTCTGGCTACAGAAAGGAAAGAAAACCAAGAAAGGGGTGAACTTCTGTCAAGGCTGAGACATTCACAGAAACTCATGCTAACCAGGTGCTTGCTAATAATAACTTTTCATGTGAGCTATAAAGTAAAGGGTCTGAAAATATAAGATGAAACTTATCTATTTAGAAGTACTGAGACTTAATAATCACAAAAGAACCACTGTCATGGAGCCAGTGAGTCAACAGTGTAAAATCTTTCTTTTTTATTGGGCTTTACTGTATGCTTCATAAAGAACTGAGGGGCAGGGGAGAATGATCCCTGATGGGGAAGAGAATAAAAAGTAAAACAATAAAATATATCTCATGTATACCTTATTTCACAGAATCTAAGATAATATTAGCTGTGAGATTCAATATTTTTATGTACTATAAACAAAGAAAAATGCTGACTAGTAGAGATGCCATTCGTTATGTAAGACATCTTGATTTCAGAAATGTTGAAATGCAAAAAAAGTGTGTCTTAGAATCAATTAAAAATCACACACAGCAGAGACAGTGAGGGGGAGAGAAAGTGAGAGAGAGAGAGAGAGAGAGAGAGAGAGAGAGAGAGAGAGAGAGAGAGAGAGAGAAGGGGAAATTCATTTACATTCTCCTTCAAGGCCAAGAGTCAGAACAAGTATATGGACAACAGTCTCTGATATTCAAACTTAGTCATGCTCTAATTTTTACACAATTCTTATTTCTTAGGAAAATATGGGCTATATTTTCCCCAGGAAGATATTTTCAACTGTGTGGCAAAAAGGAAGATGTTTCAAACACAAATTTGTTCAAAGTTTGTGTTTGTAGTTTGTATAAGATTTTATAAAGAATTAAAACCAATTTGTGTGTTTCTTTTATCTGTCTTCTCTTTTTTAATTCATGATAAATGCATAGTTTAAAAGAAAAAGTCTTTATCCATTAAAAAAATTATTTTTACTGCTTCAGAAAACTTCTTTCTCTAGGTCATTCATGTTCACAACCATCATTGTAATCTTTCATTACAGAACTGAGAGTCTGGAAATGTCGACATACGTCAGGAACTTCGAAGGCATAGTTTTATTTATTTGACACTGCAGTTCTGTGACAGCAAAATGTGCTTTATGAAGAAATATACTGTATTATAACTCTTGTGCTATGAACACCTGTAACATTGAACTGCCTTCTGGGAATCTAACATACTATTCCTCACTCAAACCTCTTCCATGAAACCTGGGAAATGCCCTACTATTAAATAACCTGCCCTCCTTATTTACAAGCATTTTAACAAGAAAATGTTAGAAAGAAGTTTAGTTAAGTTAGGCGGAGGGACAGGAAAATAAATGGCCATTACTTTTTCAGCAGAAGATATGGTTACTGAATGTTCTCCAGTATGGCAGTTGCTCAAGACCTTGTCAGGTGTGTTTCCCAAAGGCAACATCTTTCCACTGGGGATCCTCAGGGGTCTGCAGAGCCACACTCTCTCAGTGTGATGTGCTCACCTTCCTTACTGGCAGGGTCATCTGGCCGGCCTGAAGAGATGATTGCTCCCACCATCCTCCATGTCCACTGGTTCTCAGCATAATTTTTAGCTCACTACAGGGCAATTGTTGGATGATGTTCCCATGAAAGATGTACCCTTCTGTGCATTCATTCAGCACATCACATTCGAGCACCTACTAAAGATAAGAGGGCCTGTTTGTCAGGCACTCTTCCAGGCACTGCGCTTACAGTGCAGCATGGGAAAATCCAAAGTCTCTGCCTTCAGGGAGCTTATTCTAGTAAGAAGAGACAGAAAAGAAGCAAATAAACATAGAGAAATAAGGCAGACAGTAATAAGTGCTACGGAAAAAAGGAAAGCTGGGAAAAAGGGCAGGGTAAGCTAGGAGAGTGGCTTACTGTTGGAGGCTTTATGAGGAAGAGGATTTTTGAGCAGAGACCTGAGGAAGTGCTATTATGTAGGGGAAGAACATTCCAGAGGCTATAGCAAGTACAAAGACACTATCATAACTTCAAGAGTTAGAATTTAAGGGAGAGGGGAGAGAATAGAGGCTGAAGTGTATGGTTTGGACACAGTATTTATTAAAGCTTTTAGAAATAATTTAAAGGTATTAAAAATGTCTTCTTACAAGGGAAGATGAATCCAGATGTATGTCCTAAGCTTGGAAAGTTGTACTTTATTCAATAAAATAAGTCTTGATTTTTTAGGTCCACTCCTCCAAAAGTAGTATTAATATGGCAAACAGATACGTACTATTGAAGAATAAGTAAAAATAAAGCTTATTTCTAGTCCGTGCAGGTCTCTAACATGTAAACAGGGATGGAATATTAGGAATTTCACCTGCATCACCTCTTTGATATAGTCATGATAATTGTATTTTACTAACACATGTTTACAGAAGAAATTGACAAATACAGCTTGTGGGCCAAATCTGGTCTGCCATTTGTTTTTGTATGGCCTGCTAGCTAAGAATCGTTTTTACATTTTTAAATGGTTAGGGGGGAAAAAAAATCAGAAGAAGAATAGTATTTCATAGCATGTGGAAATTATGTGAAATTTAAATTTTAGTGTCCATAAGTAAAGTTTTATTGGAATCCAGCCATACCCATTCATTTACCTATTAACTATACCTGCTTTAGTGCTACTAAGGCAGAGTTGAGTAGTTGTGATAGAAACCGTATGGCTTGTGAAGCTATTTTTGATTTGGTTCTTTACGGAAAACATTTGCTGACCCCTAGTTCATAACATCCTTCTTCTGTTCAAACAGTACAAATGGAGATGTCTTGTGTTTTGGAGACAGCTTATTGAGATAGAATTACATATGATAAAATGTACCTGTTACAGATCTACAATTTGATGTTTTGACAAATGTGACAGTCTTGTAACTACCAATAAAACAGACACAGAATGTTTCCATGACTCCAAGCATTGACTTGTGGCAAATTTCTTCCCAACCCACTGATTCCTAGCAACAATTGATCTCCTTCTATTACTAGGACTTTGCTTTTCTAGAACACTATATAAATAGAATCATACAACTGTAGTCTTTTGTGCCTCTTTAATTTAGCATAATGCAATATTAGACAAAGTATCATTTGTTCAATCCTTTTTACTGTGGAATACTGTTTCCTTGCGTGGGTACACCCAATTTATTTATCCATTCACCTGTTGGTGGACATTTAGGTTATTTCCTTTTCAGGGATCTTGATAAAGCCGAAAAGAACATCCACACATAAGTCTTTGTGTGGATATGTGTTTTCATTTCTCTTGGGCAAATATCCAGGAAGGCACTTGTTAGGTCAGATGGTAATGATATAGTTTTGAGAAGCTGCCAACCTCTTTTTCCAAATGGCTCTATGTTTTACAGCAACTAATGAGAGTTACAATTATTTTATACCCTTGTCAACACTTGGTATTATCAGCCTTTTGAATTTTAGCCATTCTAGTGAGTATATAGATCATTTGGTTTGAGTTTGATTTCCCTAACAACTGATGATTTTGTGCATCTTTTCATGTATTGTTTGCCATCAATATATCTTCTTTGAAGAAGTGTCTCTTCACATATTTTTGCCAGTTTTTCACTGGGTTGTCTTAAGCTTGTTGAGCTGAATGAATTTTTTCAGATATTCTGAATACAAGTCCCAGATGTGATTTTGCAAATATTTTCTCCCAAGCTGTCTTGCCTTTTCATTTCTTGTGGTGTTTTTTAAAGAGTAAACACCTTTAATTTAGTGAAATGCAGCTTAGTACTTTTCTATTTATGCTTTGTGCTTTTCAAGTCTTATTTTTAAAATTATTTACCTTGCCTCAGATCACTAAACTTTTTCTCCTATGTTATCTTTCTGGAATTTTATATTGTATGATTTACATGGAGATTTGTGATCTATTTGAGTTAATTTCTGTATATAATGTTAGATAACTACTAAGATTCCAGTTTTCTTTCTCACATATGGATATCCTAAATTCCAGCACTATTTGTTGAAGAGATTATTCTTTGTCCCTGAATTGTTTTGACACCTTTGTAAACAAATTAATTAGCCATATAGATTCAGGTATATTAACAGAATGTTTACTTTGTACCTTTGATCTATATTTCTCTCTTTATGTTAATACTACACAATCTTTGTTAATGTAGGTTTATAACAGATCTTGAGTCAGGTGGTATAAGCACTCCAATTATGTTCTTTTTTTGCAAAATTGTTTTGGCTACTATAGGTCTTTTGTGTGTCCATATAAATTTTAGAACTGGCTTGTCAAGTTCTATTTTCAGAAGCCTGTTGGACTTTTGATTAGGATGCCCAGCTTGGAGAGATTTGACATCTTGACAAATTTTAGTCTTCTGATCATTAATCTGGTATATTTCTCCTTTTATTTAGGTCTTTTCCAGATATAGGTCTTACTTAGATCTTGTTAAATTTATCCCTAAGAATTTCATATTTTTTATGCTATGTTAAATAGTACTATTTTTAAATTACCATTTATGATGATTATTCATTGCTAGTATATAGACACATACCAAAATCTGTGTATTGATTTTATCCTGTTACCCTACTAAACTTACTTATTAGTTCTAACAGGTTTTTTTCTTTGGTGGGTTTCTTTTAATTTTCTACCTAGAAGATTATATTGTCTGTCTTTATATACAGGCAATATAATCTTTATATAGAGAGAGTATAATCTTCTAGGCAGAAAACTAAAAGAAACCCACCAAAGAAAAATTTTTGTTTCCATGCTTTTTACCTGTAGTTTTTCCAACATGGCCCTGGTTAGGACCTACATAGTATAGTATTTAATAGAAGTGATAGTGGACATTTCGTCTTTTTCCCAGCCCCAGAAGGAGTAGGACTGGCTTAATGCCCAGGAAAACAAAAAATTTAGGAACATAAAGAATGTCATTTGGTCTGAGGCTTGTCTTCTCTTGGCTTTGCCTCCCTGTGTACTGGCATCACCACTAGGCAAATTCTCTAGGCTAACGAAATTCCCTGGCGGTTCCAGGTATACAGCTTACAGTTTCAGTCTCATGCAGAGGTTCTCAGTCATGGGCAATTTTGCTTCCTCTTGGCCCCAGAGACACGTGGTAGTGTTAGGGGAACATTTTGGGTTGTCACAACTATAGGTGGGGGAGTTGCTACCAGAACTAGTGCACTAAGGCCAAGGATGCTGTTAGACATCTTATAATGTACAGGACATCCCCCCACAAGAAAAAATTGTCTGTACTTGGATGTCAGTGATGTCATGCTTGAGCAATGGTGTAGAGGAGAATGAGAAATGGAAAGAGCTGCTACTAACCAGCAGTTTTAACTTAAGTCCCAAGATCGATTCTCATGGGATCAGCTTTTGTCACGTGCTCATCTCTGAGCCAATTACCATGACCAAAGCATAAAATACAGCAATCAGCCAAAGCTGAGCCATGTGTTAACTGCTCGGGCTGGGGATGACCTAAACCACGTGAAGGAAGAACATGGCATTTTGCTTTCCAGAATTTAAATTAATGTCTGACACCACAGGAAGGAGCAGAGGATGCTGGGAAGGCAAGAAAATCAGATGTTCAAGAGATCACCCTTACCAGTGGGAGAGGACACTGATAAGAACCTGAGTCAGGTGGATAGGGGTTAAGGTTCTACCAGGGACTGGAGTACCTGACAGGCCAGTGGGGGGGGGCCTCTGGGGCATTCAGATATTCAGGGGGCACATAGAAGTACTCCAGCCACTGAACCTGTTCACAGCAGGAACTCATTACCAGCCTCACTGCCAGAATTTGGAACTCTGGGAATTACTTCAGAAATTAGAATAGGTTGGGGTGGCCTGTGGAGGGCTTCGGGGACTCCATGTGTAAACATACAGGGAGAGAGAAGGAGGATACTGTAGGGATCTGACCCACACCAACGGTCCTGGAGCATTTCTTGCTCATATTCTAAGGGAGGGAGAATGTTTACTGACGAACCAGATTATAACGGTTATCGTTCAGATAACTGCAAAAATGGTGGTGCTGCAATATGTGGTATGTTCCAAACTTCTTTTCTCTTTCTCTAGAAAGAAAGCAGCAGAATTGTGATTCCCGACAGGCTCAATTTAAGCAGAACACTTCTTTAACGATGGCTCCATGGAAGGCTGCACTTTTCTCTCATTTGGTATTTTCCAACAAAGACATTCGTTGGGGGAAAGCTTGTCTCAAAGGCCCATAAGGTAATAATATCACCTCCATTCAACATGTCTCCATGCAAAAAATTAATAAACCTTTAGAAAACACTATAAAGAAGTGTCACCACAGGGGGGAAAAGGTAATAAAATTCTTGGGTGCAGGAGGAGAAAGTGCTTTTTTCTTTTTTGTCATTAAGGGTTAGATAACTCCATGACTTTGGGATCTATCTAGATGAAAAATATGGCAGAAATGTGAGATTAACACCGATTCAGAATGAATATTTCTGATTTAAAAGGCACCAAAGGACAAATATATTTGTGTAATGAAGGTTTTGATCTTAATACTAGTAAAATTGGCTTTTACCACTATTAATTTCCTTTCCAGTTTCCAAGGGGATTGGGTTTTTGAATAAGGGAGCAGTTTGTAATCAATTTACAAGGTTCACACGAGGACACAGCAAGGTGGGTACTGCCCAAGACTGTTATTGTACAAAACAAATCTCAAAAGCAATTTTCCATTTACCTTTCTCTGTGATAGAAAATCAAAGGCTTGGGGAACATTCAAAGAGTTAAAATAGGGTAAGTGAAGTAGTATTAATGCCCTGATGGTTTTTAAAGTTTTATGCAGAAAAGTTTTTGAAAAGTATCTATTAGCAAACCTCAGAAACCTGGAAGCATCACAGTCTGAAGGCAGCTTTAGGTTCTATTGGGCTTTGTTTACTCACATTTTTATTTCTACAGCTCCCAAGAAGTGTGTCCTTACTTTTCAACCCATACTCACCCCACTCCACCCCCAGCAGCCAGGTTGTGAAAAAAGGGTCAGATTTGCATTATCAACAGAATGGAAGTCAGGCGAGAAAATCACACTGTTCTTTTCTGCCTTTTCTTTGGGTCTGCTTGCTCTTCTCTATAACCTCTCCCCACCAGACCCCATCACCACCAGAGGTGTTTCAGTTTTCTTTTTCTTTAAGAAATTGGTTTCACTGTTAAAAAATAGCACAACTCTATGTCCTTGGTAAAGCAACAGGCAAGCAAGCAGGATTCACATGTCCTTGGTAGTAGAAGACAGTGGCTGCAAGTGGGGGCACCCGTCACTCCTGTGTACCGTCTTTGTATCACAGTGGGCTCAGAGGGAGTAAACCTAGAGCAGAGGGAGAGATTCTGCCTGGGTACTTGCTCTCCTGGCATCTTTGAAAAGAAGATTCCTGCAGCAAGGAACGAAAACCCACCCTAGGTTTAGCTTAGCAAAGGGGGGATTTACTGCACCCGGTCTCTGGGACAAATGCATTCAAAGAGCTTAACTCTGCTGACACCTCTTCCACCTCTGTCTCAGCTGCTTTTCCTAAGAGCGGCTTATTTGCTCCAACCAGATTTCTCTACCAGGCTGGCACGTTGGTGGCCCAGTGCCCTAGGACTCTCTGGCATGTAAGCTCCCAGCGCAGTCCACTGCTCTCCCCAGCTAGTTTTCACGCTCAAGTTCTATGGCCATAGGAGCACAAAACATGACTGGCAACTCAGTGTAGGACCAGAAGGTTGGAGGGAAGAAAGCAACACATCCTCAAACCTGTTTCTTGAAGAAAAGAAGGAGTTCTGAATCTGGGCGGACAAATAATACACCATATTTTAGGGATTGTAAAATTTTTTCTTCACATTTAACATCTCTGGAGTCATGATCAATGTCGTGTCCTATTTAATTATCAGTATTTCTTCTTTTTTAGCACTACATATGACAGTAGTTCATCTTATAACTGATGGGGTCTTAGGTTCAGTGAAACATGGTATGTCTGAAGGCATGTGACGGTCACGAGGAAGAGCCATAATAGCAGATGAAGGTAACAGTAGATGTGACTGCCTGCATCAAGGAAGAAAATACCAAGGATCTAAATCTCTATACTCAGGGCAGGATACAGAGGTTAAGACTGCGCAGCACTGTCATGTTTTTGTAGGTGAAGAACCTGAGCTTCTGTCACTAACTCAGACAGGTAGCCTGAGGGAGATTGTTCAACTCCCGGAGCCTTTGTTTCTGGCTTAGGAACTGACAGTTCAGTAGCTTGCCTCCTTCACGGACTGCTGTCAGGTAGACGGCTGACAAGCTGCTGACAACCTCTTACTCACCCTTCGGTAGTATTCAGCCCAGCTACTGAGGCAATGGAGATCTTTTCAATGCCCGTGGGTGCCCAAAGAAGCCCTTCTCAGGAGTGAAGGATTCCACATACAGAGGCTCTATAATGTTCAGGGGTTGCGTTAGGAATACTTTATCTCCTGGCATCCATTTTAATTGATCAGAAAAGAGCAAAGGGGCACTGTGGAAGCTCTGGCTCTCGAATGACTCAGCAGGGCCTCCTGCTATGCCTTCCTAGTCTGTTTTCAAGATTTATCTCCACTCAGAATTAACTATAAGGAGAAGGAGGGGAAGGAAATTCTAAATAGATGCATCACGTCACAACAAAATTAAGCTCAGTTTCTACAGTGGCAAAATACACCGGGTGCATATTAACCAGGCAGTTTATTGCAGCCTCTCTTCTGAGGATTGTTTTTGTCTCTCAGAATGTTTCCACATTCAATGTCCTTACAGTCTTAGTTGGAGAAATCCAAGTTTGGCTAGACAAGTTGAGCACATTATCCTTCTTATTAATGCAAAAAGTCCTGTTGTCCCAATGTGCCAGGGAAAATCAAATGGTGCTCATGAAAGTGGGAGTTAATTTTGGAAGGTTGAGGTACATGTTCTCTCCAAAATACACTTTGGGGCATTGGCTAGCATGTTGGTGAGAGAGGATGTGAGACCTAATTAACAGCAGTTGAGGAATTAATTACTCTGGAACAGCACCTCCCAGGCTCCCACCACACCAGGGCCATGAATTGCAAGTGAGTGGGTATCACCACGCTGGTTTTCCACTTTGCAGTGGAGATGTGGCCAAGGCAGAATGCATGGGGCACATCTATCTTGTAGACTCAGGGGCACATTACCTTTCATTCCAGGAGGATTGTGAACAATCCTTCCTGAGGGCTGGCATTGCAGGGCTCTATTTAACTCTGACTGGTGGGCAGTGAAAGGCCCCATTGCAATCATTCAATAACACATGACTCATCTAAAGGACAAGAGGATCTGCTCCCTACACTCTGCCCTAAGTCCCATGAGCCCCTCCTCCCTTTCATGGCATCAGGGCCTCTAAGGGTATTCATTCATTCACTAAGTATTTATTGAGTGGGCCTACGGTGTGGTCAGCCCTGCTGGAAGCCCAGGGGTTACAGTGATAAATAAAGCAAATTAAAAATGAAATATAAATCAATCCCCTTGTCCTCATGATCTACATTCTGGGGACTATCAGTGGATCTGCCTCTCTACCATCCCTTCCTATGGTGCCAGCACCTCAGTGCTCCTCTGGGGGGCCATTCTCAGGCTCTGTGACAGAGATGAGGCTGACCAAATCCTGGGGGGCAGAGGCAGGCATGAGCTCAGTGCCTCCACAAGCTGTAGCCCTTTGGTTGCAAGGTTCGTTCAGCATCACAGCCATTGATGAAAAGGCCTGCTGTCCCCACTGGCAGGGTGGGACCATTCGCTGGGGAGGTGTTAGTCTAGAACAGCCACGGGCCCCCTCTGCCAGCACGTGGGATGGGCTGTGGGGGAAGGAACCAAGCTGAGAGGCGGAGAGAGAGACTCAGAGCACTCCTGGCATGGTTTCCAGGCCCATGAACCAACATTCGCTATTTCCAGTTAGGCCAGTTTGTGTTGGGTTTCCATTATTTGCACAAAACATGCCTGACAAATCCAGGGTGCTAGCTGAAGTCATAAAACAGAAGCTGGTTTTCGGTGGCTTCGTCTCTACCTCATTACCGCACACCCTCTCCCATGGACACCCAGCACGTTTATGCCAAAGCAATCGTGGGACTTCAACAAAAAGTATGCCATTCCTCAAACCCATTAGACTAAAAGTGCAATTTTCCCTACCTTGTGGCACTCAAGGCCTCTCCTTTCATGGAGAGACAGCAGAGTGTAGGGGCAGCTGTTAGGCTGCAGAGGCTACTACAGGCAATTCTAAAACCTGTCTTTGCAGCAGACCAGCTGTGTGGGGCCTTGGGCAAGTCACACCACCCCAAGCTTCAGTTGTGGCATCTGTTAAATGGGAATTTGAGCCCCATCTGCATGGTGTCACACAAAGGAGGAGCAACACACACAAAAAATCTTTTCTTTCTGTTCTATCATTTCTCTCCCACCAAAACACTTACCATGTCAGACATGTGACAAATTGATCAGGCCACTGAGAATACATGTGTAAAAAAATCTGAGCAGACTGGCTACACATCTTCACAAGGGATTTATATTTGGCCAGGCCCCTGCTATACTTCTGAGCCAGCTTCTAATGCCCATCCCTGAAAATTAATAAATGAAAGGTAATAGTGATAGCAAAATGAAGTGTGTTTCTTTCCAGGGACATTTACATTTTTAGCTGAAATAGTCTCTTAAGGTAAACAGATGACTCTTAATTACAGGAATTAAATTGGGTTTAATTGGAGGAGACAGTCTGCAGGTAGTGAAGGCTCTCTCAGTGGTGAAGCCAGCCCTGTGGGTCAACTCTGGGCACTGCCCGCTCTGACTTCATCACTCTGCTCTCTGAAATAAACATGTGTGGCTTGAACCACCTTCCCTACTGTAGTCTTCTTGTGAGAAGCAAAGCCCCTCCCTGCTATAGAGGTTCCAAAACTCCTCTCTTGCTGCTCAGTAGGTAATGATCTATGTCCTGTTCATTAGACCCAGCACCTGGAGCTCTGTGACACAGAAATCAGGGAGAGTGGAGGATTACACCTGGTGGGAGAGGAGGTGACAGTGTCAGCCCATGCACAGGGGCAGCAGTGCCAGGGTGCTGATGCAGATGCCGAATACCCCATACCCACAAGATTAGGGATCTCAGTGGTAGCTGTCAGCATCGGACACAGAGGGCTTCCTGCTGGCTGGTTCAGGGGAGTGCATAACCTCTGCCTGGTGATCCAAACTCCCCTGTGACTCTTGAATTAGGAACTAACATTTCAGTTAATTAATTTCTAGATAAATCAGCTAGAGTAAGTTTGTGTTGCCTGCCAATCAAAATTCTGACTGATACCTACCTGTCCCCAAAAGCCTTCCAACTCTGCCTCCCAGTCCCATCATCACCTATCCTCTGAACCCCACTTCTCCACAGGTATCTGTCACTTCCAAATTTACCCAAGATAATTCATTTCTTTCCTGGATGTCCACTCTTCAGTTTCACATAATCATCGATGGTTTCTCTGGTGTCCTGGTCCCTCTGTTGTAATTAGTGACCTGTGAATCTACTCCTTGACCCCTTTTCCTTTAACATCCTGTATTCATTCTGTCCCTCAATAAGCGTGGCTAGGCCACAGATATTTATGCTCTGCTCACTGAGCGGGGGCCCTGGGAGTGCTGTGGAGAGCCTGACAGACACCACCCAGCCTTCCTGGGCCCTGATCCAGGGGAGGTTCTTCCTCTTGATCAGGCCCCCAAACCATCACAGATTGTTCCTCTCCAGGAGCAGGTCCCTCTTCCCCTGAACTATCAGCCACACATTCCTTGCCCTGGGGTGTTTTCTTTACAGTCCTTGCTAGTGTGTCCTCCATGTATTTTGAATCACATTGTGACTCTTGTCAGACACCCACAGTGCTTCATTATAGGGTTGCAAAACCCAATTAAGCCCTTGGATAATATGTCCTCATATGTTCCTGGCAAGTTCCTTTCTCACCTCTTGCCTTTTACTAAGTACCAGCCCTGATGCGTGTTCTTACATAGGCAACCTGCCCTCTCAGCTCCAACCCCGGGTCCCCCTGAAATGCAGCAGGCTGCATCCCATTGGAATGCTTCTCACCCTCATCAGACAGCAGAATATACTCCTCAGAGGGTTTTTTTTTCTTTAATTCTGGGCTCTGCTCAGAGACAGTCCTGGCTCAATCCACTGGGTAATTTCCATGGAGCCCACTCCATCCCGGTGATTTCCTGGGAAGGGGCTGTGTCAGGTTGGGGGTAAAGAATCTCTGCTCAGCCACTGACAGCTTCCTGTGACCCTAGGGGCCTCCTAGTCTGAGTACCTTCCCAGCTTCTGAACACCTAAACCCTGAAGAATGGAACTTATTGAAATTTACTTTCCTTTAAAATCTGACATATAACTTTCATATGTAAAGGATAGAAATCTTAAATGTACAACTCAATGAGTTTTTAGCACTTGTACACCCTTGTTGTCATGACCCAGCCACCACAGAACATCCCCACCACCACCCTAGAAGGCCTCCCCCTTCCCACCGCAGACAGTACTACTCCCCTCCCAGAGAGAAACACTCTTTGGTTTCTGTCACCTCAGATTTAGTTTGCTTATTCTCCAAGAACTTGTTTTCAAAAGATAGAGAAATAAAAACACTTCATGTTTTCAAATGACCTGCCACCATTACCAGGAGCAATTTCATTTTAGCCCTTAGGTTCTTCCGAGACTGGAGAAAGAAGTGGGAAGGAAATAAACCAGACTGCTGAGGAAAGTAGGGGTCAACAGAGGCAGGGCCATGGGAAGGGGTCCTGTAACCTGAGGAAGAGTCCTGGGACCAGAGGGAAAACCGCTCCTGTAACAGAGGGGGTGTTCACAGACTGGAGGGCTCATAAACGCCTCTAAGTCCTGAGTTCTTGGGCTCTCTGTTCAGTAGCTGCACGGAGACACTCAAATATCATCTAAACTGACAGAAGGGATAGATTAAAGAGCCTTCTCAGGAGAAGGTCGGTTTTGCCAATTGCCTGTAGAGATGAGCACCTGCTGTCATCAGACCTGAAAATAAGACTCTTGTGGGGACGGACCTGACTCCTGGGAAGGTGAGGTGCTCACACTCCACAGGGACAGAGGGGAAAGAGGAGGGAAAAAAATAATAATTCCAGACAGCGTGCCTGTAGCTGTCCTTGAGCTTCCAGGTAATCTTCCCTTATTAAACTGAGGGAATTACATCAACGATTCATGTGTCCTCTGTTGACACCTGGAGTGTTTGTACTGACAGAAGGGAAAGACAGGACAGCTTCTTAGCCTATGCGACAGGAGGAGAATTATGGCCAGGGACCATACTGAGCTGGGCTAGGACAATGGAGGGTTAGGGTCACCCCAGTCAGCTCAGAGAGCCATTGTGGGAGCCCATCAGGAAACAGCTTCTCTCTCCTTTTGAAGCCCAGCCTCCACTGAGAAGCAGCCGGGCAGAATCAATCCATGGGATTGCCCCCGGTCAAACTTTAGGAGCTCTGGCCACTGGAGAGGGAGCTAAGGTCTTGGGTTCTAATCTGATGGCTAAACACAATTAGATTCAATGTATAAAGTGGCCTTAGCCTTAATGTAATAAAGATATAAGACCACTGGGTTGACTGAGGCTCTTCCATGCTTTCACTTTCTTTCCACTGACTGCAGTTCTCAAAGCTGTAGGGCATATCACAGCAGGCTCCAAATGACAGTTTTTGGCTGTGTATCTCTAAGGAAAGAAATTTTAAGCATGTCCCAATATATGCATATCAGTTTATAAATTACATAATTGTCAAATCACTGTGCTGTGCATCTGAAACTAATGTAATACTGTATATCAACTATACTTCAATTTAAAAAAAAGTTCCCTCATGAAAGGAAGGACTCAAGACCACAGAAGAAATGCACCCTTGGCTGGAATTAATAAGTCATGATAATTTGTTTTTCAGTTTGATTTGTAAGTTACGCAAATTTAGTTGAAATAATAAGTCATATTTCATAAAAATTCTTATTCTCATTGATGTCTGTCTGTTGTTCTTACAAAATAATATTGCACTCTTCTTATACTATCAGTAACAAATGGGTTCAAAACCCACTGAAACTCTGAAAGATCTTTAAACAGATTAGAAAATTTCCAACTTTTAAAGAGTGCTGACATATGGCACATTTATACTGTTTATACCAACAGATAAATGCCAACAGTTTATACCATTTCCAAAATGCTCTTTTCATATATGTTTCTTTAGAAAGACTTTCTTACTTGTTAAAATGCTACCTTTACCTTGAGGGGACATATCAAGTGTGTTTATTGTTGCAGAAATATCTGCTTGGTAACATTTGTCATGAGAGTAAATGTCTGCAAACACAAAACACTACTTACTTCCTTGTAAAAGAAAAGTGTGGAATTCATCTTTAAGTTTGACAAATCTATTCAGCACTTTTCCAAAAGATAGCCAGTGAAACTCTGGGTAGTTCAAAATATTTCCATGAGCCCTTTCCATCTGAACAGAAAGTACTACTAATTCTGCTCAGATACCATAGCAACTAGGCAGCTCTCAATATCTGAAGAGAATGGAGGGTGAAGGCCCTGTGGGCAACCCTCTGCCTTGAAGCTCTACTCTCTACCCACAGGGTGTCTCCCATGCTGGGTGTGACGAGTAATCATTTGACATTCAGACTAAAAGTGCCAGTGCCGATCCACATAATATATTTTTTATTTGGATGAAAAATAAATGTTTAGAGAAGCTTCTTCCACTTTGGAAATTCGTGCTGCTCTTGAGTTAGCCTGACTTTGACTCCACATGCTTCATCACTCCGGGTGTGAGACTCTGGTTACGTTATATAACCTCAGCACAGGTTTCTTCTTCCTCAAACTCAGGATGATGGCAGTACTGACATCATAGGACTGTTAGGAGAATTAGATGAGGTACTGCATGAAATCCTTAGCATGGAGCCTGGTATGATGAAAATACTATAATAATGCTTACTTCTGTTTCCATTAGTCAAGAAGCTCACTTTTATCAGATTGTATCAAAAATGGTCTACTGGGATCAGCTGCCATCCCTCCCTACCCCATTCCCACCCTCTGTCCTGCTCTGACTTTGCCATGGCAAATACATTTCACTGATCTCACAGAGAGGGGAGAGTAGCTGCTTAGAGCACTGGGTTGAAATGGACTGTGATGTTAGGTGTAAGTTCAATGGGCAAAAAAGTGCTGTGATTGATTATCAATGTCTGCCATGGGCAGGAGGAGGAAATAGCACTCCTGATCCTTATTTAATCTCTGAGCACCTTCAGGACCAGGAGAGTGCTTTGATCATCCTTATATAACCAGTCCCTCGCACAGTTTCTATAATATATCAGGGAGTCAGATAAGGTTTGTTGAATAAAATGAACACATAAACAAATGGTTCTATCTTGTTCGTCACTCTCATCACCTCCATTAGCTTGAAGGAAAGTGTTGCTTTTCTAAAAAAAAGTTTGGTCATAGAGAGCTGCCTGGAGGGTTGCAGAGATTGACCAGTGGTCTGACCAGGTACCTCAGGTTGAAGGAGATACTGAAGGAGGGCTGTGGAGAAGGGCGAGCCCAAGGAGGGCACAGGAGGAGGACATGGGGAATATTCATGAAAATCTGTGGACATGAATTGAAGTCTGGCAAACTGTAAGTCACATTATAACCAAACTGATGGTATTTAATTTTTTGAATTCAATAAAGGATATTGCATATGCTCTTAAAACAACATTAAAAAAAAGTTGTTGGGTAACAGATATAAAAATGTTTCCACAACTGAAAAGGGTTTAAAAATTATAAAGGTAGCTGTTGAGTGTTCACTTTTGCTACCTAAAAAGGTGTGAGTCTGTGCTATATGAAAGTGGCTGCTTTGGCCAAAGAGACAACTGTGAAGTTTAGGGATTTGTAGAAATATGGAAGGAAGGGATCTTGAAAATCAGATCAAGGAGTCATATTTTGAAGTTAGAAAATACTTCCTTTTGGTTTTTGGAACAATCTCCATTTTTCTAGTCATCTCACCCTCCCATCATCAACGTGACATGTAGACTATCTTGTCTTTTTCAAATTGAAATGAACTGACATTAACTGAGCTTTAGAAATTAGAACATTGGTCATGGCCTCTTGAGCTAGGCCAAGATTCCTTGGGTGTTATAAAACTTGAGTTACAAATGACTGTAAGCTCTGTGTACACATATAAAACAAATATGTATTTATACATGTACATTATAATTAATGTATAATTACAATTTAATGTTCTCCATTAACTGTTGAGCAATGTTCACCACTCAGTGAAAAAGGCAACAGAAAATACCCATTCAAGTTTTTAAGTATGCCTTTGATTCCCTGACTCTTTTATGCTCAGTAAATTAAATCATTTAGTGTTATTCTCCAGAGGAAAGAGATTTTCTTACCATTTGTTTTATAATGAACATTTGTCAACTCTTAACTAATGTGGATATGAAGTTACACAGCAGCCATGTATTAAATACCATCTTCTGTGTGTACAGAATGTAGTTGTACAAAGTAAGCTTCATTTGGCATTCAGGAGAGACCAGTAAACAGCACTATTCTTCCAGGATCAAGTTCTGAGCCAATTGAGAAATCAGACAAAAGAATAAGGCAGCCAGGAAACTAAATCACCTTTTTTTCACTGATAAAGCTGATTTTGGAGAATGTGGTTTATATGGTGAGTATGGATTTTTTGAGACTAGACTCCAGAATCAGGCAACCCAGCCTACCCAGTCATAGACAGGCCTGGATGACCACAAATGCAGCCCCCCCAAAAAATGACAGCATGAGGAACACAGAAGCATGTATGCACCTCCAGAAGAGAAGAGCTGGGACCCCAGCAGCAGCATCGCCTTCCAGTCTAACCGATCGGATAGAGTTGCTCCCTGTATCTCTTTTCCAGTGTATCTTGGGTGTTTGTGAAGTTGTGACAAGGGACAGTGCCCAGATCCAGAGATACAGGAGAATGACAGAGGAAGGTCATCAAAACACTGAATAAGATCAGAACATACAGGAAATATGATGTCATTCATTTCATATATGCCCCATGAGGACAGGAATCTTTCTTGTTCACTGCTATAGTCCCAGCGCTTAGGGAAATTGCTTAGCTCATCTAAGGTATTCAACAAACACTGAGTGAACAAATAAGGAGGAGTAAATGAGCAGGCAGAGAGAGGCAACAGGAATATCACACACGCGGCACTTCCTCCTCATGGAGAGAGATGTCCTGCCCATGTGTCCAGGAGATATTTCTAAAATAATAATAAAAATAATAGCTGTCCTGGAAACAATTTATTGATTTGACAACTTTGCCATCACATGATATCCCTGAGTTATTTGTAGTTATGGAAAAAGAATGGTATTAATTAACTAATATTTATTGAACATATATTAGGTCCCAGGCACTGTCCTAAGCTCCTGACAAGTAGTAAGTCCTTTAAACTTCATAATAATAGAGGTAGTTACCCTCATTGGGCCAGTTTATGGATGTGCAAAAGGATAGCACCAAGTGTAACAAATTCAAATGCAGGCAATTCAGTTCATGAACTCATATTAACACCTACATTGTACTTTACTTTTGGATTACATAGATTTCTCTCTCTCTCTCTCTTGTCTCTTGGTCAAGTTTTCTTCATCTCTGTGTGATTTAGTTTCCACATATATAAAATGGTGATAACAATACTTATCTGATGCAATGGGGCTAAATAAGATAATAAATATTAAGCACTTAGCACAATGCTTAGTATCCAATAAATGGTTCATACATGGCAGGTATTGTCTACATCTTTAATACTGACATTGTCCCCACTGCAAAGTCCTTGTGCCAGACCTCATATATGTCTACAGATTGGCTACTCTTGGGTCAGGCTTGCTCCAGATCCAAGCAGCCATTTCAGGAGTGATGCCTTCCCACGTCCATTGTCTGCCCAACACACCTGTGGGTTCAGTGGGTTCTGAGCTCTGCTTCTTCCTGAATGCAGGGTCTAGACTTTCATCTCGTGGTGAACTCTGACAGTTGGTGTGCTTTACTATAAGAGAGGCCAATACCTGCTGAGCCTCTATTTTCAACGAGGTCGTAAAGGTGCGCACAATGTTTTCTATGATGGAGAAAACAGTGCCGCAAACCTACAGGGCTGTGGTGGGTACAGAATGCAGCTGTATAAAATAAACTCCCTTTGGGGTCTGGGGGTGCCCAACAACCAACACTTCTCTTCTCTGACCAAGTTTCGAACCAATTGAGATATAAGACAAAAAGAGCAAGGCAGCCTGTAAACCAAAATATCACCTTCATTTACTGAGAAAGCTGATATGGATAATGTGACTTACCTATGCAGGCATCTTGAGACTGAATTCCAGAATTAGGTAAACTAGCCTACCCAGTCAAAGAGAGTGCTGGAACTGTGAGTCCCCATGGAGATCAAGGGTTTTTTTTTTTCAAGTTAAAAGAGATGATGCTTGTAAGGGCATAGATCTGAGCCTCAACTAATCTGAGCTACTATTGTTATTAAGAAATTTAACTTTCCAAATTAAAATGAGGGAACTTGGTGTCATGGGTGACATGCAATCTGTATGGCCTGCCGTTATTTTCCAGGCTAAGGAATAGTTTCTTTGAGGCTGAGAGGCCTCGAAGACCTTGAACCTCCGTGTCCATTAATCTTGGAGGAAGCGGGAAAAATTACAGGTTATAATGGTGAAGAAAGCTTAAACCTCTTCTCTAATATGCCAGTGACCCAAGCACTTCCTCTGAATCTCTACAGAAAGCAAAAGTCCCAGAAAACGTACTGGAAGCCTCTGGGGACTTGTGATCCTAAAGAACCCACTTATAGTCCGTCCTTCAGGCTGGTGTAGTCCGTTTCGTAGCAAGCTTTTGAGGTAGCGTTTTAATATTTTTCCTTCCTTCCTCGCTTTTTCCTCCCCTCCCTCCCCCCTTCTTTCTCTCCCCCCTTTCTTCCTTTCCTTCTTTAGCTAAGGAGCTGTGAGCAGGAGTAGGTGGCTTGGAGCCAGATAGATATCAAGGTAAGTTAACACTGATTCCCCTGACGGAAAATGTAAAACTGCTAATAACTTGTTTGCAAAGGTCGGAGGGTGGAAGCGTAAGCCTAACGTTTCCTGCAGGCTGCAGCTTGCTCTTCCAGGAGGAGAGGTTCTCAAGAGCCTCCAAATACGCTGCACCTGCTGACTGCCCGCTGGCTGAGTTCACTGGTTCTCACTGTCATTACCACACTTTGGAAAGAAACCGCAAGGCTGCGGCTGGCCTCCTGCAAGGGGCGGCTGGCACTTGTTAGCACCTGAATATCTTCTCTAGCTGTAGGGACCCCACAGTCTGAAGGGACAGAACCTGCCTGGAGGAGATGTCACAGGCAGGTGGGTAGCAGAATGGGGAATACAGGACATTAAGAACCTTGGCTACCCTAATTTCAAAAAATTACTTGCCACCTATAGTCATTTTATTATTCAATTCATGTCACAGCTCTTGTGTCTATCACATATGATCTTGCTTAGTTACTCGATGATTGATTATCTGTCTTCAATGCAAGAATATAAGGTTCATAAAGGACAGGGGTCTCATCTCTCATGTTCCCCCCTGCAGCATCCATGTTTAGGGCTGGTCCTGGCTCATAGCATTCAGGATATTTGCTGAATGAACGATTGAAGAAGTGAATCCTATCCCTAGGGGGGGCAGGTGATGGAGGTGTCTGGGGCCCACAGAGCCTGAGGGAGGTGTCTTGTACCCCGTGTTGTGCCTCCACAGGCAGCAGCTCTCTTCCTGTGGCTCAGCTGACTCACAGAGGAATCGAATGAGGTTGCAACCCAGCACTGGTGGGCAGAGCCCTGGGTATCATGCAGCGTACAGGCCCACGAAGCTCCCCCAGCTTGCCCTTTTGGTGGGCATTTCACCTGGTCACATGACAGGATAGACCTCCCAACTGCAAGACAGGAGGCAGCCTGTCCTCCACTTGGAATAAGTGCAGAGAGGTTCTTGTGTCCTCACTCACTTTCTCAGAAGACCTCCTGCTGACCTACATGCTTTTGCAAATGCTCCCGAACAGAGTGGGAAGATTCCAACGAGGTGCACTTTTCCTCTCACCATGATTAACACGTTGACTTCTGCCCTCAGAGTAAAGTGTGTGTCATGCGTCCCAGCCCAGGCAGAGTGAAGGGGCAGCAGATGCCTTTTCACTGGTGCCCCACCAGGCTATCCATGGCTCATCATTTCTACCTGCTCAGCACTCATCTCAAGGGGCTTCCACATGTTCCTTGAGTCTGAGATCAGGAGACCCTATCTGGATCTTCACGAGACAGATTAAGACAAAGGATAAATCATGTTTACTGAGAACCTACTGTGTGCCAGACACATGCTAAGGGGTCTATAGAAATTACATCATTTGATTGTTGTGTAATCCCATTACCTATATGGGAGACCTGAGACTCAGGAGAACACAAATTTAGTGTTAACTTCTACCTGCCATTCACTGGACTTGCAACCATCATGTGGAAGCTGTGTCCTATTGCATACCTAAATACTGAGGACCATAATCCTGCTCATTCATTCCTCAGCAGCAAATATTTATTCTTTACTCTGTGTTGGGTATTGTGCTCAGTGCTGGAGTTACAACAATGAACACAACAGGCAAAATTCCTGCTCTCTTGCAGCCTATGTTCTGCAGAGAGCAACACACAATGAACAGGGTAAGACATGTAGAGTCATGGTAGCATTCAGGCTGGGGGAGTGGAGACAGAGCTGGGTAGGGAATGTGAAACGCTGGCTGGGTGGAGGGTGTGCTGTTTCCCTCGGGGTGGCCAGGACAGGGCTCCTGAGATGGCAGATTTCATTAAAGGCCTGAGGAAGGTAAAGAAGGAGAAGGTGCTGGGATCAGAAGTGGGTTCTAGGGCAGGTCCAGCCTCACCTGTGCAACAGCAGGCAAGTCACCCTGCTGCTTTGTGTGCTCTTCTGTAAAATGAGCACAGAGGACAGGACTCTTTTCTTCAATTGTTTATTTAACAAATATCTATTTCCTGGTTACTGTGAGCCAAGCACTGTCCTCAACATTGCAGAGGTGAACACGACAGAGGAGCACCCTGTCCTGAAGGGACTTTATGATCTTGTGGGAAAGACAGACGATCAATCAATGAGGAGGCAAGATCATCTTTGACAGACCTAAGAGCTGTGACGTGAATCAAATACATAAATGACTATAGGTGGTAAGGTAAGGTACTTCTCATGGGATAGTCAGGGATCCTAATGTTCTGCACTCAGGTCCTATGTCCACCTGCCTGTGACAGTCTCCCAGTGGACCAGGACCATAAAGGAGCCATACTGAACTAGACCTGGGCCAGTCTCCAGCTGAGAAACCCCCAGCGCCAAGGAGTGGAGAGAACTATGAAGGTGTAACAGTGAGCAGAGCCTACCTCCTTCCTGGGGTCTCAGGACTTCCCTGGTCCTTTCATATCTCAATGGCATTTATAGCCTGCAGTGTCAGAAGAGGTACGAAGTCATCAGTGAATGCTTTCTTTCTGCCTTACATTTATTTCCAGGTTCTTTCCAGGCATTTGTTTCTTTTCTTGTTTTCTCTACTCCCTACCATCAGAAAGCTGCACTTCTGATCATTTTTCCTTTGACAGTTACAATATTCCTTCCCTGCTGACTCTCATTCCTTTGATTTTTCTTCCTAGTGTCCTAACCTTGTTATATTAGCTCAGTTTGCATTCTCCTCTTTCCAGCCACAGTGCCTCCCACTGCAGGCCTGCCTGCCACTTCATTAGCAAGCTGTTTACACCACTTCCCGGTCATTAATAAAGATAATAAATGAGAAAAGGCCCAACACCAGCCCCTTATACCCCTGCAGACACCTCCCTAGTGGGTAATTGCTATTTATTGTGCTGCTCTGTTTATTGTCTTTTAGCCGGTTGTGACTCTGTTATTCTCTAAACTGCCTTTAACAGATTTTTCAAGGGGATTTCTTATGAGGCAAATATTTACTCTGAAGCTTAATAATGCCAAGGTCTAGGGAAACTCTCTTTGTCAGTGGAATCATGTCCAGAGCTGCACAAGTTAAAACCCTCCCAGATAATACCTGACCCTGTGGCTGTGACCACCCTGAGCCTGCCTCTAGTGACTTCCTGTCTCATGCTAACTTGAGCCACCTAGGAACCTACTTTTTCTATTCTTCAAGTTCTCTGCAATTTTATGCCCTTGGAAGTCTAATTATTATTTAAAAAATCAACATGAACTAATGAGAACAAACTTCCTGCCTCCCTTCCCTTTAACATATTTGATCATTTTAGTGATGCCCCTCTGTGTCATTTGCCCAACACAAAAAGTTCCCTGAGGGCCCACACAATATGTCAGATGTTGTTTATTGTTTACACACAGAAGTACAAACACCACGCAGTACTTCTGCTTCTGGTGGGATGTGTAATCTGTATTCTCTCACAGATAGCAACTATAAACTCTGGATAATATACAAAAAAAAACACACAACTGGAAGGAACTGGAGAGTGAACAAGAGCAGGAAGATTCTGGAAAGGAATTAACACTTGGAAAAAAGAGGAGGAAGATTCTGTTCTTTGAATTTTTCCTTTTGGAAAAGAGGAAACAGCATTAGATGTTTCCTATTTTTATAGCTTTTGAACTTAGGGTGTTATCTTTTTAGGGTGTTATGAGGAGCAGAGTGGATAAAATCCTATAAAAAATTTCACTGGTGAGTGAGAGGGGAATCACAGAAAAGAAAGAGTCAGAGGAGAGAACCCAGATTCTGTGTATAAACTCTGTCTGGGTCTCTATCTTCCTCTCAAACAATGAACATTTCAGGTAGATTGCAGGCAGACCAGCTGAGGATGAACCAAGATTTGAGTTGCTGCCTAAAAGACAGAGTTTGCATTTTGAATCCAGATAAGAAAATTAACTGCTAAAACAAATAAAGTAAATGATCTTCAGAGGAATATAACACAATCCAAAGTCATCACATTACATTCACAATATCCAGGACATGATCCAGTGAAATTACTCAGCATATGAAGAAACAGGAAAATGTGACCCATTCTCAAGAGAAAGGGACAATCAATAGAGAATAACCTCAAAGGTTCCCAAAGACAATGAAATGAGCTAAATAAATTATTAGAATACAACACAAACTGGCTTTCTTTTCCTCCCTGCCTGTTTGAAGATCCACTGCCATCATGAATAACACAGTAACTACCCAGAATGGGAAGTTCATGACCAACAGACCACTTTAGTGGAAACAAATGGTCACTGACATCCTTCACCCTGGGAAAGCAATGGTACCTAAGACAGAAATTCAGGAAAAACTAGCCAGAATGTCCAAGGCTACACCAGATGTCATCTTTGTATTTGGGTTCAGAACCCATTTTGATGGTGGCAGGATAACTGGCTTTGGCATGATTTACAATTCTTTGGATTATGCAAAGAAAAATGAATGCAAACATAGACTTGCAAGACATAGATTGTATGAGAAGAAAAGACCTCAAAAAAAAAAACAGCAAAAGAACCACAAGAACAGAATGAAGAAAGGCAGGGGGACTGCAAACACCCACATTGGTGCTGGCAAAAAGTGAGCTGGAGGCTGGGCAACAGAAGGAGTAAAGATTCTGCAGTGACTTTATCTGTGGTGATTGTGCAGAGTTTTTATGAGAGGATTAATAAACTAAGAACTTTAAAAATAAAAGAATACAACACAAACTATGCTTTAAGTACAGTCCAAATATGATGCACCCAGCACAGAGGTGGCACACTAGACCGAACAATCTGAAAAAAAAAATGATGGATTTTTAAAGATCAAAGCAATTTTGAAAATCTCTTGTGGTCCAAGAATAAAAACATTCAGTTTGTAATTTTACTACACTTAGATTTTCTGCAGACTCTATGTAAATAGAACATAGTGACTGTTTGCACTACTAGGAACACTTTACATTCCTTTTTGGAATGGAAAGGATCTATCTGAGCAATTCAAATAAAGGCAATACTTAGAGATTGAAATAAAGTAAAATTTTAAATCTAAAAAAAGGGACAAGAAAGGCTCCTCACAGAATTTAGCATTGGAGTGGGAGTCTAAGGACTTGAAGAATGAAAAGAGAGGGAGAGAGGAAAAAGAACTGGGGCAAATACATGTCAGGAGTGAGGGAGGGTATTTAAGACAGAGGGAACAGAGGCAGTGCCTTGGGAAAATCACAAGAACAGTTGAAGTCCTCCCGTTCTACATTAGTTGGTTCATCAAAAATATTAGTTAAAGATCTATAGAAAGTTATTTTTATATGCCTTAGACATTTTTCTTGAATTTAAAGCATATGAATGGATAGTCTTTCACCAACCTTATGATTTCAGCCCCAGATCTCTTAAGATTAGTGTTCCATGTTTAATTTCTAGTATAAACAAATCTGTATTGCACTGTATATTACTTCCAGTTTCAATTTTTAAGTAAAACATGAACTTAAAAACTCTTACAAAGTCACCTTAGACAGAAGCTATACTTTTGTAACATCTTTGCACCCAGTCTTTATAGTTGTTTTATTCACACCCAGTCCAATAGTATTTTGGAGCAACTCATCTTAGTGAGTTTTTCAAAAGCATTCAGCCTAGTTTTCATAGAAACACTGTTTTCTCCCTGATATGGTATCTCATTGTCAAACATTTATATATAAATTAAATTACATAATGGTAATTAACAAGCACAAGGACAATGGATGCTTGGTAAACATACAACCTTACTTGTGGAAAGAGAAGTGTATGGGCCCATGAGAGAGCCATCAAATATCTCAAATGCTTACTGTTCTGTGAGCATCAGTGTGTTCACAGAGGTAATGGAGAGTTTAAGTCAATAGGGTGAAGAGGGAATGTCCTAATTTTGTATGCCTGCTGCATAGCCCAGAACACCTCTCCAGTATTGTCTAATCCAGAACAACTTTTCTAACATTGTGAATTTCCAGCTAGGAAAAAGAAGTATCAATAGGGAAGACATATAAAAGTAGTCAGATCTAAAAGAACACCACAGTCACTTCACACAGATTGATGCTTACCTAAAATTCTGTCCAAACTCATCACTTCCAGGTCATCTCTGTCCTCTCTGACTTCTTCCATCAGAGACATCTCCAAAAACTGCAGTTCTGCTCCCTGATTTCCTGTCCTTAGAGAATAACATTGTGTTGCTATTGCAAGTATAAGATGAGTTCGAGAACTTTAGTAAACATCAAATGACCTGAGTTAAGCATTTCCTAAACACCAATTTGGAAAAGTCATTTAAATTCAGCTGGAATGGTTCATTAAAAATTTGGATTGGCAATCATATATTAACAGTCTTCAACAGCTACCTAAATTAAGAAACTCAGCTGAAAATAATCTTTGTACATGTTTTCTTGAGTGAGGCCTAATTTAGAAGTCAGAGGTATTTATTGGTTAGGACAGGGAATAAAATGGGAAAAAATATCATTTTTAAATTAAAGATCCAAATAAAACATATAAGAAATAAGATAACATTTATAGCAAAAATAAGTTCTGAAAGATGGCTAAGGTAAAGGAAGAATTTATTTATGGCTGACTAGTTGAAATTAATTTGGGTAATCAAATGAAAAATGAGTAAGAACTAATGAAGAATTAGTGGACTCCTAAATGGGCAAATGTGTCATCAACAAATATTCATTGAACACCTACTCTGTGTCACATGCTGGATGAGGATGTTAATGAAGATTATTATTACACACATAATTCTTTTGTAATCATTAGATCATTTAAAGAAAAATGAAGAGTTCTACAATGTTCTCAGTGTCTCACGTAAACATATTCTAAATATATTGTTTGATCACAAATGGAGGCTAATGCTGACCCGCACATCAACAAGACTTCCAGTTGTAATAGAATTGCCCTGCCAGATTCCATTTCCTAGCTGCCATGTCATGCAGAGGACCTGACAAACACTTTATTTAGGCTCTCCTTACTTGAGAACAAGGAAGAAGCAAGTCATGTGGATCTTCTCACGATTATGAAGATATTTCAAAATACAGGTCAATATTTTTCAGCATTATATTATCCAGTATTTGGACTTATTTTTGCATTACATATCTGCTTAAACTTCTCAATTTGTTAGTGACCATCAGTCCTTATTTTTCTGAATTTACCAACATTCAGTACACATGACTATTTCTTCCTTCTTGGAAGAGTTTCACCTTTCCCTCCATGCCACACTCTCATGGGTTTTGTTGTTGTTTAACAGTGCTTTTAAACACTGCTAAAAATAAAATCCACCTATTTCAAGTGTCCAATTTAATGCTTTTTAGTAACTTTACCAAATGGTGGAGCCATCACCAAAAATCAGTTTTAGAACATTTTCATCTCCCCAATAAGATCCCTCCAGCCCATTTACAATTAATCCCCTATCTCACCCCCCGCCTCATCTTTCTTGGTTTTCCTCCTATCTCCCTGACTACTCCCTCAATCTTGCAGGCTGATTCTCCTTTCCTGAATCTTTAAATATTAAATTTCTCAATGCAGTGCTTGGGCCCTCTCCTTTCTCACTCTGCACTCCACCTGAGGAGGACCTCATAGGACCACAGCCTCAGTTACCACCTAGAGGCAGGGAGCTCTAGACCTCTCCAGGTTGCTCCAAAGCTGTATGTCCAAAGGCTCTAGTAGACACCACCAGTACAGATGCTCAAAAGGTACTTTAACTCCACATACCTGAATCCAAACTCATGGCTCTGTCGTTTTGGTTCTCAATCTTAGTAAACTGAACACTTATCAATCTCTGAAGCCAAAAACCTTGGAGCCATCCTTGACAAGACCCCCTTCCTTGCCATTCCTATATTTAACACATCACCAAGTCTCTTCAATTTTATATACTAAACATCTCTTAAATGCATTTTTTTCTCATCCTCATCACTTCTGCCATTAGCCTCATCCAGGATTCTACTTTCTCTCATCTGAAATATGCAATAATAGCTTCTAACTTGTGTCCTTATCTTCTCTCTTCCCCTTCCAATCAGTTCTTTATACTATAGCCAAAGTGAAATTTTTTTAAAAAATTTACACCTGATCTAATAGCTCTCTGTTCCTTTTAGACTAATATAAATTTATTAGTACAACTCTCACAGTGCCACTGCCTCTGTACCTCATTCTCCAGCCTGACAGCCCATCTTTAATCTTTTTTTAGTACACATGTTCCTATACTTCAAGGGCTTTTGCACATTTGTTCTCTCTGATTAAATCTCCTTCATCACTCACTTCCATTCACCCAGTTAAACTGCTACCAATCTGTCAGATCTCAGTTCAATCCACACTTTCTCAAAAACCTCCCACACCCATTCTCAGTCTAAATCAAGTCATCAGGTTATATATTTTCTTAGCATTTTATACCTTCTCTTTATAAAACCTACTGTTGTTTGTAATTATACGCTTATTTATGGCTGTTTGATTAATATCTGTCTTTTCTACTAGCCTGTAAGTGCCATGAGGACAGTAGCCATGTCTGTCTGTGTTCCTCCAAGAACTAACACAGCACACAGGAGGAACTCAATAAATACTGTGAAACAATAAGTAAGTGAATAAAATGAATGCAACCAATAAAACTGAGCAGAACACCTTGAATAAGCTGGCAATTGCTTACATTGTACACTCCCCACCAGATATCTAGTGTGGCCTTATTTTACATACCCAGAGGGAAGAGCTCAGTTTAAATGCAGAGGCTATTTCTTGACTCAGGCATGTAATGGAGTCAAACTCTTATTACTTTTCTGTGAACATGTCTCCAACTGTGATAGGCCTTTATAGCTGACATGATATAACCTCCCCAACTCCTTGGGAATGAAATTAAGAATGAGTCTTCCTCATCCAGCAGTGTGCTGGTAAACATTTAACACTTGGCTCTCTAAGAGGAAAAGCCCTGATTGGTAATACAGTAAGCATTCTGACCATAGTCAATTTAAAGCCACCAACCTGATTTCCCTGAAAACAGAGTTGGGAAGAGAGACACAAACTACTCTTAAGAGCCAGGCCAGCCAGCTCCAGCCCACCACTAGGTGTGAGGGACACTTGCCTCCAAAGTTTTCTTTTCCTTCAATAACTCAAAATATGGACTGCCTTTGCCTCAGTCCACCTTTCTGCAACTTCATGTCTTCCTATTTTTAAGTCTTTCAACTAATATGATTGCCATGTAGAATACAGAGACTTTAGGAGAAGTTTTTTATATCTATTGCCAAGGCTAAATGTCTGTCATGAACTCTAATCTGCCACAAGAATCAGTCAGAGGGGTTCAATTTGTACCTGCAGTTGCACAAAGATTTGCACCAGTGAACCCCCATCAAAAAGATCAGGCTCAAGCATCTGACCATGAGTAAATGTTATTCACAAGGACTATTTACCAACAGTTCCACATGCCTTTTCACATACTTCATAAATAGGTTTAAGGCCGTGTTTATGCAAAGGATTAGTGGAAGGGCAAAAGTCTCAAAGGAGAGGCCTCAGCAAAGCACCTCTCCCTCCAAGCATTAAATTGTCAACAGAATTAAACCTGTGCTCCTCTCTAAAGTCCAACTTCTCAGACAGCGTTAGGCACCCACGTGTGTTGGTGAAAATAAAGTCAACAGAAGCACACTTGTCACACCCCTCACAGAACAGCATGACCACTGCTGCTCAGACGTGGCAACCCATGCCTGCTGGAAATCCTCCCAGTAAACACACCGCCGAGTCCATCTCTTGCTGTGTGGCTGACAGCAGGGTACAGAATATTGCTTCTGAGAGCAATGATAGCAAAGCTAGCATGGGCCCCAACTGCCTGTTAAATGCCTAATGATTAACAGAAGTCCCAGCCCCAGGCTTTGGGCTGCCACTCAGGATAGTCTGTTTAGTAAACAGTCAAGTACCAATATCTTGAGCAAGTTGAACAGATGGCTCCAGGGTTCAGGCCAACTGTGTTTCCCTCAATTTCACACAGCTTTGAGTAATGAAGGCCATAAAATTCAAGAAAAGTATAAATATAAACACTCTTTCTTCCTCCTCCCTCTCTCACAAATGCTCAGGGGCTCCAATCTCTAGGTGATGAAATCTGACAAAGATGGAAGATTGGAGGAAGGGGGAGGGTCTGAATGGAATGGATTTGAAGTCATTAGAAACCATCTGTATGTGATTGAAGACTGAAGAGAGACAAATGAAATCTACATAGTTTTTCTGTACAGAGCATATGAAGGAACCCATACCATGAGACAGTGCTATGAAGCTCAGCCAGTGGCTCAGAGAGTTGCTGGCAGAAACCACTGACTCTAAAGTAGAAACGCTCTTGGATTCAGTTGTTAAAAGAAACATTGGGCCTACCTACCACAGAACTTCTCCATCATATCCCAGATTCCAAATGTTGTAAGCAAGAAAATGTTAGAGACTGAGATATGAACATCACAGGTTTGATATTCTTATGAATATCATGTGCTTACAACAGATTCAGGAAGCCTGCTTACCAATGTGAGCCCTGGCTGATCACCTGTTATGCTATCTTTGCATTTGTAAAATTGGTACATAAAGCCTGATTTTGTGTGTCTCATAGAGATATTGCTAAGATAAATATGTCTTCTGGGCCAAAGGGGATTATAAATTCATGCTTTTAGGCCCTGTTTTACCCCAAATAAATGTTTAGCAAAGCTTTAAAAGAGAAAAATTAAACAGACACAACCCTCATTCCAAAACAAAATAAACTTCTGCATGACTCAGCAGCAAAAAGCAGGAAACAAAGGAGAGGTACACTTCCCTTGACCTGGAAAATATATATGGAACTAATATAAAGCTATATACCTAGGGCAGAGGGAGAGGTCAGTCTGAGTACCTGCTGCTGCCTGCTAAAGTAGGTGACTGGATGGATGTACACTATCCTCAACCTCATCAGAATACAGGGGTACTGAGTTTCCAACAGATGTCAGAGTTCTGGTTTAAATTCCAGAGGGTCTAATGGAGATATCCACAAAATACAGGTAAGGATGATATTACAGAGACAAAGAAAACAAAACAGAACAAAACAAAACCTTTCTGCTCAAGATGCATCTATAAATCAAATTCTAAATTACAGAAGGAACTTAATCAAAGGAAGTTAGCCAACAATTTGAAAATATAGAGATCAATTCACTCCTGAAAATTAGGCTATTATTTCACAGGCAGCCTATTATTCAAATGGGCCTATCTGGCATATTTAAACTACAGAAAACCAAAGACATAGAGAAAACCTTGAATGAAGTCAGAAGAAAATGCCACATACCAACAAAGGAAGAAGGATAGAAATTACAGCAAATTTCTCATTATAAGCCATGTAAAGAAAAAAGAGCAGAGTGAACAATTTAAAGCATTTGAAAGAAGGCAAAAACTCACCAACTTACAATTTTATATCCAGTGAAATTATCCTTCAAAACTGAAGAGAAAAGAGTTTCTCAGCTGAAAAAAAAAAACAGAACTGAGGGAATTCATCACCAGCAGACCTACCCTGTAAGAAATATTAGAAGTTCTTTGGGAAGAAGGAAAATTATATAGATTAGAAACTTAACATCTGCATGAAGAAATGAAAATACCAGAGAAAGGAAAAATGAAAATAAAACAAAATATTTGATTTTTCCTATACTTAATTAACCTAAAGGATAATTTTATTGAAAGTAATAGTAAACATGTACTGGATGACTATGGCATATGAATTAAGTGAAATGAATTACAGGAATATGCTAAAGACTGGGAAGGAAGAATTGGAAGTACTGTATTATGAGGCACATATACTACACAGTGTTATTTGAAGATAGACATATTAAGAATTTTATTGCAAACTCTAGAGCAACCACTAAAAAATGTTTTTAAAAGAAATATAATTGACATGCTAACAGAGGAGATAAAAATTGAATCATACAACTGTTCAATTAAAATCAGAGAGGGCATAAAAAGAGGAGAAGAAAAACAAAGAACAAATGCAAAAAATAGAAAACAGTTACAAACATGATTGGTATTAATCTAAATGTATCAATAATCACTTTTAATTTGAATGCACTAATTACAAGACAGATTATCTGAGTGGATAAAAACACCACCATCAACAAAACAAAACAAAACAAACAAGAAGAGCAAGACTTAACTACCTGTCCACAGAAACCCTAGAGCAAAAAAATGCAGTGAAAAAATTCAAAGGATGGAATAAACTTCAGCTTGTTCACAATCTAAGAGGGTATTTAAAAGATAAAGAACAGTATGCAATGCAGATGGTTAAAAGTGTAGTTGAGACATATGACGTCTTGATTAAGAGGCTCCAACATATATATATATATATTGGTGTTAGAAATCAGAATGGTGGTTAATCTTTTTTTTTCATTTTATTATCATTATTCTGCAATTACATGAAGAACATTATGGTTACTAGACTCTCCCCTTCATCAAGTCCCACCCCACAAACCCCATTACAGTCACTGTCCATCAGCGTAGTAAGATGCTGTAGACTCACTACTTGTCTTCTCTGTGCTGCACAGCCCTCCCTGTGCCCCCCCCCCCCATATTATACATGCTAATCATAAGGTCCCCTTTCTTTTTCCCTGCCCTTATACCTCCCTTCCCACCCTTCCTGCCCAGTCCCTTTCCCTTTGGTAACCGTTAGTCCATTCTTGGGTTCTGTGATTCTGCTGCTGTTTTGTTCCTTCAGTTTTTCTTTGTTCTTATACTCCACATATGAGTGAAATTATTTGGTACTTGTCTTTCTCCGCCTGGCTTATTTCACTGAGCATAATACACTGTAGCTCCATCCATGTTGTTGCAAATGGTAGAATTTGTTTTCTTCTTATGGCTGAATAATATTCCTTTGTGTATATGTACCACTTCTTTATCCATTCATCTATTGATGGACACTTAGGTTGCTTCCATTTCTTGGCTATTGTAAATAGTGCTGCGATAAACATAGGGGTGCATCTGTCTTTTTCAAACTGGAGTGCTGCATTCTTAGGGTAAATTCCTAGAAGTGGAATTCCTGGGTCAAATGGTATTTCTATTTTGAGCTTTTTGAGGAAACTCCATACTGCTTTCCACAATGGTTGAACTAATTTGCATTCCCACCAGCAGTGTAGGAGGGATCCCCTTTCTCCGCAACCTCGCCAACATTTGTTGTTGTTTGTCTTTTGGATGGTGGCAATCGTTACTGGTGTGAGGTGATATCTCATTGTGGTTTTAATTTGCATTTGTCTGATGACAAGCGATGTGGAGCATCTTTTCAGGTGTCTGTTGGCCATCTAAATTTCTTCTTTGGAGAACTGCCTGTTCAGCTCCTCTGCCCATTTTTTAATTGGATTATTTGCTTTTTGTGTGTTGAGGTGCATGAGCTCTTTATATATTTTGGATGTCAACCCTTTATCAGATCTGTCATTTATGAATATATTCTCCCATACTGTAGGGTACCTTTTTGTTCTATTGATGGTGCCCTTTGCTGTACAGAAGCTTTTTAGCTTGATATAGTCCCACTTGTTCATTTTTGTTTTTGTTTCCCTTGCCTGGGGAGATACGTTCATGAAGAAGTCACTCATGTTTATGTCCAAGAGATTTTTGCCTATGTTTTTTTCTAGGACTTTTATGGTTTCATGACTTACATTCAAGTCTTTGATCCATTTTGAATTTACTTTTGTATATGGGGTTAGACAGTGATCCAGTTTCATTCTCTTACATGTAGCTGTCCAGTTTTGCCAGCACCATCTCTTGAAGAGACTGTCATTTCCCCATTGTATGTCCATGGCTCCTTTGTCATATATTAATTGACCATATATGTTTGGGTTAATGTCTGGAGTCTCTATTCTGTTCCACTGGTCTGTGGCTCTGTTCTTGTGCCAGTACCAAACTGTCTTGATTACTGTGGCTTTGTAGTAGAGTTTGAAGTTGGGAAGCAAGATCCCCCCTGCTTTATTCTTCCTTCTCAGGATTGCTTTGGCTATTCGGGGTCTTTGGTGTTTCCATATGAATTTTTGAACTATTTGTTCTAGTTCATTGAAGAATGTTGTTGGTAATTTGATAGGGATTGCATCAAATCTGTATATTGCTTTGGGTAGGATGGCCATTTTGACAATATTAATTCTTCCTACTCAGGAGCATGGGATGAGTTTCCATTTGTTAGTGTCCTCTTTAATTTCTCTCAAGAGTGTCTTATAGTTTTCAGGGTATAGGTCTTTCACGTCCTTGGTAAGGTTTATTCCTAAGTATTTTATTCTTTGTGATGCAATTGTAAATGGAATTGTTTTCCTGATTTCTCTTTCTATTAGTTCATTGTTAGTGTATAGGAAAGCCACAGATTTCTGTGTGTTAATTTTGCATCCTGCAACTTTGCTGTATTCCGATATCAGTTCTAGTAGTTTTGGAGTGGAGTCTTTAGGGTTTTTTTTATGTACAATATCATGTCATCTGCAAATAGTGACAGTTTGACTTCTTCTTTACCGATTTGGATTCCTTGTATTTCTTTGTTTTGTCTAATTGCTGTGGCTAGGACCTCCAGTACTATGTTGAATAACAGTGGGGAGAGTGGGCATCTCTGTCTTGTTCCTGATCTCAGAGGAAAAGCTTTCAGCTTTTCACTGTTCAGTATGATGTTGGCTGTGGGTTTATCATATATGGCCTTTATTATGTTGAGGTATTTGCCCTCTATACCCATTTTGTTGAGAGTTTTTATCATGAATGGATGTTGAATTTTGTCAAATGTTTTTTCAGCATCTATGGAGATGATCATGTGGTTTTTGTCTTTCTTTTTGTTGATGTGGTGGATGATGTTGATGGATTTTCGGATGTTGTACCATCCTTGCATCCCTGGGATGAATCCCACTTGGTCATGGTGTATGATCCTTTTGATGTATTTTTGAATTTGGTTTGCTTATATTTTGTTGAGTATTTTTGCATCTACATTCATTAGGGATATTGGTCTGTAATTTTCTTTTTTGGTGGGGTCTTTGCCTGGTTTTGGTATTAGGGTGATGTTGTCTTCATAGAATGAGTTTGGGAGTATTCCCTCCTCTTCTATTTTTTGGAAAACTTTAAGGAGAATAAGAATTATATCTTCTCTGTATGTCTGATAAAATTCTGAGGTAAATCCATCTGGCCCAGGGATTTTGTTCTTGGGTAGCTTTTTGATTACCACTTCAATTTCTTTGCTGATAATTGGTTTGTTTAGATTTTGTGTTTCTTCCTTGGTCAGTCTTGAAAGGTTGCATTTTTCTAGGAGGTTGCCCATTTCTTCTAGGTTTTCCAGCTTCTTAGCATATAGATTTTCATAGTACTCTCTAATAATTCTTTGTATTTCTGTGGGGTCCATCATGATGTTTCCTTTCTTGTTTCTGATTCTGTTGATGTGTGTTGATTCTCTTTTTCTCTTAATAAGTCTGGCTAGAGGCTTGTCTATTTTGTTTATTTTCTCAAAGAACCAGCTCTTGGTTTCATTGATTTTTTCTATTGTTTTATTCTTCTCAATTTTATTTATTTCATCTCTGATCTTTATTATGTCCCTCCTTCTGCTGACTTTGGGCCTCATTTGTTCTTCTTTTTCCAGTTTTGATAATTGTGACATTAGACTATTCATTTGAGTTTGTTCTTCCTTCTTTAAATATGCCTGGATTGCTATATACTTTCCTCTTAAGACTGCTTTTGCTGCGTTCCAAGGAAGCTGGGGCTTTGTGTTGTTGTCATTTGTTTCCATATATTGCTGGATCTGCATTTTAATTTGGTCATTGATCCATTGACTATTTAGGAGCATGTTTTTAAGCCTCCATGTGTTTGTGAGCCTTTTTGCTTTCTTTGTACAATTTATTTCTAGTTTTACACCTTCGTGGTCTGAAAAGTTGGTTGGTAGAATTTCAATCTTTTTGAATTTACTGAGGCTCTTTTTGTGGCCTAGTATGTGGTCTATTCTGGAGAATGTTCCATGTGCACTTGAGAAGAATGTGTACCCTGTTGCTTTTGGGTGTAGAGTTCTGTAGATGTCTATTAGGTCCATCTGTTCTACTGTGTTGTTCAGTGCCTCTGAGTCCTTATTTATTTTCTGTCTGGTGGATCTGTCCTTTGGAGTGAATGGTGTGCTGAATTATCCTAAAATGAATGCATTGCATTCTATTTCCTCCTTTAGTACTGTTAATATTTGTTTCACATATGCTGGTGCTCCTGTGTTGGGTGCATATATATTTATAATGGTTATATCCTCTTGTTGGACTGATGGAATGAGCCCTTTATCATTATGTAATGTCCTTCTTTATCTCTTGTTACTTTCTTTATTTTGAAGTCTATTTTGTCTGATACTACTACTGCAACAGCTGCTTTTTTCTCCCTATTGTTCGCATGAAATATCTTTTTCCATCCCTTGACTTTTAGTCTGTGCATGTCTTTGTGTTTGAGGTGGGTCTCTTGTAAGCAGCATATAGATGAGTCTTGTTTTTTTATCCATTCAGTGACTCTATGTCTTTTGATTGGTACATTCAGTCCATTTACATTTAGTGTGATTTTTGATAGGTATGTACCTATTGCCATTTCAGGCTTTAAATTCATGGTTACCAACGGTTCCAGGTTACTTTCCTTACTATCTAAGAGTCTAACTTAACTCACTTAGTATGCTGTTACAAACACAATCTAAAGGTTCTTTTCTATTACTCCTCCTGTTTCTTCTTCCTCCTTCATTCTTTATATATTAGGTATCAAATTCTGTACTTTTTGTCTATCCCTTGATTGACTTTGGGGATAGTTAATTTAATTTTGCATTTGCTTCATAATTAGCTGTTCTACTTTCTTTACTGTTGTTTTATTACCTCTGGTGACAGCTTTTCAATCTTAGGAACACTTCCATCTATAGCAGTCCCTCCAATATAGACTGTAGAGATGGTTTGTGGGAGGTAAATTCTCTCAGCTTTTGCTTATCTGGAAGTTGTTCAATCCTTCAAATTTAAATAATAATCTTGCCAGATAAAGTAATCTTGGTTCCAGGCCCTTCTGCTTCATGGCATTAAATACATCATGCCACTCCCTTCTGGCCTGTAAGGTTTCTGCTGAGAAGTCTGATGTTAGCCTGATGGGCTTTCCTTTGTATGTGATCATATTTCTGTCTCTGGCTGCTTTTAACAGTCTGTCCTTATCCTTGATCTTTCTCATTTTAATTACTACATGTCTTGGTGTTGTCTTTCTTGGGTCCCTTGTGTTGGGAGATCTGTGGATCTCCATGGCCTGAGAGACTATGTCCTTCCCCAGATTGGGGAAGTTTTCAGCAACTACCTCCTCAAAGACACTTTCTATCCCTCTCTCTCTCTCTTCATCTTCTGGTATCCCTATAATGCAAACATTGTTCTGCTTGGATTGGTCACACAGTTCTCTCAATATTCTTTTATTCTTAGAGATCCTTTGTTCTCTCTGTGCCTCAGCTTCTTTGTATTCCTCTTCTCTAGTTTCTGTTTCATTTATTGTCTCCTCCACCATATCCAACCTGCTTTTAATACCCTCCATCATGCTCTTCAATGACTAGATCTCTGACCTGAATTCATTCCTGAGTTCTGGGATGTCTTTCTGTACCTCCATTAGAATGTTGATGATTTTTATTTTGAACTCCCTTTCGGGAAGAGTCACGAGGTCCATATCATTTAAGTCTTTCTCGGGAGTTGTATTAATAATTTTACTCTGGACAAGGTTCCTTTGGCCTTTCATGTTTGTATATGGCGCCCTCTAGTGTCCAGAAGCTCTATTCTGGAGCTGCTCAGCCCCTGAAGCAACGTTGGGGGTCACAGGGAAGCAATACTGGTGCCCCGTTCCGTGAGGTCTGCTCTTTTCTCCAGGTGTGTGCAGTCTGATGCTGTCCTCTTTCCTGTTGCTCTCTCAGGATTAGTTGTGCCAATTAAATTTTCTAATTGTATCCAGTTTTAGGAGGAAGCCTCTGTCTCTCCTCTCACGCCACCATCTTTAATCCATCTCCAGAATGGTGGTTATTCTTAAGTGAATAGTGACTGGGAGGAGACATGAAGGATCATTTCTGGGGTGTTAGTAATGTGGTTTTTTAATTTTTAATTTTATTTTTTCCAGCTTTGTTGAGGTAGTTGGCAATTAATGTTAACAGTGTTTCTTTTCTTATTATTAATGTATCAATTATATACAATCTTATGAAGGTTTCACATGAGCAACATTGTGGTTACTATATTCACCCATGTTATTGAGTTCCCCCCCGAGACTCCAACATATTTTGAATAGGAGTTTCAGGAGAGGTTAGAGGAAATGTGGAGGCACAATATTCAAGGTGGTAATGGTTGAGATTATCTCAGAACTGAAATAGGATATGAGACCTAAGGCACACCATGGGCATAACAGGATAGATGAAAATAAATTCATACCTATACACACTGAAAAGAAACTGCACAACAGAAAGAGGTCATCTTAAAAGCTACTGAAAGAAGAAGACAGATTATTCTTCTCATTAGTGGGGGGACACCAGGAGGCCAGAGAATAACAGCTTCAAAATTCTAGGGATTGTATCTGTAAATGAGAATTCGGGTTAGCTACAAGTAATAGAAAAACCCCAAATAGCAACCACTTAAACAAAGGGAAACTTTATTTCTCTCTTATGTCCAAGTCCATTCAGGACTACTATGATGGCTATCCTGTCTGTGCATTCCATCTTTCAAATCTGTGGTCCCCAGGATATGTCATGAGTCTCATAGACCAAGAGGGCATTTCACCATCAGGCCATGTTCCTCACAGCTGGATGGAAGAAGAGGTAAAAGAGAAGTAAAGGGCACACTTGAGTTGTCTACTTAGGAGGGATCTGGAAGTGGATTTACAAGTCCATCTACATCCATTAGCTAGAACTTAGTGACATGGCAACATTTAGAGAGGATGGAAAAATGTGTCTTCATTTTGTTGTGCCCAGTTACAAATTCTATTTCTGTATAAAAAGCAGACAATAGGTATTGGAGGACAAGTAGTTAGGAAAGGAGTTTGAGGTATTTTTTAAAGGTATTATTGATATACATTCTTACAAAGGTTTCACAAGAAAAACAATATGGTTAGTACAATCACCCATATTATCAAGTCCCCCCCATACCCCATTGTAGTCACTGTTCATCAGTGTAGTAAGATGCCACAGATTCACTATTTGCCTTCTCTGTGCTATACTTGCTTCCCCATGACCCCCATGTTATGTGTGCTAATCATAATATCCCTCAATCCCCTTCTCCCTCCCACCAACCCTCTCCCACCCCTCCCCTTTGGTAACCGCTAGTCCCTTCTTGGAGTCTCTGAGTCTGCTCCTGTTTTTTTTCTTCAGTTTGGCTTCGTTGTTATACTCCAAAAATGAGGGAAATCATTTGGTACTTGTCCTTCTCCACCTTACTTATTTCACTGAGCATAATATCCTCCAGCTCCATTCATGTTGTAGCAAATGGTAGGATTTGTTTCTTTCTTAAGGCTGAATAGTATCCCACTGTGTATATGTACCACATCTTCTTTATCCATTCATCTACTGATGGACACTAGGTTGCTCCCATATCTTGGCTATTATAAAAAGTGCTGCGATAAACATAGGGGTGCATATGTCTTTTTTGAATCTGAGAACTTGTATTCTTAAGGTAAATTCCTAGGAGTGGAATTCCTGGGTCAAATGGTATATTTAGTATTAGTTTTTTTGAGGAACCTCCATATTGTTTTCCACAATGCTTGAACTAGCTTACATTCCCACCAGCAGTGTAGGAGGGTTCCCCTTTCTCCACATCCTCACCAGCATTTGTTGTGATTAGTCTTTTCGATGCTGGCCATCCTTACCAGTGTGAGGTGATATCTCATTGTGGTTTTAATTTGCATTTTCCTGATGATTAGTGATGTGGAGCATCTTTTCATCTGCCTGTTGGCCATCTGAATTTCTTCTTTGGAGAACTGTCTGTTCATATTGTCTGCCCATTTTTTAATCTGATTATTTGCTTTTTGGTTGTTGAGGCATATGAGTTCATTATATATTTTGGATGTTAACCCCTTGTCAGATATGTCTTTTACAAATATATTCTCCCATACTCTCGGATGCCTTTTTGTTCTGCTGATGGTGCCCTTTGCTGTACAGAATCTTTTCACTTTGATGCACTCCCACTTGTTCATTTCTGCTTTTGTTTCCCTTGCCCGGGGAGATGCATTTAGGAAAAAGTTGCTCATGTTTATATTCAAGATATTTTTGCCTGTGTTTTCTTCTAAGAGTTTTATGATTTCATAACTTAGATTCAGGTCTTTGATCCATTTCAAGTATACTTTTGTGTATGGGGTTAGACAATAATCCAGTTTCATTCTCTTGCATGTAGCTGTCCAGTTTACCAACACCAGTTGTTGAAGAGACTGTTATTTCCCCATCATATGTCCATGGCTCCTTTACCATATGTTAATTGACCATATATGCTTGGGTTTATATCTGGGCTCTCTAGTCTGTTCCATTGATCTATGGGTCTGTTCTTGTGCATGTACCAAATTGTCTTGATTACTGTGACTTTTTGGTAGAGCTTCAAGTCGGGGAGCATAATCCCCCCAGTTATATTCTTCTTTCTCAGGATTGCTTTGGCTATTTGGGGTCTTTTGTGGTTCCAAATGAATTTTAGAACTATTTTTTCTTGTTCATTGAAAAATGCTGTTGGTATTTTAATAAGAATTGCATTGAATCTGTAGATTGCTTTAGGCAGGATGGCCACTTAAAAAATATTAATTCTTCCTTTCCATGAGCACAGCATGGGTTTCCATTTACTGGTATCTTCTTTAATTTCTCTCATGATTATCTTGTAGTTTTCAGAGTATAGGTCTTTCACTTCCTTGGTTAGGTTTATTCCTGGGCATTTTATTCTTTTTGATGCAATTGTGAATGGAATTGTTTTCCTGATTTCTCTTTCTGCTACTTCATTGTTAGTGTATAGGAATGCAACAGATTTCTGTGTATTAATTTTGTATCCTGAAACTTTGTGCTGAATTCAGATATTAGATATAGTACTTTTGAAGTGGATTCTTTAGGGTTTTTATGTACAATGTCATGTCATCTGCAAACAGAGACAGTTTAACTTCTTCTTTACCAATATGATGCCTTTTATTTCTTTGTGTTATCTGAGTGCCATGGTGAGGACCTCCAGAACTATGCTGAATAAACATGGAGAGAGTGGGCATCCTTGACTTGTTCCTGATCTTAAAGGAAAGGCTTTCAGCTTCTCACTGTTAAGTCTGATGTTGGCTGTGGGTTTGTCATATATGGCCTTTCTTATGTTGAGGTACTTGCCCTCTATACCCATTTTGTTGAGAGTTTTTATCATGAATGGATGTTGAATTTTGTCAAATGCTTTTTCGGCATCCATGGAGATGATCTTGTCATTTCTGTCCTTTTTGTTGATATTGTGGATGATCTCGATGGATTTTCCAATATTGCACCATCCTTGCATCCCTAGAATAAATCCTACTTGATCACAGTGAATGATATTTTTTATATATTTTTGAAGTTGGTTTGCTAATATTTTGTTGAGTATTTTTGTATATACATTCCTCAGGGATATTGGTCTGTAATTTTCTTTTTCTTTTTTTTGTGATGTCTTTGCCTGGTTTTGGTATTAAAGTGATGCTGGCCTCATAGAATGAGTTTGGAAGTAGTCCCTCTTCTTCCACTTTTTGGAAAACTTTGAGGATGGGTATTAGTTCTTCACTAAATATTTGATAAAATTGCACTGTTGCATGGCAGTGTAGCCATGTGGTCCAGGAGTTTTGTTCTTAGATAGCTTTTTGATTACCAATTCAACTTTGTTGCTGGTAATTGGTCTGTTCAGATTTTCTGTTTCCTTCTGGGTCAGCCTTGGAAGGTTCTATTTTTCCAGAAAGTTGTCCATTTCTTTTAGGTTATCCAGTTTGTTACCATATAATTTTTCATATTATTCTCTCATGATTCTTTGTATTTCTGTGGTGTCCATAGTGATTTTTCCCCTCTCATTTCTGATTCTCTTTATGTGTGTAGATTCTCTTTTTTTCTTGATAGGTCTGGCTAGGGGTTTATCTATTTTGTTTATTTTCTCGAAGAACCAGCTCTTGCTTTCCTTGATTCTTTCTATTGTTTATTCTTCTCGATTTTATTTATTTATGCTCTAATCTTTATTATGTCCCTCCTTCTACTGACTTTGGGCCTCATTTGTTGTTCTTTTTGTAGTTTCATTAATTGTGAGCTTAGACTGTTCATTTGGGGTTGTTCTTCCTTCCTGAGGTAGGCCTGTATTGCAATATACTTCCCTTTTAGCACGGCCTTCACTGTGTCCCACAGATTTTTGCAGGGTTGAATTATTGTGGTCATTTGTCTCCATGTATTGCTTGAGCTCTGTTTTTATTTTGTCATTGATCTATTGGTTATTTAGGAGCATGTTGCGAAGCCTCCATGTATTTGTTGGATTTTTTTGTTTTCTTTGCATAATTTATTTCTATTTTCACACCTTTGTGGTCTGAGAAGCTGGTTGGTACAATTTCAGTCTTGTTGAATTTACTGAGGCTCTTTTTCTGGCCTAGTATGTGATCTATTCTTGAAAATGTTCCATGTGCACTTGAGAAGAACGTGTGTTCTGCTGCTTTTGTGGGTAGAGATCTGTAGATATCTGTTAGGTCCATCTGTTCTAATGTGTTGTTCAGTGCCTCTCTCTCCTTACTTATTTTCTGTCTGGTTGATCTGTCCTTCAGAGTGAGTGGAGTGTTGAAGTCTCCTAGAATGAATGCATTGCATTCTATTTGCCCTTTAATTCAGTTAGTATTTGTTTCACATATGTAGGTGCTCCTGTGTGTTGGGAGCATAGATATTTATAATGGTTATATCCTCTTGTTGGATTGATCCCTTTATCACTATGTAATGTCCTTCTTTGTCTCTTGTGACTTTCTTTGTTTTGAAGTCTATTTTGTCTGAAACCAGTACTGCAACTCCTGCTTTTTTCTCCCTATTAGCTGCATGAAATATCTTTTTCCACCCCTTCATTTTTAGCCTGTGTATGTCTTTTGGTTTGAAGTGAGTCTCTTGTAGGCAGTATATAGACAGGTATTCTTTTTTTTTTTTTATCTATTCAGTGACTCTATGTCTTTTCATTGTGCATTCAGACCATTTACATTTAGGGTGATTATCGATAGGTATGTACTTATTGCCATTGCAGGCTTTAGATTTGTGGTTACCAAAGGTTCAAGGATAACTTCCTTACTATCTAAGAGTCTTACCTAACTCACTTAGTATGCTATTACAAACACGATCTGAGGGCTCTTTTTTTCTCCTTCTTTTTCTTCCTCTTCCATTCTTTATATATTAGGTATCATATTCTGTACTCTTTGTCTATCCCTTGACTGACTTTGGTGGTAGCTGATTTAATTTTGCTTTTGCTTAGTAATTAACTGGTCTACTTTCTTTCCTGTGCTTTTATTACTTCTGATGACAGCTAGTAAACCTTAGGAACACTTCCATCTATAGCAATCCCTCCAAAATACACTGTAGAATTGGTTTGTGGGAGGTAAATTCTCTCAGCTTTTGCTTATCTGGAAATTGTTTAATCCCTCCTTCAAATTTAAATGATAATCTTGCTGAGTAGAGTATTCTTCATTCCTGGCCCTTCTGCTTCATTGCATTAAATATGTCATGCTGCTCCCTTCTGGCCTGTAAGGTTTCTGCTGAGAAGTCTGATTCTAGCCTGGTGGGTTTTCCTTTATATGTGATCTTTTTTCTCTCTCTGGCTACTTTTAATAGTTGGCCCTTATCCTTGATCTTAGCCATTTTAATTATTATATGTCTTGGTGTTGTCTTCCTTGGGTCCCTTGTGTTGGGAGATCTGTGCACCTCCATGGCCTGAGAGACCATCTCCTTCCCCAGACTGGGGAGGTTTTCAGCAATTACCTCCTCAATGACACTTTCTATCCCTTTTTCTCTCTCTTCTTCTTCTCATACCCCTATAATAAGAATATTGTTCCATTTGGATTGGTCACACAGTTCTCTCAATATTCTTTCACTCTTAGAGTTCCTTTTTTCTCTCTGTGCCTCAGCTTTTTTGTATTACCCTTCTCTAATTTCTATTTCATTTATTGTCTCCCCCACTGTATCTAATCTGCTTTTAAAACCTTCTATTGTATGTTTCATTTCTGATACTGTGTTCCATAATGATTGCATCTCTGACCAGATTCATTCCTGAGTTATTGAATATTTTTCTGTACATCCATGAGCATGTTTATGATTTTTATTTTGAAATCTCTTTCAGGAAGATTCATAAGATCTGTTTCATTTCACTCTTTCTCTGGTGTATGTAGGATTTTGCTTTGTGTCAGTTTCCTTTGATGTTTCATATTTGTATGTGGTGCCCTCTAGTGCCCAGAAGGTCTACTCTCTGGATCTGCTCAGCCCCTGGGGCAATGTTGGGGGTGGCAGGGGAGTGATGTTGGTGCCTGTGGCAAGGATAGAGCTGTTTCCTGCTTCCCAGCTGCTATGCCTGTCTCCACTGCCAGAACCAGTGGGCTGAGTACACAGGTATCAGCCTCTATGCTTTGCATTTGTAGCTGCTGTAGGTGGGGCTTCCCTCTGGCTGGTCTGATGCCAGGGCAGGGTTTTCCGGTATGTGAGCCAGATGCAGGCTGGCCAGGAGGAAGGTGCAGCAGGCTGCCTATCATGGTGTGGAGCCTTGGAGCCAAGTAGACAGCCAAGGGGCTGGAGCACTTGAAGATCATGAAAGTTCCCAACCTGTTGGGCAGAGTGCACCCAGACAATTTTGTCTACCTGTCCTTTCTCCTGAGCAGTAAGTTCTGTGCAATCCTTGCCCCTTTAGCAGTCCTCTCACTGTTAGGAAGTCTCTCTGACTGCCTGCCTTTCTTTTGTCCCAGAGCAGCTGGATATGAATCCCTGTTTTCCACAGGTGAATGGAGTCTCAGTCTCTCCAGGTATTCTGCCTGTCTTAGCTTTACAAGCCACCTAATTACCAGAGCACCATGCAATGTAGGTTTGTGTTCCCAGAGCAGATATCCAGAGCTAGGTGTTCAGCCATTGAAAATGTTCAGATCTAATTCTGATGTGGCTCAAAATATTCCATGAAAAAACCTGAGTGCAGGGAGAAGAAAATGACCTACACAGGTGACTGCCTGTGCCATATGAAGGAGGGGAAGAGGGAAAGTTCAGATTGCTTGTCTCAAACGAATAGGGAGGGAGGTAGATCAGTAATCATGACTATTGTCTAATTTACTGGGACAACAAAGCTCAAACCCAGTAAAGAATATTTAGGAGTGGAAAATGAAATGAAACTTTGCATATTAGATCTCATTAGTGACACTTAAGACAAACTTAAGAAGATGCAAGTGTCAAAGGTTAAATATTTCCTAATAATAAATGTGTTGATTGTAGAATACAAAACAATTCAAGGAGAGCATTCCAGATAAGACATAGTAGTTTCAGACATATTTTAGAAATATGTCCCAGGCCTCCACTCCCTCCCCGTTCCATTTCTCTTCCTTCCCCCAGTGAGTTGGGGAAGGGCTCGGTTTTCGCCAGGTCACAGCTTTTTTATGTTACCCTGTTCCGTGAGGGCTGTTCTTTTCTTCAGGCATATGCAGTCTGGCACAGCCTTCTTTCCTGTTGCTCTTTCAGGATTACTTGTATTAATTATATTTTTGTATTATATGTGGTTTTGGGAGGAGGCCTCTGTTTCACCTCTTACACCACCATCTTTAATCTAGGTGTAATGATTTAAAGCTCACATTCTGGAGTCAGGCAAAGCTGCATAAAATGTCAGATCTACAAGTATGAACTCAGTGAGATTATTTAAACATGATTGAGTGAATCATTTAAGCCCTCTGAGCTACCCCTCATCTGCAAAGCCTCTCCATCCAGGCACCTCTCTTGCAGGATGGTTGTGTGGATTGTGAGTAGCTTCACACAATGCCTGGCACAAAGCACATCCTCAAATCACACAAAGAGAGACACGGAGATGTAATGAAAATGTGGCTAGAGAGAATTGCTGAGTCAAAAGACTTTTGTCATAAGGGGAGACAGGGAGTAGGAAAATGCTGGATTCTATAATCCAGCTTTGGCACATGGGACTTCCTGTTTAATACCCTCACACCGTGCATGAGAACAAGCTGCACTGAGCTCTAAGCAGCCTTCCAAATGCAGTCAGCCATTGAAAATGTTCAGATCTAATTCTGATGTGGCTCAAAATATTCCATGAAAAAACCTGAGTGCAGGGAGAAGAAAATGACCTACACAGGTGACTGCCTGTGCCATATGAAGGAGGGGAAGAGGGAAAGTTCAGATTGCTTGTCTCAAACGAATAGGGAGGGAGGTAGATCAGTAATCATGACTATTGTCTAATTTACTGGGACAACAAAGCTCAAACCCAGTAAAGAATATTTAGGAGTGGAAAATGAAATGAAACTTTGCACATTAGATCTCATTAGTGACACTTAAGACAAACTTAAGAAGATGCAAGTGTCAAAGGTTAAATATTTCCTAATAATAAATGTGTTGATTGTAGAATACAAAACAATTCAAGGAGAGCATTCCAGATAAGACATAGTAGTTTCAGACATATTTTAGAAAGAAGGTGTTAAAAATTTGCAGGAAGTAAAAGAGTACAATAAATATGAGATCACTCCAGAGGTCTTTGTTCATCATTTTAGAGAAAGAAAATAGGCCTGGTAGTGGAAAATTCCACTGGGTGCTTTCAAATTGCCATTCTGCCTTCTTCCCTAGAGCCTAGAAAGGTTCATGCATTCATCCACTAGGTTTGGATTGTTAAAGGTTCACTGAAAAACAGCATGGAGTAATTAATATGGCAGAAACTCATCAAGTTGTCTCTGGAAGGTCAAATGCATGATGCACAGAATACAATTAGGAGGTTAAACTGGCCTGTCAACTTTTACATTATTAGCTGTTTGTAGGGGTCAATACCTTTCAAGGATATCGGCTGAGGAGTGAAATTTCTAGGGAGCTGGCAGAACTGGTCAACCTTTTGCATTTGCTTTAATCATTTAAGACAGACTCATTTTTAAATCCCTTAAAAATAATAAAAATACATGACATCTTTAAACAGTCATGAATAGACTAAGGAGAGTTCTCTAGTCAGTAATAAGTGAAACAGGCAAATACAGCCTCTAAACTTAAATCTTCAGTTCAATTCTAGCCAAATTAAAGTGCAATAAACAAAATTTTCTGGCCTCTGTACTCCTGTCCCATCAGGCCTTTGGAAAAAAACTGTCACTTCCACAGTAAACTGATTTTGGAGATGAGAAGAGGGTATAGAAGGGAAATGGGACATCTGAGACTTTGTTCTGACACCCCAAGTTCTGAAAGTGTTTCAATGAAATTAGTAACTCTGTATTAATTTTTCAATCAGAATTTTCTAAAGAAAACAATTTTGAAGTGGAAAAATGGGTATATGTGCATCAGGATACAGGATCAGGAAGAATGAGGACATAGCTGAAAAGAGAGAGCTAGTTTAAATGTATGTTTTTGGAGGGGTTGGACAGAAAGAAGGAGAAGCCGCCAGTCACACTGCTTTCTCATGGCCAAAGGACCCAGTGACTGACTGTCACCAGTTCCACCCATCATTAAGACTAGGTTTCTAGTTAGAAATAGATATGCATATATGTACTTATATATATGAAAAAGTTTATAGATACATATACACTATTTACTGAATATCAATTATGTGCTACATACTGTTTCAAGCATTTTAAATATATGATCTCATTTAATTCACAAAACTCTAACAGAGGTAGGTGGTGTCCCTTTTCACTAAGTGGGAAACTGAGGCATCTACAGGTATCTAGCTTGCTCAAGGGAACCCAGCTAAGAGCTGGACTCCAAAGCCTTTGCTTCTAACGCCGCATCATGCTCTTACCCAAGCAGCACGTGGCCCTCTGTCTGAAAAGAGGGGCCTTCACCGAGTGATGGGTAACCAAGTTCACCATGATTTCTTTATATCCTAACTGACTTTGGGAATCCTTGACACCTCTAAAGGGTCCCAGGATACCTCCTCAGATTTACCCATCTCTCCTCTTTCTAGTTGGCCTTTTGCCAAGACTGCTAAAGAAAACCAGACAAAACAATGTAGGAAGAAAACAAAAAACAGGCTTTATTCATTCCATTAAAATATAGGCCTCTCAATGCAATGGGTGCCTCCAGAGATTTCATGCCAAAAACTTGAAGGCCCCATGACCCTCTTTCTTAAACCTATGTTCCTGTTCAATTTTGACTGTGACCCTTTTCCTGGCAGGAACAAATCTCCACTGGTTCTCCTTTGCTGGTTATGAGAAGGCCTGTTTTAAAGTTCATATTCCTGAGACCCTTGGGTGTATCCAGTTCTGACTCATAAAACACAATGAGGAATTTACAGCACTGATTTCTGCCATAGGCATAAAATTAGCCTCCTAATTCCATGTATACAAGGGTTTTTTTTTTTCCTCGTTACTTCTTTATTAAGCCCCTCATGTCACAGCAGGAGGGCATGCTGATGTTTTTGTACCTCAGAAACTTAATGAGATGGTGAGCTGGTAGCTTCCATCTGCCCCTCTCCCTGAACTGGGCCCCGACAGGTGCCACCCTGCGCCCTGCCCTCTGGTTGAGTTTGGCTGCCAGATGGGAGGAGAGCTGCAACGGGAGCGCGTCGGCTCCTGTCCTCCAGTGCGGGCTTCTGCTTCCCTCTGAGAACCCGCGGCCCCTGGCGGCAGCTCTCTCCAGTTCCCTTCGCTCTCCTCTCTAAGCCCTGTCTAACCCCTCTAAGGGCTGATGGTTCCCTGCCAGCACTAGGCACTAGTCCCACCTCTTGCGTGTCTCCCTAAATCCTGTCCCCAGCTTTGTGCATCATCCTTTATTAACCCTCCTAAATGCCCATGTGGTGGGGACCATCTCTCCTGCACTCTGATGGGTTGTGATGGTCATTCATGTGATTCAAGATAGACAGATTAATAATAAATACTGGGAAGCACTTCCATCTTTAGGGTGTATATGAGGGACTGAGCACACAATTTGAGAAGCCAGAGACCCTGGATGAACTCCAGAAGAATGTTCTGGTTTCCTCCAAGACTCCTGGTAGGATGATCATATTTACTTCTCTAGTGTCACTGTTACATTTCTGCTTGCTTCATTTTGGTTTTTTAATGGAGTTATACTGAGGGCACAGGTAGTTCTTGTGACACTCAGATCAACTTTGTTCTGAAGATATCTAGACATCATTGTGCCTGTATGACAGCCTCATTCACTTCATGGAGTGTTTTCTCCCCACATGAGGGGAACAGTCACTTGCGGTGAAACCACGGGCAGTCCAGGGCTGAGGTCGGGCTCCAACTCTAATAGCGTCACTGGATTAAGTGGGCAGTCATCTTCACACCAGGGATCTAAAGATGAAATTAAACCACCTCAAAACCTTCAGTGCAGGCGGGAGGCCAATCAAACCATGTATTTGCCTTCCAGGAAAAAAGCCACAACTGCTTCAGAAAGAACCTGAACCTGGAATGGGATTTGTTCTGCTCAGTGTTCCAGGCCAACCAAGCCTTCTGCCCCTTCCTGTGACCCAGGAGGACAACTCATAGAAAGAAGGAAAGCATCACGTTTGGGATTTTTACATGAAGAGAAAGAAGAAGAGGATACACTGGAAAGAAGGATACAGCTGGAAAGAAGGGAAAGTTGGACTAAAGGTGAAGGGAACTCTCTTGTATATGACCCTCAGCATCCATGTGACTTTGCTTCCTCTTCTGTAGAACTGGATGGCTGAATGGCCCTGCCACATGCCAGCGCAAATGAGATGGAGACAACTGAACAGGTGCATCCCTCCGGCGGCACAGCACAGTGACTAGGAGGCTGACTCAGCCAGGCCACCTGGGTTTGGCTCTGGCCTCACCCCCTTGGGAAGTCGGCCAGTTGCAAGTCCTCCAACCATGTCAATTTCCTGACCTGGAAATTGAGGGTAATATCAGCATCTCTCCTCAGAGTCACTGAAAGAATTAAGTGAGTCAATGTGTGTGAAATGCTTAGGAGGACGCCTGGTACAGGGAAATGCTAATGGTATCTGGTATTGCTAATGCCAAGGTAGTGGGGGCTGCAGGGGTGGGGTGGGACTCCCTCACATTACTTCTACCAGGAATTCCTGTTCCATCCAGGTGTAAAACTGTGGGAACCCAGCCTTGCAAAGTTAGTCTAGTTTTTTGCACACCAAGTTGTCTGTGGGGTCCATTAACAGCTCTGACACAGGACAGTTTGGTGAGAGTGAAACTGTCTGCTGTTGATTTTTTCCCCCCTCATTATCTGAAACGAACAGTTTGCAATACATGATAATACCACCAGAGTCTGTCTCTGGACGTTTCCACTCACAGGAACCAAAAAACACCCATGAACAACAGGCTTTTCTTTCCGCTGTACTGGAGTCTTTCTAAACAGATTCTACTGGGAGATTAATTATAGAAGCCACAGTATTTCCTGAAAATGGTAAAACATTTTAAAGGAATACTAAGACACTGCTTGATAAATGACTTGACTCTTTATGGCCTAACAATCCCAAAGAAAAATGCATGTTTGAAACAGAACAGGATGTAATGGAAATCTAAGTAGATGGACTATAAAAGGGATTTTATTAACTATTTACAGTGGCTATGTACATTGTTTTCATCTATGCTTGAGAAAGTTCTCTGTCAGGGTTACTGGGCTTTTCCTGGTGCTTTTCTTTTTGATTCGTAATATAAAGGGGAGTGGTTCTGACTGTGAGGCTTGTTAGCTTACCTCCAGATAAGCCTCACTGGGGGCTGCGAACCCTGCCTTAGAGCTGGACTGCATCCTTCAGACGGAACAGCCTCCATTAAAGGAAGGGTAGAGCCACCAGAACAAGTGCCTTTGCATGCTGGTGAATGTCTCCTGGCACCACGGTGGCTGGCGATCCGTCTCTCCTGCAGTAGAGTCAGAGGGGACAGTTCAGTACTGAAGTCATCTCTAAGGACAAGGCATATAACTGACTCTGCTACTTGCTAATCTAAATAGCTCCTCTCCTTTGTCCAACCTGTGAAAAGTCCACCCCAGAGAAAGACATTCCATATGTTTGGAAAGCATTTCAATTTGCTTTTTGAAAAGGTGATTGACCTTGTCTCAAATTGTACAGTGACCCTTCCCTTCCTGGTGGGACCTGTCAAATCATTTCTGAAGTAGCCAGACCCTTGGCCTCTCTGCTCGGGGCCTGCCTTTGGATCCACCCACTGGACATTAGGAGAGCCTTGGGGGAGTGCTGTGTTACGCTATAAATAGGCTGATTACCTACAAAATGAGGACACCCAGAAACATCTTTTTGAAAAGAATCAGAAAACTGATGTTTCAAAAGGCTCTAAGACTGCCATCACAGTGGGGAAAATATCAGAACATTGTTCTGCCTCTTTACCCTTAATTATGGTTGAGTAGAGTTTTTATTTTTAATTATATGAAGAACACCATAGTCTTCGTAGTGCTGAGGTCCTCTAAAAGCTGAATCCAGTGCTGTTATGACTCTGAGCTTAGATGTTCGGGAAGGGCCTCCCGCGTGCCAGCCGCTGTTGCCGCTTCAGTGCTGTGAGCTCCGTGAGACCAGGGGCCATGCACCTTCCTGCCCTTCCATCCTGGGACCTACCCAGCGCCAGGCACATGGCAAGTACACAACAGAGATCTCTGTCATTAGAGGTGCTGGCTAGTTCTGCGGCCCAGGGAGGTGAGAGATGGGTTTGAAGCAGTCAGCATGTGCCAGGCAGTGTGCTGGGTCCTTCACATGGGTTAGTGCTCTCTTTGATCCTTGCATCAAATCCTGCAGTTGGGATTCATTCCATTTTACACATATGGAACCTGAAGTTTAGAGGTTAAACGACTTGACAAATGTCGTTCCACAGTAAATGAAATAGCGGAATGTCAGACCAAGGTCAGCCTGACTCTCCAATGAGTGCTCTTTTCATTACACATGTTGTCAGACCTCCTAAAGTTTCATGGACTGACTGCTGGTGTACAAAATTAACACAGATGCATGCCGAAAATAGCTCAGCAAGTCACTACCTATCAAGTCATGCTCAGCATTAGAAAAAAGTTTACTAATGACCTACATGTGAGATTGCAGGTGGGAGTGAGGCAGGAGGAATTAATTCCTGCAAGTGTTAGGTCTCCAGGCAACCATCCCTGGGTCTGAATAAATACTAGACCAGACTCAGGACCCAGACCTTCCCTTAGAGTATTGAGGACAGCTGGATTTGTCGTGGAGCCAGGCACAAAGCTGAGGCAGTTGGACAGGTCTTCCGTTTTGTCCCACCTTCTCTGAGCTGTGAAGTCAGGACCAGGTGAAGATGCTGGCAAACAAGGCAAGAGAACAAGAAGGAAACTTTCCTCATCTTTCTCAAACACTGGTTCAGTTCAAGACTATTTTCAGGATATCTTGGCATTTCCCCGATTACTCACACTGCGGCAGTGTGCAAGAAGCTGGAGAGCAAACGCCACAGGTCGCGGGCCCAAGAGGAAGCTGGGAGTGAAGCAGCTCGCCTTTCCACCTGTGGGACATTTGTATTTCTAGGTGACAGGAAACCCATCTACTCTACTTCCTAAAGTGGAAAGAAAAGAGGCTGAACTGCAAGCGGGAAAGGTATTAAGCTGCGTAAATGAAGAACTTTCTTAAATGGAGGGCAGAGGCATGGTATCCTGTGGATTCTTTTGAAATAGGAGCCAAAGTACCTGCTGGATAGGTGTGGGGCAGGGCTCGAGTGCAGGGAGGTGGACAGCCCTTCAAAGTTCTTCCAGCCAGAAATTTTTATAATTGCATGGCCCCTTTGGATAATTCCCCATTCCATCTCACTTTCTTTTTGTCTGGCTTTTCATTGGCTCCATTTATGAAAGAAAAGAGAAAGTTATTCCCCAGTTGCATGAGGCCAAGTCCAGGTCATATAGAATAATGAAGTGGGAAAGCTCACAGACCCCAATGTTAGACAATGAAAGAGAAATTAAAGACCTCGGCTCATAAAATGAAATGGGAAGATGTGCATTTCACATCATCAGTGGCACATGGGCTTTTGAAGATGAAGGAGAGAGAGGATGATGGGTTATCATCAGTAATACTCCATATCTGGTTTACCTTTTGTCTAATTTGCTCTTTGTTTTCTATGATATTTGGATACAACCTGAATTGTAAAATATAACACCGAAGTTAATAGTGTGACTTGAGTGTTAGGCATGGTTAGTCATGAAAAGGAGATGGTTCATGAGTACACTGGAAGGAAACTGAAGAACCCTGACAAAGCAATAATGAATCATGTCAACTAAGAGACATAGGGAAGAAAGGAGAAGCAGATTTGAAAAACAGATAATCCATGTGGCAGGGAGCTAATTATCTTGACATCTAATCTTGCAGGAGGCTAACATCTAGTTCACTTGCTAAAAGCCATCTAGTAGTGAGTCTCAGAGATATTTTTAAACATACTATTTTATAGTCCAGAATATGATAGACAAACCCTTAAGGACCAACTGTTAGAGCAGAGTATGAGATACTCTGTTCAGCTCTGTGCTTTAACACTGAAAAGTTATTAGCCATAATAAGTCCTTTACCACCATTCCAACAATTTTCTGAAACTTGCTGCTAGTACTTGGATGGCCTGCAGGGCGTCTAAGTGAACTGCCAATACTTTATACTGTGGTGCTGTTTTTGCCTGATTATATTTAATGGTTTTGGAATGGCTTTGCTCTAGGAAGAGAGGCTGAGGGATATTGTAGGAATAAAAATAAAAAGCAAGACCTAAATAGGATTCTAGTTCCAGAACTCTCCTAATTGGCTTTGTTATCTTGGTCATTTAGATAAATTAATAGTTACATTGTTTGGGGCACTTTACATGAATTAGTTCATTAATCTCTACAACAATCCTACTGCAACAACCCTATGAAATAGATTCTATCCTTCTACCTCACAGATTAGGAAACAGAGGATCAGAGAGGCTAGCTGACCTATCCAGGTCACACAGGAAGTGAACCAGAGAGGTCAAGTTTGTACCCAGCTTTTCCTCCCTGCAGAGTGCATGCTTTCACCTTCTTTGCTATATGGCATCTCTGAGCTTGTCAGCAATGACCATGTGTAGATAATGTACTAGACACTGTGCTGGATGCTGAGCCATACTGGCTGAGGGTACTGAATGGACCAAACAGACATGGCCTCTGTCCTCACGGGCCTTACGGTCCAGAAACAAAGGTAGAAACTAAACAAATCATTTAAAATTCTTAAATAATCTGAAGTCTACAAAGATCTCTGAAAAAAGGAGCATTAGGTTTTTTCCTCAATAAAATGAGGAAACTAAATTATATGATTTCCCTTCCAACTCTATCATTCCATTCTCTTTGGAAATTTACAACCCCAATTAGAATGTAAACCAATGGTACAAAGCATTAGACCTACAAAAACTCTGTTGAGCCCTTAAAGCTTATACTGATTCATAAAAGCCCCATGCTATCTAATTACAGCTGCCTTCTTTCTTCCCTTTAGGCCTAAAAGAGGGTTCTGCTAGGGTTGTTATAATCCATACAGTTACAGGATGTCTTAGAGTTGACCAACATTTTCTCATATGTCATCTCATTGAGACCTCCCAACAGTCTTGAGAGGTGGATGCAGGTCCCTCCATTTTGTAAGTAATAATATATTTACTGAACACTTTGTTGCATGCTAGCTCAGCACTTTACATACTTCATTCAATTTTCATAACAATTCCATGAAGTAAATATGATATACATTAAGGAAGTTGAAGCTTGGAGAAGTATTTTGTCTAAAGTCCAACAGCTGGGAGGTGGAGGAACAGGGATTGTCTGCCTCATAGCCTAAGCTCATGGTACCTTAATGGTATGACTTTCCCAAGACCACACAGCCAGTGAAGGGCAATGTTAAGACTTGAACTTGAGTCCTTTCCTCTGTTCTTTCCTTCTTAACCCAGAAAACTCCTATACTTAGGCCTGCTTCTGGTATTTGGGCACATAGGCTAGTAGAAAGATACAGAAAATAGAGGAGTATGTTTTACTTCATTTTAAAATGGCACATGGCTATTATCAACTTGTTTTCTCTAGGAACCAAGAAGGGTTGCATTTATAGGGCAGAATCATTAGGGAAAGCATTTCCCGTGTGTATGTGACGGGAGTTGATCCTTGCTGTAGCCTCATTCAGTTTTGACATGTTTATTATTGTGATAGTAAAAGTCAAGAACTACAGAAGCTTGGAATGCAGACATGCCAAAATTAACTTCTAAGGTAGTCAGCTAAAAGAAACAGACTTCCAAGCCCCAATTGTCAAATGTGGATATTGCCCAGGAAAGTAGACTTTGAAACCTTTAATGCTCTTACATGTCTCAATGGCTTTTCCTATGACCCAGTCTTGCTTCTTTAAAGGTCTTATGAGTGGAAAACCTTTGGAGTCCTTTGATAACATAAAATTGATCAGTGAGTAACTTTATTTACATCAAACACAGTTCAATCTATAAATGTCATGTAATGTTTATTCAAGAGAGATGGTTGCCCTCATATTAAAATTCAAGCTTAAGTGGGGAAATCTGGCTAATTTTAAGCAATATTAATTTTTTAAAGACTGGATTTAAGTTATTAAGAAAAAAATTGCTTGGTATGTAAACTCATCTACTCTTAGAAATAAAAGTAGAGGGAAATTTAACAAAGAGAAACCAAAACATAAGGGCTTCTCTAAGCTTCAACTTCCTCCATGTATATAGAAGAATTTTCAAAAATCAGATTAAAGATACGGGATAATTACAGAGCAGGTTTTTGGACAGCAATTTACTTCCCTGTCACTAGATGGGGCTCACTAGTTGAGGTTATTTCCCTTCCAAAATTGCATTTTGTAGTAGACAACATAAAGAAGTCAACGAGGATTTGGGTTCAGCATTTTAAAAGATAAATTATTGGAAGGTATTCAATGGGAATCCTAATAAGATTGACTTTTTTGTTGACCACAGTAGTCTTATTGAGCAGAGCTAGCTTTATCCCAATTTAACATGAAATAGGTCACTATTAGAAAAGACAGCTTTATTGTGTTTGTATTTGGGATTAACGGATAAAATAAATAGTTCTTTTCTTCCCACAGGGGTTGATGAGCCAGCTTTATTCTAAATGACTGAAGACTTCTGTTCTTTTCAACAAACACAGTCCTCCAATTAGGAGCCGCAAATAAGATTATTTGCCCTGAATAAGTCTGAAAAGGTCCTTTTATAATTAGAAAGTTTGTGTGTGGGAAGTGGAAGCGGCATTAAGTGCTCACTGTGGCTTTATTAGGAGAGGGACATGAAGAGTCCCCAGATCCTCATTTGAGAGCTCTAAAATGAAAAAATAAAAATTGTAGAAAACAGTAAGCTTACGCCATTTCTTCTTTTTTTTTTTCTGGGAAGTCTTCATATTTAAGCTGTAGAAAACAGTTTGGTGTTTTTATTTTATCAGGCGTATTTTAGAAACAGTGTCATTTAATAGCACAAAGATTGTTAAAATACAAGTGAAAAAATAATTTCAGTGAAGGGATACAGTTAAAATAGCCTTGTTAATACAGGACATTCTATATATTTTCACTCAAACACTTTTATGATTGTCACTCTATCACTACTGTCACATAATATTTTTAAAAATACGGCTGAGTTTGACATATTAAGCTTCCTGACCTGTGGATACACAGTTAGTAATTGTACTCATCTAACCTTCCAGATCAACCAGATTTTAGTATGTAAATGAGTATTTCCTGAAAGGATAAATGCCCTCCCCACAAGGCACTCAAGGACTCAGCTGATGTGGCGCCTCAGAATGCGATGTAGCCCCGCCAGCCTGCCCTGGAACCTGCCTTGCTTGGGGGTAGGGGACACAGTTTCCTCTGAACTAAGAGGAGGAAGGCAAAGTTGGTAAGGAAGAGGGAGTGCTCAGCATCTCTAGGTAGGCGGGGAAACAGCAGTTCCAGGCATGGCTGACAGAACCACATCCAATCTCCAACACAGCCTCTTCCACAAATACATTCAGGTGCTTCCAATATGCCTGACACTGTCCTGGGGCTGGAGGTAGAGCAGTGGGCAGCAAAGATCCCTGCCCTGATGGAAGTGACATCCTAGCCACTTCTTAACTGTGTGGCCCTTTTGTACCTTTCTTTGCCACACTTCATCTATAAAATGGGTATAATAATACCTCCCTTTCAGGGATATTATAGTGGAAACAATATTGCTAGAGGGTCCAGCAAAGACAATGACACCTAGGAGACGCTCAATAACTATTTCATAAATGAATGAATATGCCCACCAATTAAAAAACTAGCTCCCACATCCAGTTTCCTATACTTTTAAACCCACCTAAAAAAAAAGATGAAATTGCAGATACCATCTCCTAAGATTTTAATTTTGTGTGCATATAATATACACACACACACACACACACACACACAAGCACCCATTAGAATCATTGAATATTTCAGGAGTAAAAATTTTGTTGAGCTTTACTTTTTCTAGTTTAAATTATGAAAAAAACTTACTTTCCCAAAATAAAATTCATTAAAATATTGCATGAGATCTTCAAACTTTCCCTACTTCACCCTTCTGCAATCCAGAAATTTAGACATACTCTTCCCTCTAGGGGTCGCCAGACCAAATAGACAATAAATGTGGTTAACTGCTGGACTGTTTGACCCAAACTTATATGTCCAAGTGGAACCATTGGCTTTATGTCATAGCAAGGTATAATTTAAACTAGTGGTTCTTCTGGCTGTACATTAGTCACCTGGAGGAGCTTTAGAAAAACACCTAATGCCTATGATTTCTTGGCTTTGACACCAAAAGCACAGGCAACAAGAGCAAAATAAATAATAGGACTATGTGAAACTAAAAAGCTTCTGTACAGCAAAGGAAACAATCAACAAAATAAAAAGGAAACCAACAGAATGGGAGGAAATATTTGCAACTCATATATCTGATAAGAGGATAATATCCAAGATATATAAGAACCCCTACAAGTTAATAGGAAAAAAAACAAGTAACTCAAAAAGACTTGAATAGGTAGTTCTCCAAAGCAAACAACAAATGGCCAATAGTTACATGGAAACATGCTCTACATTGCTAATCATCAGGAAAATGCAAGTCAAAACCACAGTGAGATATCACCTCACACCTATTAGGATGGCCATTATAAAAAAATAAAATAAAAAACCAAAGCCAGAAAATAACAAGTATTGGAAAGGATCTGGAAGAATTGGAAATGTGTACATTGCTGGTGGGAATGTGAACGGCAGCAGCCACTGTGGAAAGCAGTATGAAGGTTCCTCAAAAAGTTAACAATAGAACTACCAAAAAAGGATCCGGCAATTCCACTTCTGGGTATTTATTCAAAAGACATAAGGATCTCAAAGATGTATTTGCACTCCAAAGTTCACTGTAGCATCATTCACAAATGGCCAAGATATGGGAACAACCTAAATGCTCATTAAAGGAAGAATGGATACAGAAGATGTGGCATATACATACTACAGAATATTATTCAGCTTTGAAAAAGAAAGAAATCCTGTCTTATGCTACAACATAGTTGAAACTTGAGAATATTATGCTAAGTAAAATAAGCCAGTCACAGAAGGACAGATACTGCATGATTCCATTTATCTGAGGTATTAGAGTAGTCAAACTAATAGGAGCAGAAAGTAGAACAGTGGTTACCAGGGGCAGTGGGAGGGGCAAAGAGAAGTAGCTATTCAATGAGATTAGACTTTCAGTCATGCAAGATGAGAAGTCCTAGAGAGCTGCAGTACAACAAAAATATCCATATGGTTAAGAACATTGGACTGTGCCCTTAAAAATCTGTCTAGAGGATAGACTTCTTCTTGTGTTTTTTAAGTCACAATAAATGTAAAAAACAGCAATGCCTGGTCCCATCCTAATCAATTGAATTGGAATCTCTGGAGGCATGGGAGGTAGACATCCTTTGTCATATTTGAGATGATGCTGTTTTTTCTTTTTCAGCTGCAAACATTAAACAGTTACATGCTTCAGGAAAATATAAAGTTACGTCTTCTTTCATATCTTCTTCTTTTAAGACTCCATCTCCTCACCTATATTTTTTCCCTAATAATAACTATAATACTTAATAATACTTTTTCTGATCAGTGTCACTATCATCCTTCAAATCACCTGCCCTAGAAACATGGGCATCAGCCTAAACTCACCTCTTTTGCCAGGTCCTCAAAGACTGTTACTTCTCTGTCTTAAAGGTCTATCTATCCCTTCTCTTCTCTCTTTCTCCACTACCACATCTTTAGGGTAGTTTTTGCCTTTTCTAAAATTAAATCATTTTAATTCTGTTTAATTAAGTACTTAATTATGTTGCTCTCATTTTTGCAAAAAATTCAACAAATAGCCTTGCCCTTCAGAATACAGTTTAAAGCAAAGCCAATATAGCTCTTCTGCCTATTCTACCTAGGGGGAGGGACAGATGAGAAGTGGTAAGCTTCACATGGCATGGTGTATAACCCCATACTTAACATTTCTTTCTGAGTACTATTTGAATTGGGGTTTGGGTTTTGAGTGAGCCTTGGACCTGGCAGCCTATGCCATGCCCAGCTTTCACCCTGGCCTGGGGTTCCAGCCTCATCTTCACATACAAGCAACGATCCATCCTTTCCAACCTCCTCTCAGCTCCCCAAACATGCCATCTCGCTCTGCCCTTTGAACACTGCACAGGTTGTTCACGCTCTCTGGAACACCTTCCCCATCCCTGCCCTTCTCCATCAGACTAAATTCTCTTCAGACTTTAAGATCAACTCACCTTCCATTAGCTTAGGGATGGGAGAGGGATGGTCACAGCAGTAGATAAAATAGCAAATATGGCAGGCAGCCCCCAACGACTTTTGAACCTGTGTACCTTCACTTCCAAAGCTGCCATTTGAAGCCAACCTGCCTAGCTTAACAGAGTTTATGAGGATCCACTCATTCCCCTCATCTTTGCAGGTTACTCGAAAGGGAATGCTCTAGAGGAAATGGCACAAAGCCACAGAATTTTAATTGCAGTTTAGATTTATAACTGTATGCCAAAGTTTGCAAAATTTGCAAAACTGAGAAATCACTATGAATTTTGCCATGATGCCAGGAATGGTTGTGAGTAGGTCCACAAAACACATACACACAAGTTACATAAATATAGAAAGCTTTTTTCACCCATCCTCAACCACTAAAATCAAAGCCAATATGCTGTTTTTGCCTACTACCCACTAAAATGGAAGGGGAAGGGGTCAACTGAGAAGAGGTCAGCTTTATGTAGCAAAGTTTATATCCCTATAATTAATATTTCTTTCTAAGTATTAATGAAATTGTGGTTTGGGTTTTGAGTGAGCCTTGTATTCTAAATGTTGCAACTGATTTGGATATGGCTATTGATTTGTTTTTGAAACTATTACACATTTGACAACCAGGGAAAACGATCTTCTCTGGATCCGACCTGCCAGATTTGATTCCCAAGAAACAATAAATACCCATCAGAGGGTCCATATATATTAATGAGCAAGAGAGTTTTGAACTGCGTACTCTGTAATTATATTCCACAATTGCTTCTACATTTAAAACAAATTCTGATATTGTATTTGCATGCATCATTGAAAACCAATTATTTATACATGTTGCAATTTTAACTCACAAAAAATGAACATTTGCTTTATACTCTTTGAGGAGGAATAAATGCAATGAATAGAATATAATGGGCTCTCTGATTATCAGTTACCAAAAATACTTCTTTTTCATCCAAAAAGGCCTGTTAAATGCAAATGTTTGCATTTTTTTATTTAGTTTATTTACTTGCTTGTAGTTATTCTTGTTAAAATTTACAAGTCCAGTTATTTGACTGTGACATTGGAATCATGTCCAAATAATTAGAGAAACATTTACCCATTGGCAATTAAAATTTCTGGGGTGAAAAGAATTTAAAATGTTACATAAGAAATAAATAATATTATCTTCTATTGCATAACTGTTCCTTTAGTTCTTTGGGAAAGGAATGGATTAACGGTTTTTTATTACTATGCAAGTAAGACTTGGAGGGTCTAACAAACACCAGCTACATGTCAGACACCATCCTGGGATCTGAGAGCACAATGACAAATACCAAAATACCCTCTCTTAAGAAATTTATACTTTAAAGGGTCACAGTGTTGGGAAGTTATTTACTACCCGATATCCTCTCCATCAACACTGAGGGAAGCAAAGGCACTCCAAACTTTTGCATTAAGTGTAGTAAGAATCATGAATATTTCAAAAGCTACAAAAATGTCTGCAGACTTATAAAGTTTTGGAACTTATACGAGGCAACTTTAAATTTAATGACTTAACATTGATGAAACTATGCTTGCTCACTTCTGCACCCCCTTCACAGGTGGGGAGACAGTGTAGCATAGAGGTTGCTGGCTCTGGAGTTAGGCTGTAAGTAGTCTTTGCTGTTTATTAGCCCATGATTTGAAGTAACTGATGCATCAACACCTTGCCTCAGTATACACTTCTATGAAATGGAACAACCGTATTCACCTGTAGGCCTATTGTGAGGATTAAGTGAATCAATGCTTACAACAGGGTGAAGCCATGGAAGAAGGGCTTAATAAATATTACTTGTTTCCATAAGGATCTCATGCCCTTCTCTCTCAGCCCAAATCCCCCTATGTCTTTAGAATTCTGCTCTAAACCCATTTCCAATAGGTCTTTTTAAGATTAACTCGAGATATATCCTGGAACTGACTTGACAAGGAGAAGGGCAAGGAGCACAACTGTCCTCCCTGTCTGCCATTAGGTTTGAAATGACCTCATTAGTGCCTCACTTTGGGGACATACTGCAGGCTTCAGGAGCTTTGAAGAATTTCATCTTAAAATGCAGATTCCCCTGGGAGAGGCCTTTTCCAGTCTCAAGGAGAACAGAGGAGGCAAGTGTACAGCTCCGTGTGGAGGGGAAGGGAGCACTTCACAGCTGCATTTGTAAATACTGCGTTTGGAAGGAAAAAATCCTGGCCTGATGCCGCCTTTTTCCCTGATGCTCCGTGAACTGTTGCAGGTCCTTCCCCAAAGCTACATCTGTGAGGCAGAACTGGCAGAAACAATTCTTGAGGCGCATGTGTCTGAATGCCGGGCAGATGCAGAGCTCAGGGGAGCCAAGAGGAGTGCAGCAAATTCTGCCCCCACCAGCAGGAGCGTCACAGGAGCAGATATTGAAGCCTGAGTTTGTGACGGGCCACACGTATTTTTTCACTCTGTCTTCGATTGTTGAGGTGAGGAGAATGCAGCACATTAAAATAAATACAGAGTCAGGTGGTACTTCTCTTTCACAGCTGATCTTCTAAATGATGCTGATGTGGCACATAAAGTTGTGATTTATGAGAGAAGAGATGAAATGCAGAAGCTGATGTTCTGACTAGACCAGTGCAGTCCAGCAGGAACCCAGTGTGAGGAGCAAATGTGAACGAGTAATTTTAAACTTTCTAGTAACCACATTTAAGAAAAGGAAAGAGGAGAAACTAATTTTAATAAGTTTAGTATATCTAAGCCAGTATATCTAAGACATCATCATTTCATCAAGTAATCAGTAAAAGAATTGTTGATGTTTTACATGCTTTTTTTCATACTAAGTCTTGCAATCCAGTGTGTATTTTATACCTCTAGCACATCACAATTTGGACTGGCCACACTTTAAATGCCCAGTAGCCACTTGTACCTGGTGGCTGCCATTTTGGACAGAGCAGGACTCACTTCTTTGAAAAGTAAGATAAAGCAAAAGACTTCCCGTTGCCAGACCAATGAAATGTCTTCCGCCTCAGTGCACTGGGACAATCTGAGATTCATCTTTATAAGTTATAGGCTTTTCAGCCCCAAACTCTGAATGGTCACCTGCTCTTTTCTGGCAGCAGAAGGCAGTAGCCACTCTCTCCAAAACCTGTGTCCCCAGCATCGCAGAGAGTCATCTTTTTTATTTCTTCTGTGGATAAAGTGAAGGTTCCTGTGGCTGGGATTCTCACCTGGCCTTGGTCATTTGGCTCACTACACACGTGTGGGCAATGCATCATTACTGACTCTATATAAAGAGCCCTGCCCAGTGCTCTGGACAACATGGTGGCACAGCTGCAGGAGAGCAGAGCACAGAGACTGAGACGGCTGTACGGGCAGCAAGGACCAGAGGACAGCTACACGAGTAGAAAGGCCCAGAGGCAGAGACCAGCTTGCTGCATGCAGACTCGCTCTGAGTGGATGGGATTCTAGTGACTGACCTGCCACCATGGAAATAAAGTTGGGTATAACCCTTTCACCCCAAGAACATTCTACTGTCATTTCTTTGGTCACATTGAATCCATAATGAACTTGCCCAGGGCTGAAACCCATTAGCAAAGCACTTCCCATTTGCAAAGTTCCCAAGGAGTTCAATATTAAGGCTCCTCCGATCTTTCAGAGCTACTTTTGAGGGTTTCTACTTCTTCCTGACAAAAGGTCAGGATGACTAAGGTTCAAGAGCTGAAAATCCCAGCCCAACTTTGGAACAACTCAGCGAGTATAGAGAATGGTTGCTTGCCCATTGCTTGTAAGGGAAGGGGGCAGGGAAAGAATGGAGGCCTTGATCCAGCCTCCCCTGATTTCCTTCCCTTCCAAAAGTTCCCACCCAGTCCTTGGGAAGCCACCACCCATGACAAAACCTTCTGTCGTCACTCTCGTCACAGATCATCTGTCTCCAGCTGTCTCCCGAGGGCTCTGCTACCTCTAGAGCTCAGAGACATTTCTCATTCTGCCGTATCTCGGGAGATGCACCTGGTCTCGGCCCAGAGGTCTCCATCTTAAGGAAATATTTCACTGGCCCACAGCTACAACAGTGGTGCATGAGATACATGCACATTCTTTTGGCTCCCTGCAGTTTTCTCTCACTCATGGTGCTTCTCCTATTTTATAATTATTATCAATTCTGGGTGATTGTAAGATTAGTATCTATTCCCCCCATATGTTTCATGTGGGCAGAAATGGATCTGTTTTGTCCCCACTTTTAATGGAGAAAATATGGAGTGTTAACCCCCACTGCCAGCAACCCAACAACTAACTGTACGGGGTCATTAAGAATTTAATACTGCCGCAAGGGTGGGTTAACTCAGTCTTACCCCTCCACAAATCTTCATTCAGTGTTTTGCTTCTCCTTGCTTCATTTTGTCTTTAAACACAGACTGTTCTTGGGCTCCTGTTTACAAACCCTGCCTGAATGTGCCCAGCCCCCTACATTGCTCCCTCTGCACCCGGTTCCCTTCTCCTCCCCCAGCAATCAGGCCCTCTGCTGCTAAATGCCTGCCTCCCAGCTCTTCCCAGAGGCCTTTAGAATGTGTCCTCTGTGCTGTGGATAGACTGAGAACTCTCTGTGTTTCTGTTCTGAATCCTGGAAGGGAAAGAAGCCATACTCTGAAATTCCTACCTTTTATTGTGAACAACAACTGTAAAATCACATCAAAATGCTTACGGGAAAATACTGGCAAATCAAAAAGACAGACTTTAGGGAAGCTTGATGCCAAGGCAACTGCAGGCTCACATATTTCCTAAATCAGCTTGGGGTTCATTTTCCACTCACTCTGCCCTTAGCTATGACTTGGAGATCCTGCCAGGTGAATTAAGAATTTACAAAGCTTTGTGCAGGCTTCCCATTTTCCACAGTTGACAATAAACTAAAGGTTCTTCAGAGACATTTTGGTAGATGGAATATTATTGCTAGAGAGTGATTCAGCCCAGGGCAACAAAGAGCTCTTGTTGGAAAGACTTAGTGCCTAAGACCATAGCTTTGGATGGTCTCTCTGGCTTCAGTGAGCATTATGATTCACTGAAAATAATTCTCTCGGCAGCTTAGAGTCTCTGGTTGCATGTAGGTCTGCATCTGTGAATGCCACAAAGGTAGGGTGAGCCATTTTGTTTTCTAGGTTATATGTGCTAGAGTGAGTTATGGTGAGCAGGACCTGTTCTTGGAAAAAAGAGCTGAAAATTCTTCTTGGTGGTTTGTGGGGGGACAAAAGCAAATAAACAACCCTGCATAAAACTATGGATACAGCCAGTCTTTGTAGAGCATTCTCACATCAGTCCTCTGAGACAGACAAGGTAAAAACATTTTGGCCATTGCACAGGTGGGAAAATTGGGTCTAAAACCTATTGGAGACTAAAGTAAAGTCAGACCATGAATTCATATTTCCCTACTTCATTCCCTATTCAATACTATCTTCTCTCTCAATTTTATCTTTCAATTTAAGGTCTTAACTTATTGTCTTAGAGTGACTATCTATAGAGGACTGATTCTACAAACACAAAGTGCTATCTTTTTATTGCATTTTGCAAGTGATTGGGAAATTATCTTAACCTACCAATATGCTTTAGAATGTTTGCTGAAAGAGGGCACAATCATGTATTTCTGAAGAATATAGTGCTTTTTTTACAAATGACATAGAACAGGAAATATAATTACTTGTAACCAAGGGTATTTTTTATTGACTAGAGATTTTTTTCAGCAGGTTGTCCTAGAGAGTATCAAAGGAAAGAAAAAGAACATGTACAAAGAAAGTATCTTCTTCCATGGAGCAAAAAAGCACAACATTGTAAGAAAGAACTATACACACACATCCCCTCCTTTCCTCTGGGTCTTAATAAAAACCCAAAAACAGCTTCTACAAAAAAGATATGCCAAGAGCACTTTGACTCAATCAATCAAACCCTGGACCTAAGAGCACAACTGAGCCATTTTCTTTTTATTACAACAATTCATAAAATTGGGGGAAATAAAAGGAAATAAAACCCATCCATAATCCTATCAGCCCAACATGACTATTTCCATGTTTGTAAATTCTCCTTTATTTTTTCTTAACATGCATATTTTCCCTAAATTCCCTAGATGTAGTTATTTTCTTTGAATTCCATCAAATATTCCAGAAGAAAAGTTTACATTTAAATATCATCACATTCTTGTTTCTGTGATGGTCAGTTTATAATTACTTTTGAAATTATCTCCTGGGCAAAATTTTTTTGCTTTACAAGTTGTAGTCAAGTTAAAGAGAACCTATTAATATTGTCCTTGGCTGCCGCACAGAAACCAGTGTTTGGTCAAATGCAAATTTATGTGACAACATATGTTTCATAATAATTTCCTTCTCTCACTCCCAAATTACTTTAACAAATAAGGCCCATCATTTGTATTAACTAATTGAAATTTATTATCATTACTTCAGGGCAAAGCATCATCCAGGCGACATTAATAGATGCAGTGTGGTCCATGACTGACAGTTTGTACCACTGGATCATTCTGTCTGGTGTTTAAATAATGCCAGGGTTCAAGTGATTAAATTCCACTACAGAATTGGTCATTTTAAACAAAGTAATTTACATCATCTGATTTGCATAATTACTCAGGCCCTCTCAGGTAGTATTATTGAGAGAGAGATGAGGGAATTGATCCTGTTTTCCTAGATATAAGGTTTCCGAGTAGATTTTTGATACTTTGATCTCACAGGTGGATTTTTTTTTTTAATATTTGTCAATTGGATTTTTTGCTCCCTAAAATATATTTCTATTCTAGTGGAGTTTCCCATCAGAGTAACAGTCATGGACAGGAGGAAAGATACTTGCATCCATCCTTGAAAAAAGGGAAAAGTATAGCAACTCTACTTAAAAAATACAACCAAGATCCAACTCAGCTGTTGCCAGCAAACTAAATTCTCTGTTATCAATGTGCAGGTCACATCTGGGATGTTCTTGGAAAATCAAGAGAGAATTACTTTTCTAATGACTTCGAGGATCATCTTGCTCAGCAAATAGCATAGGAGGCAGATGTACAACTCATATATTCCAAACATGTTTGGGAGGTAGACTAGTTTTCACAACTGAAAACTTCGGAAAGAAGCAATATATGGTGTTAGTCCTATAACTTAAAAAAGAAAGTGTTGGGAACATTTAATGGTTTGTTATGTCTTCACTTTCCTAAGGAATCTGCATACATTCTGTCTCAGCTGCTGTTTTAATCCATAGTGATTATCTTTGAGGTCCCTCATGCTCCTTTGAGCTTCTTAAATTTTTGAGCTTTTTATATATGTCAAGTTTAACTCTCATGCATCCTTCTCACCCATCCCTGGTTCTATCCACTTACCCATTTACTCACTCAGTTGTCCTCAACTCATAACACCTTAAGGACTAGAAATATAATGTCATGTAAGACACAGACCTTGGCCTCAAGAAACTTAGAATCAATCCTTAAATAAAATTTATATGCCAGGAATTACATATTGCTAGACAGACAGGTTCTCCCAGGATAAGTCACTTGCTGTGTATATAAGTTGAGAGGTATATAATTTCAAGGACACTTAGAAATTATATAGGGGGAAAAGGAGAACTAGGTAATAATGAAAAAGTAAAGAGTGGAGAACTGAAGAAGCTACTGATCTGACAAATACATATTATACAGTTGATTTAACATTATAGAAGAGTCATTGAAATAGCAGTATTCAATTCCATTATTAACTGGTTAATTAATAGTGATTAAATCCTGGTTCTGGTTGGCTTGAGATTAAATCCACTCCTAATGTGCAGGTCTATTAGCTGTACTGGAGGAAAACTTGAAAGCCTGGAGGATGAAAGGAGTTTGGGGTGGGATGGAGGTGAATTTACCATTTTTTACCAATATTTTAACTTGTTATCTTTTATTGTGGAGATACTTAACTGAACTTCCAGTGACCCTCTTGCTCATAATACTCTCAGGTAGGTGAGAGAACAACAAATGCCCTGAGAAGATCCTGGTGTATACTTACACTAGTCCAAACCCTGCAGGCCCAGGGAAATCAGGCTTACAAAGAAAACTGACAACAGTCTGGGGGCACAGAGGCTTTCCTTGGACTTCTGGCACTTTTGTTTGTTTGTTTTTGTTTTATTGAATGGGCATAGGTATTTAGAAGAAACGCCTAAGGGTAGGCATTATAAACAGATCCTTCTGTTCTTAGTTTCATGCGTGGACACATAAGAATGTGGGGATGGCCATGGAAATGTGAGCTGTTTCTTGAAATTCTAGATGAGCATGTAGATTTTATGTTTTCCTCTACATAATTTTGGAAATTATTTATCAAAGCTAGAGCAGAGGATGTTGGCTGCCCTTATGAACTATCCCAATGGGGTGGTCACAGGAGGGGGTTTTTCTGAGGAGGTGCACAGAGGAAGAGTCCGACCTCATGTTCCATTTCATCTCAGAGTCCTCTGGCCAGTCCTTGCATGAACTGGTCACAGGATAACTTAGAAACAATAAAGAGGATCTCAAGAAGCCATGTCAGAGTCTGGGTGCTGTGCTTCCTCCACCTTTAATGCTCTCTTTTTTTCTCTCTGCAATCCTTTTCTTTTGCTTTTGCTTTTGTTACTGTTGATCTCATATTACTGCAGGTGTCATTCCTTGTCAGAAAATTCAATAAATTCATAGTTAGTTTGCAAATTTACAGCATTGATAGAGTAGGAAACATTCATTTCTCATAATATGAAGCCTTAAATTTCATCTGTTAACACTGGATTGTATCATGTCACCAATTTGCTGTACAAAATGGGAATGTGAATCAGGAAAGAAGATGCACTTTTCATTATTTACTCTTTTGCTCCGTTTGAAAACTTTACCATAAACATGTATTACCTATTTTTAAAATTCTATATGATAATTAATTAATAAAAGTCTACTCTGAAGTGTTTTTTCACTAAAGGTTCATTGTGATGTCTCCATGAAAGGGTGTCTGAGGTCCAGGGCTGCTCTCATTCAGATTTAGAACAATCAACAGTAGTAAGGAATACATACTACTCAATCTTACTCTCCTTAACTTTTCTCTCTAACACTTACCCCTGTTGACCGTATTCTTCTTAAAATTCCCTCCCGTGTCACTGAGGCTTCTCAGAGGGCAAGGCTATATCTAATAATAGTAATAATATTAATAATTACTGTCAATTATGAAACACCTTCCATGTACCTAGAAAAACATAAGAGTTGAAATATTCAGGAGAAGGAAGATTTTGTTTATGGAATTTAAATTCACCTCAAAATAACAAAGAACAAAACAAGTACTGAGATTTGCTGGAGCAATTGTCTCTGCAAAATGGAGCAGCATTTTATTGTCTATTTACTGTTAACAAGCTAAAAAATGAAGCTAATGACAACTACAGTTGATCAAGTGACAGAGGAGACGGTTCTCATCAGTTCAGTCACTTTGTACAGCCTTCAGGACACCTTAACTTTTTAGTGTCTTCTACTCACTCTTGAATCCCAAGGCTACAGTTGGAGACAGATTTCCTGGGAACAGAATCAGCTTCCCTGGGCAGAAGAGAGCGTGACGGGCAGCTTCCACAGAACCACATGAAGGGAACAATGGATCCGGGTCTGCCCCAGCAACACACAAGTAGCCACAGGACCACAGGGAAGTAGACACAGGGAGGTGAAGCTTGGGAAATCAGTGTTAGCGTGGTCCCAAGGTCAAACTGGTGAAAAACAGGATACGGTGCAAGATCTTGGCTAGTGCACTGCATGCCAGGGCAGAAGTGTATGAATTTCCAGTTAGTTCCTCACATCCAGCCTTATGACCTACTTGAGATCCTTTTCCAGTAACTCCGTGGTAGCAAAGGAATACATACTACTCAGTCTTACTCTCCTTAACTTCTCTCTCTGGCACTTACCCCTGTTGACTGTATTCTTCTTAAAATTCCCTCCCGTGTCACTGAGACTTCTCAGAGGGCAAGGCTATGTCTAATAATAGTAATAATATTAATAATTACTGCCAATTATGAAACACCTTCCATGTACCTGGTACTTTGCATAAGCCTCTTATAACTACCCTTTGATACCTCATAAATATGATTACTCCCAGGAAAATGAAGCTTGGAGAAATGAAGGGATTAACTTACATACCTGACATCACGTTTCTAGTGTTCCTGACCCCGTTACTTCCTAGCAATGGGACATGAAAGTGAACCACGCACAGAACATCTACCGTGCTGCAGCACTGTGGCAGTTACAAGGAAGTGGGGGCACGTCAGAGAGAGTGGGGGATTTATAAACAGATCCTTGGTTCTCATAAATAAAAGATGCTCAGTAGCTGATAGCACCACCATCTCCGTTATCACTACTCCATTCCTGCCATCATCACCATCCCCGTCGTCATGAAACTGGAGCATTCTTCTCAAGGAACTCTCTCACATTCCAGTACGTTGCACCTGCCTGGGGTCAGGAGCACGGCAGGTCCCCTCTCACTGCTCCTCAAATACTTACTGATGGATTAATGGATTATTTGTCTTTCCAGATACAGTAATATTGACCAAAGGACAAACTGGCATTCTGTTCTACAAGTTAGGTTATAACATTTTGGCCATAAAACTTGCCATTTCCCAAGTTTTAACATCCCAGGACCCCCAGAATCCCAGCCTTTACGGAGAGCCTTTAGGCCGCCCTTCAGCCACCATTTCCAGCTACAAGTCCCCCACAGAGAGTCACTAGACAGCCTGAACCAAGGAGATCAGAACAGTCTTTAAGAAGCAAGAAAAACCCCAAGGCAGTTAAGTGTAATCCCAGCTAAATGGCTTGTTAGACTGAAAGGAACATGGCCTTGAATGTTTTAATCTTTTGACATTGTTAATGGCAGGCATGGAGTCAAATTGTGTTTACCTGAATTTTACTACAGCAGAGTTAGAGGAAATCAGCTCACATCGGAAGTTAGCATAAATGTCTTTAAAACTTCATCTTGTGAAGCCAGCTGTAACATTGCCATTCAAATGAAAATGCCAAAAAAATAAAAGTTACTTTCAAGAGCTAAAAGAGATTTCTATCTCCCCATTATTTCAATGGCAACCACTATAAAATATGTTCTAAAACAAACACAGAGCACTAAAAATTCCACTGTGTAAGCTAAAAGTCAAACATTTGTGCCCCTGTCTTCTAGTTTCACCTTGATTCCTGACAGTTGCAACTAAAACTGCAGAAATTTGGAGCTTTTCATCCTTGCATGCATTTTGAAGAGTTAGTTCTGAGATCTTCAATCATCCTCATTAGTTAATCGTGACTTCTCTTTCAGCTTAAATAGACCTGGAAAGAAGGACTATCTATGGAGTGGAATCAGCCTCCTGATTCCAAAGGATGTAGGGAGAGAGTGTCGGGTGGTGGTGAGAAGCTGGACACAGTTGGGTTCGAGCCTGCCTCTGCATCTCACTTCCCAAAGGACCTTGGTATGTCACTTAACCTTACCAAGCCTGTTTCTGTTTATGAGAAATGGTATCAGTAATACCTGGATTATAGGGGTTTTATGAAGATATTTTAAAAAGTGTTCATAAAGTTTTTGCCTGGTACCTAATAAGGAATAGAAACCATATTATGCCATTATTGTCCTTCACATGTATGAAAACTATTAACAACTACCACTCATTGAGCACCAATTCAATTCTTTTTTATAGTCATCTAATTCTTAAAACCATGTTGCAAAAGCAGTTTCATTACCCTCATTTTACAGATGAGCCCCACAGCTACCACACGGGGGAGGTTTCAAATCCAGGTTTGTTTCCCTTTAAAGCCTGGGTCCTTTCTGCTATCCTCCACTGCCTCCTCAAACCCAAGAAACAGATTCAACTAGTTACTGAAACATTGGTAATTTTTAATAGGGAATTTCCTCTTCAAGAGCTTTTCCTAGCTTCCAACCCCTTGAAAGAAAAAACTGCAATGTTATCATAACTGATTGTGAGCCAGGGACCCTATCTGCCCATGTGTCAACATCTTCGTAATGAGACCCGCAAGCCTAAGACTTGTTAGGGTCATTCTATACATCTGGTCTTGGGTGGCACAGGTTGTGAAGCCCTTTGGGTCTGAGTAACCATCACCTGTCAATTCTAGCAAAAAGTTGCTTCATAAGTATCTTAGTCTGCTAGGGCTGCTATAACAAAAGTAACACAGACTGTGACTTAAATAACAAATATTTATTTCTCATTGTTCTGGAGAATGAAAGTCCAAGATTAAAGGACCAGCAGATTCAGTGTCTGGTGAGGGCCTGCTTCCTAGTTCAGATGATCTCTTCTTGCTGTGTCCTCACAGGGCAGAAGAAGAGAAGGATCTCTTTGGGGTCACTAATCCCATTCATGAGGGCTCCACCCTCATGACCTAATCACCCCTCAAAGCCCCACCTCCACACATACCATCACTTTTGAGATTAGGATTCAACATATGAATTTTACTAAGGTTGTGCATTTTATGTACCTGAATAAAAAATATGAATTTCATGGGGACACAAACATTCGGTTCATAGCACTAAGTCAATGTTTGCAATAAAATCAGCATGTTATCTACCTGTGGAGTTGTTCATTATTCCCCTCTGCCCATCTCCTTCCCATTGGTTTGGTTTCTGGTGAAGCTCTCAGCATCACATGTTACATGAACAGTGGAGAATACACCACAGCTTCACATCACCCATACTACCCATCCATAGCTCCTGTAGGCACCCTGATATTTTGCCTTTATACTGTATTCTGGAAAGAGGATAAGGGACTAGGAAAAGACTCACTGGGGATAATTATGTATAAGATATGCCAATGGCCATCTAAGGCTTAACAATTCTGAAATTTTCTTTGTATATAAGGTTAGAAAGGTGAACAAATCACTTAACTTTTATGAGCCAAGTCATAACCTGTGTAAAATGAAGGACTTGGATTATGTTGAATTCTTTCCAGATCTACAATAACTATACTTGTATAATTCTACATCACCACCCAACCCACTGGTCTTCCCAAAAGTAGAAGACAGTCTTAGAATACATGATGACATTATGTCTGTTTTTAGGGCATATTGATACAAATTATCTTTAAAAAGCCTTTATGAATTCTTTTAGATTGAACAGATTATAGTCACTTAGATTATAAAAAGAATCTAATCCTAAACAAAATTTGAATGATGCATGTGTATGTCATTCTGTGATTATAAATATTGGTGATAATGTAACTATGTATCACTAAATAGTGAGCTTTCTTGTAATAGGTATTCACTTTTTTCATATAAATAAATTAATAATACATAAAGACATGTGATAACATGTGAAAGAAAAAAAAGACAATTAAATGCACCAGTAGAGCAAAACTACTTTTTAAAAGATTTCATCGCTCTACAATTTACATGATTTCAGATTAATGAAAAATACCCTTAATGATTCAAATCTTATTTTAAATGCATTCAGAAATGTTTTGTTTTTTTAGCTAAAACAGATGATCTTAAACTTACCTACTAACCATTTCTCAAGAAAGGGCTTATGCATTCATTAAAATACCTTTGCAGGACCATTTTGTGAGGCAAAGGATTGGAGTAAGCATATTCAATCTACTATTTTAATGGAATCTGAAGGATTTTCATTAAAAGCTCAAATACTTTGAACCCAAGTATTTAAGCTTCAAATCAAACTTTAAGCACTAGAGAAAATGTAAGTCAAATTTTGATTCAAGTCAACCTAAGATCCTTAGCTGAAAAAGTAGTTATGGTCTTAAAAATACATACTAGATTAGATTCTAGTAAGCATTTTGGTATGCATACAGACAAACACACGTACATCTTTCCTGTGAATTCTAATAAACCAACTGACCACTCATTCTGAGGCATTTAAAAAAATATGATTGTTTCTACAGTCTTTTAGTGATATTTCTTATTGGATACCTATCTGTAACAAATGCAAATCCCAAGGCAACTCAAAGTAAAGCATCAGGAGACACAAATGAAAACCAAGCTATTAAGGAATCGGAGAGAGAAATCTGTAAGAAGCGGGTAAAGCCCGATTGTGCTACTGCAAATAAGTCATCAAAGAGTCAAAATATTGAATCCTTCCCCTGGGGTACAGAGAAACACATCAAACAATTGCAGAATAGGTCCTCCTTGATAACAGGGAGTGGGACTTACTTGTCTATGGCTCTCCAGCACTCAGCATCCTGCCCAGCACACAGAAGTACCCAGATTAATTTGCCTTCTTTCAGGGTCATAAGCCACAGTAGAACAATTAAATATATTTGAGACATATGTGAAATCACTGCTTACCAACGCTGTTATCAATAGGACACAGGATATTTGGGGTTGTTTTAATTCAAAATTATCAGTCTGTCTAACTGATAGAGATTTGCTGGTGCCAAGGGGTGGCTCTGAAGAACTTTGCCCTGTTTTCCATTCTCTTCCCTTCAACATAGATACACACAATTCTTGAACATGGACAATCAATATTTTATCTACTTATTGATAGAGCCTCTGTAAAAGAACAAGGCTCACACTGCCACCCTCAGTACCACTTTGTCACTCTCTCTCTCTTCACTACTGGCTGGGGTGAGCACTCATTTTTAGGGATGGTCTCTTGTTAAATAACTGGGAGCCCCTGGAAATGGAATGATCAATGAGCACATGGCCCCAGGATCTTGCTGTGATAACCAACAGAACAAACTAGGCTAGTCAAGACAATCACAAATTTCCTGTTACAAAAACAAACTCACCTTTAATGATCAAATGAAAATGCAAATTTTGGGAAAACAAATCGGGTTATTTGGAGGACAATATGCACTCAGAGGATGTTCATGTCAGTGTGGTTTCCTGAGGACAGGGCCTCTACTTTGCTTGCAAGCAGAATGTCAATTCTAATTATTCAAGCTGACATCCCACAGGACCTTTTATGAAAATTAAGGTAGATCCAGAAGAATGGGCAGGAACCAGGGTTTTCATTTTGGAAAATTGAAGAGGTCAGCAACCTGTACATTGTTCTGATAAAGACAATTTTTGAGTGGCTGAATCAAACTCTCCTGGTAACAGAACCTGGCTGAGTAATCTTGGTCAGGATTATTTCCACGGCCATCTCATCTTCTACTAAAGCAATAAGCCCTTTCATAAGTAAAATGCCTTTTGTGGCACCCAGAGCAGTGTGAAACATACAGATGAAAAGCGTTTCTAGAGATTACTAAGTGAGATGGCGTTTGAAAATTTGGTATATATTTTATTGTAACAATTATTATTAGTAGATGTAGTATTCATGACTATGCTTTCCTAATAGGTATCGATTATCTGCTGCTACTATAATATTCCAAAACAAACAACTACAAAACCCCCATTGAATACAAAAATAAACAGGTATTTAATTCACCTTAGATGTGTTGACCAATTTGGGCTGAGATTGGCTGGGCAGATCTGGTCCTCTCCAGGCTCACTCATAGTGTAGTGGTTGGTTGGCTGTCACCAGGTCTTGGTGGCCTTGGCTGGGTGACTGGGGCAATCCTACTGTTCTCCAAGTGATTCTCATCCTCCAACTGATTAGTATGGACCTGTTCTCATGGTGACAGTAAACTGCAAGAGCAGGAGAAAGCCTAGTTTCCCAAGCTCTTTTCATGCCTCTGCTTGCATTTTCTAATCTTGCTGATTTTATATGCTAATATCTCCCTGGCCAAATCAAGTCACGTGACTAAGTGCAGGGTCAGAATGGGCATGCATAGCAAGTTTCATGGCAAAGAATGTAGATACAGAAGAATGAAGAATTGGGGCCAATAAAACAATCTACTACATAAGATACGCTCTATTTGTCTACTCGGTAGTAATCATCTATGTTACTTTCTTTTTAAAGACTTAAAAAGGAATTTTGACTATATGACAACCTTTTAAGCCGTATGTCTCAAGCTTTTTTGACTGCAACTCACAGTAAGGAATACATTGTACACACAATGTGACTCATTCATACAAAAGTTTCACAAAATATTGTTTCCTCTTACCATAAACATTCTTTCTATTATACTATTTAATTTTTCAAACTGTTACTTATCCACCAAGTTAATTTCAAGATTCTCTAATGAGTCACAAACAGCAGTTTGAAAAATACTGATGTATAGGCCTTTCACCTTCCTTGATCCCATTCATGTTTTCTGGAAGAGCCCAGAAATGTCTAGAAGGGCCAGAGAAGCCAAATAGAATATCTGAATTAGGAATGTTACAATACAACTACAAATGGCTGTGAAACTCAAGTGTGGGCATGAGTACTCTGGCATCTAGCTTCACCTGGCCATCCCCAGAGCCAGGTGACCTCCAGCATCTAGAGGCTGAAAGATGGCAGAAGGAAAGAAAGGAGAGTCTTAACATCCATTGAGACACTTGGTAATTTCTTTACTACAACAACATTTTCACAAGGAAATTGAAGCTTCAAGAAAGGAAGTTAGCCAAGGCCACACAATAGTTCGCAGAGCAGGAATTTAAACATCTCAAGTGTCTATATTCCACCAAGTCTCCATTTCCATGGTGCAACACGAAGAGAGAAATTTGAGTCAAATTATTTGCACTAGCAATAATTCACACTAATGTGTGACACAAACATACATTTAATAAGGACCCACTAAGAGTATAAGACATTGCTTTGTAGCATATTAAGAAAGACATATAAGGAGATATCCTAGATGAAACACTGATTCTTAGTAGAAAATGTCTGGGTGCAGCAGATAGAAAAGCTGCAATTTAAAAAGTAGCAGCTTTTACATGTTAAGTGTGTGTATGGGGGAAGGAGGACCCAGGTGGAAATTTGAATTTTCTTTTTAGACAGAATGTTTTTGTTCATTTACTTGTTTGCTGTTTTTTTTCTGGAGTAACCACCACTTTGGGGAATAGTAGTTATGCAAAATAGGGCATATTCCACCCATTGTTCCCCAAATGCAGGGGAGTATAACCTGAATTTTAAAATGTAATTTTCCCTTCAGTCAGGTAAGTTCGGAAGTTATTGTAAAGAAAGCCCCATCTCGGCAGACTGTTTATCCCTTAGAGAGCAGTTACTCTTCCAAATACAACTTTAGACTGCTTGGAACCTCTTTAGTATTATGTGTCTTTGGAGAAGTTTGCATATGTCTCATCTAAGTCATTGTCCACAGGGCATCAGAAAAAGAAATGGACTACACTCACTCAATGCAGTCTAAACTAAAGAGGGCTGCTGAAGTCCTATACATGGTGTTTTATGAGACTACAAGATCCAGATGTTAAAAAATGCATTAATATCAGATTTGTGTGGCAGTGTCTTGGAAGTGGGGAGATCATAAAATAAGGCCCTATCTCCCTAGGATTTTCTGGGGGGGGTGGGGAATTTCCTCCTTCCAATGACTATGGGAGGCAGTCATTCCTGGGAAAGAAAATAGAGCCTGGGAAGATGGGGTCTGGCCTAGGAAGAAGAGAATAAAAATTCCTCTCTCCAGGCCTCTGTAGATTTTAGCCTGGAATCCAAACCCCATCCAGGACCCTGGGTGTTGTAAGGTAAATTAGTTATTGTCACCTGGCAACAAGGAAGGAGAGATGGAGAGGTAGGTGAACTAGAGATCCCGAGGACGGGTCTGGCACTGGGCAGTTCTTATAAGTAGATCTACTGTCTCTCATATCTTCTGTGCTCTAGAGAATTGAGAACAAGATGTCAATCCAGTGTTTGGAATAAAATAAGAAAGGGAAAAGGTCTCATGCCAAGACCAAAATAGTAGTAACAATGGTGGTCAGCAGTGAAGAACAGCTTCACTGAGAAGATTGAGGAACTCATGAGCATTGTCCACAGCAGAAATGTGATGTTCAGATGAGGAGAGTGTAGAGTGTAAAGGACCTAACGTAGGAGCCCCTCAAACAGCCCCTTTAATAGGAAGGTCTCAGGGGCAGCTGGGAAACACTTTGAAGAAGGCTACTTTCTAGCAGGCAACCGGATGGGCTTAAGGCTTAATTTGGATGCCTCTTTCTGGAAGTATGGTGATGTATTAGATATCCTGAGAAATCATCTAGTATAGAATACCTTAACATGGTGGATAAAATAGTTAACGAGATCCTTTTAATGCAGCTGAGTTAAGAAAGGGAAGAAATACTTTTAGGATAAAAAAATAGCAAAAATGCATGAATCCAAAGCAGTAATTGGGCATTAACACTAGGTCTTATCTTCAGGAAATCTGCCAATACATAGATGTGAAGACTTTTTTCATTTTAAGAGGGTGTGAGCATGTTCTGGGGACAGAAGATAATGCCTGAGGCTTATGCAAGCTAGGAAGGCAAAGTGAGACCCTTCCACAGAGTCCTACGAAAGTCAACAGCCTCAGTGAAGGAAAACTGGAGAGGCGGTGTCACAGCAAGGGCACAGTAAGAACTTGAGCCTCTGTATGCAGTAGCTCTGGGTGAAGAATGAAAATAAACCATCCTCTGAGAATTACTAACTACATGGTGACCATCACATAGGTTTAGCATCAACATTCACATAACCTGAGTGGCCCAAAACACCCAACCTGAGAACCAAATGTAATGATTACAGGTTGGTGATGACCCAGGGTACCTGGAAGAAGCAATCATAAATCTCTGGGAAATGAACCTTCACCCAAGTCTCAAAGAATTCCCACAGAAGTTTCAATGACCATAAAGTCAAAATAAAATAAAATAAATAAACAAAAAACAAACACAGACGCTTGAGGAAGCTAACCACCATGAGCAAAAGGGAGCAGAAATAACACTATCAGACCTACAGGAATACACAGACTGGAAAAATTAGTTGTAAAATTTAAATGTATTTAATACATTCAAAGAAATTACAGAGGATATTTAAAGTATGGCCAAGGAGCCAGAAACTAGTTTTTAAAAGACTAGGAATGTTTTATATTAAGGAATTCAATGGGTTTTTAAGGGGGTAAGAAAATGTCATTGTTTGTTTTTAAAAGATAATCCTTGTCTATTAGAGATACCTATTGAATTATACACGTAAAATGGTATAATGTCTGGGATTTGCTTCAGAATTATCTGGAGTGGGAGAGGAAGTAGACAAGATCTAGAGGAAACAAAATTAGCCATGAATTGCTCATTGTTGAAGTCAGATAATTGGTACCCAGAGGCTTGCTATACTATTCTTTTTACTTTGATATATTTGCAGTTTTTCATATGAAAACATTTTTTAATGAGGAGGCAAGTATGAAGGAAAGCCAAATAGAACTTCTAAAATAAAAAAGTATAGTAAATAAAACTATAGACTCAGTAGACATATCATAGATTATGTTAGATACAGCTGACAAGAGAATTAGTGAACAAGAAGGTAGATCTGATGTACTTGCCAAGAATGCAGTGGAGAGACTATATGAACTACATGATGGTTTGAAATACTTGGAAAGTAGACTCAGAAGGTTAAAATACATCTAGTAAGATATCAGAGGGAAATAATAAAGAAAACGAGGAGGATGTAATATTAAAGAGATGGTAACCAGGAATTCTTCAAAATTAAAAGACACAAAAGCTCACATTCAGGAAGCACAGCAAATCACAAGCAAAGTAAACCAAGCCTGATACACTGTCATGAAACTACAGATCATAACAACAAAGAAGAGATCCTTTAAGAGAGAAAAGATACATTGTGTTGAAAAGAATGGTTAGACTGAAAATTGACTTCTCAACAGCAGCACTGAAAATTGTAAGAAAACAGAGAAATATTTTTTAAAAATGGGGTAGGACTATTTGATTCTCTGTGAATCAAAAAATTTTTAAACTTTTAAAAGAAAATAATAGAGACTATCATAAGGACTTCAAAATAGGGAAGACTTTCTTAAGACACCAGAAGCACAAACTATAAGAAAATTTCTGATATATTTAACAAAATTACAGCTAAAATCTCTTTATTCAAAAGACCACAAAGAGGGTTTAAACATAAGTTACAAACTAGGACAAAATCCTTGCCATATATATAATCAACAAGTGATTACTATCCAGAATTTGAATATTTTAAAACTCCTAAAATTTGATAGGAAAATGATAGGCAACCCAACAGAAAAATAGATATGCTATGCAAAAGTATTTTACAGAAGAAGAAACATAAGCAACAAATAAACATTACCAAAAATGTCTATACAGTTGAGTGAAAGAAAGTCACAGAAGTATTCACTCAATCTAATTACATTTATATAAATTCAAAAAATATGCAAAACTAAAAAGATATTTTTCAGAAATATGTTTTTGGTAATAAGGAAAAGAGAATAATAAATATAAAATTCTGGACAGTGGTTATGTCCAGGGAAAGGTGAGTGATGTGATTAGGAAGGAAAATTGAAATATTAAAACATTCTCTATCTCAAATTGTGCAATGAGTGAGGCAGTGTTTTTTTAATGGGTATTTGTTTTATGCTTGGGAGAGAGAAAAAGAGAGATCTAACACATAATATGACCTAAATGTAATACATACTGTATGCAAATATGTTCTATATACATGCTATACCTTAGATCATATTATGTGTTAGATCTTGCTATATTATATATATTACACTTATAAAATATATATAATGTTTACATATAGAATAAATATAATATACAGGCATTATTTATTATATCTTGCTGGGGTGGATTGGCTGCAAAATGGATCCAATTTTTTACCCTTCTGCCCTTTTTAGAGGAGGAAATAAGGGAAAAATATCCTTCTTTTCATAGGCTATATAAAAAGATTTTCTTAAAACAAGGAAATTCCATGCAGACAGTTCTCTGAACAGGGCTGCTAACTTCCAAGTCTTGCCTGATTGCTCACTTCCATGTAAATCATTTTTGTTAGACATGAAATTTTATAAAAATTGATGTGTTTTTCCATGCTTTCCTTTTCCTGTAAAGGCCAAGGATCTTAAAATAACACAACTGAGCTCCAAGCTGAAACCTAAACATAGCAAAATATGTAAATCCTTGGGCTATATCTGATAGAGGGCTAATCAGGGCTTTCCTGCACCAGAGCACTGGGCTCTGTCTACCTGCCCCAGCGATTGGGAAGGGGGTGGCAATGATGCTGAATTGCAATGAAAAATTCTATTAAATGTGAGATATCTCCTGAAGCAATCCTTTTTCCTTTCCTTATGTAGAGCACTCATGTATTTGAGGTTCAGTGTTTCAAGTGCCACTTTTTCAATTAGCTTTTAATTTTAGAAGTATTACATTTATAGAAAGATGGTGAGTAGAGAGAGAATTCCCGTATATAACCCCCCCACACACACACATCTCTTTCACATTCACACATACACAGATTACCTTATTATTTACATCTTATATTTCTATGGTACATTTGCCACAATTAATGAACTAATATTAATACATTATTATTAACAATTCATGTTTTATTCAGATTTTTTTCAGTTTTCCCATGATGTCCTTTTTTCTGTTGAAGGATCCCATCCAGGTTCCCCCATATCATTAAGTTATCATGTCTCCTTAGCCCTTAGCTGTTATCGCTTGTGATACTTTATCAAACTTTCCTTCTTTTTCATGATCTTGAAAGTTTTCAGGATTATTAATCAGGTATTTTGTAGACTGTCACTCAAAAATAAATAAATAAACCTGATGATTCTATCATGATTAGACTAACGTTATACTCTTTTGGAAGTCAAGCCACAGACATAAAATACCATTCTCATAAAATGCTGTTTTTTGAGATCCCATTTTTATTTTTTAAGGTACATGTGAACAGTGAATATGTGCAGAAAAATAAATTGCAAAGGAGTAAATCAAAATATTTTCAGAAGTTATCTCCAGATAAAGTTACGGGATTGTCTAGTTTTTGCTTATCTGTGTTTTCTAACTGTTCTGCAGTGGACATGTACTTTTAACTTAGGGAAAAACCATGTAACATCTGTTTTTGGAGCTGTCTACACCTATCTGAAAAAGTGTTTAACTTCTGGAGATGTACAAGTTATTCCCAGAGTTGGTAAAAGTAAGTGCATATTTGTAGATATCCCACGTCACAGGGCTGTGGTCCTTCCTGAGTGGTCGGAATAAGCCTCCCTCTGCATCTGCTTCTCAGTCAATCCCCCTACTGGAAAGAGAGCCGGGGAGGAAGTCTGTGGGGGAAGGAGAAGGGTGGGCCATTAGTCCAAAAGAACCACTCTTCAGGCATGGTGGCTCCAACACAGACTGGGGTTCTCTCTCCTCCCTTCTCTGTCTGCGTATCTCCGTCTCTCTCTTTCTTCTTCCTGTTTCTTTCATTCATTTATTGGTTTATTCTCTCAACCAGTATTTATTTATTTACTTACTTATTTACTTACCTATTTATTTTTAAAAACTTTACTGAGATATAACACATACAATAATCAACAAACATTCAAAGAATACAATTTGATAAGTTTTGTCATATATATACAACTATGAACCATCATCCACAATCAAAATAGTGAGTACATCCAGCAACCCCAAGAGTTTCTTCCTCCCTCTTCACCCACAGCCCCCAAACACTGTTCTGCTTTCTGTTACTACAAATTTTCATTTTCTAGAGATTTATTTATTTATTTATTTTTGGTATCATTAACATAGACTTACATGAACAACATTGTGGGTACTAGAATCCCCCCATTATCAAGTCTCCCCGACATACCCCATTACAGTTCCTGTCCATCAGCATAGTAAGATGCTGTAGAATCACTACTTGTCTTCTCTGTGCGGTACTGCCTTATCCATGCCCGCCCCCTACATTATGTGTGCTAATCATAATGCCCATTTTTCTCCTTATCCCTCCCTTCCCACCCATCCACCCCAGTCCCTTTCCCTTTGGTAACTGTTAGTCCATTCTTGGGTTCTGTGAATCTGCTGCTCTTCTGTTCCTGCAGTTTTTTCTTTGTTCTTATACTCCACAGATGAGTGAAATCATTTGATATTTGTCTTTCTCCACTGGGCTTATTTCACTGAGCAAAATACCCTCTAGCTATATCCATGTTGTTGCAAATGGTAGGATTTGTTTTCTTCTTATGGCTGAATAATATTCTATTGTGTATATGTACCACATCTTCTTTACCCATTCATTTACTGATGGACACTTAGGTTGCTTCCATTTCTTGGCTATTGTAAATAGTGCTATAATAAACCTAGGGGTGCATATGTCTTTTTCAAACTGGGCTCCTGCATTCTTAGGGCAAATTCCTAGTAGTGGAATTTCTGGATCAAATGGTATTTCTATTTTTAGTTTTTTGAGGAACCTTCATACTGCTTTTCACAAAGGTTGAACTAATTTACATTCCCACCAGTAGTGTAGGAGAATTCCCCTTTCTCCACATCTTCACCAACATTTGTTGTTGTCTATCTTTTGGATGTTGGCCATACTGACTGGTGTGAAGTGATATCTCATTGTGGTTTTAACTTGCATTTCTCTGATGATTAGCAACATGGAGCATCTTTTAATACGCCTGTTGAATTTCTTCATGTGAATTTCTTCTTTGGAAAAGTGTCTGTTCAGATCCTCTGCCCATTTTTTAATTGGATTATTTGCTTTTTGTTTGTTGAAGTGCATGAGCTCTTTGTATATTTTGGATGTCAATCATTTATCGGATCTGTCATTTATGAATATATTCTCCCATACTGTAGGCTGTCTTTTTGTTCTATTGATGGTGTCCTTTGCTGTACAGAAGGTTTTTAGTTTGATATAGTCCCAGTTGTTCATTTTTGCTTTTGTTTCCCTTGCCTGGGGAGATATGTTCATGAAGAAGTTTCTTATGTTTATATTCAAGAGAATTTTGCCTGTATTTTCTTCTAAGAGTTTTATGGTTTCATGACTTACATTCATATCTTTGATTCATTTCTATTTTACTTTCATGTATGGAGTTAGACAGTAATCCAGTTTCATTCTCTTACATGTAGCTGTCCAGTTTTGCCAACACCAGCTGTTGAAGAGGCTGTCATTTCCCCATTGTATATTCATGGCTCCTTTATTGTATATTATTTGACCATATATGCTTGGGTTAATATCTGGACTCTATTCTGTTCCACTGGTTTATGTGTCTGTTCTTGTGCCAGTACCAAATTGTCTTGATTACTGTGGCTTTGTAGCAGAGCTTGAAGTTGGGAAGCAAGATCCCCCTGCTTTATTCTTCCTCCTCAGGATTGCTTTGGCTATTCGGGGTCTTTTGTGGTTCCATATGAATTTTAGAACTATTTGTTCTAGTTCGTTGAAGAATGCTGTCAGTATTTTGATAGGGATTGCATCGAATCTGTAGATTGCTTTAGGTAGGATGTCCATTTTAACAATATTAATTCTTCCTACCCAAGAAAGAGCATGGGATGAATTTCCATTTATTAGTATCCTCTTTAATTTCTCTTAGGAGTGTCTTGTACTTTTTAGGGTTCAACCAGTATTATTAAGTGCACTGAAAATGGAGGACATCAAATGACATTCCTATCCTCAAGGCACTTATTTTCTGGTGGGTTAGGGGCATCTGGCAACAAATAAATTCTGTTGAGTGGTGATAAATGCCATAAAGAAAAATAAAACAGGGGCAAAACTGGAAGGAAGAAAGGGTAATTACTATTTTAGTGAGGATGGCGAGGGAAGGCCTCTTAGATGCCCTTGAGCAGTTAGTGTTCCAGGCCAAGTAAGTGGCAAGGGTAAAGGCTCTAAGATAAGACTGGAGGTCATAGGTGTGCTGATGGGGAGGCAGCAGTACCAAGTCACGTACAGCCCTGCTGATGTATACAGGCCTTTATCCTATTAGGTGAGAAACCATTGCCAGGTTTGCAGGTGAACAGTGATAGGATCTGAACAAGGCATTTAAAAGATCACCCTGGAGGATGGCGGCATGAGTAGAAGGGTGGAAATCTCCTCCCCAAAACACATAGAGCTATGAAAATATACCAAAGAAAAATCTTCCTAAAATAGAGACCACAGGACACAGGACAACATCCAGACCACATCCACACCTGCAAGAACCCAGCACCTTGCGAAGCGGGTAAGATACAAGCCCCGGCCCGGCGGGACCCGAGCTCCCCTCCCCCCAGCTCCCGGTGGGTGGAAAGAAACCGGTGCGGTTTTTTTTTGGCGAGTGCTTTTTGGAAGCCTTAAAGGGACGGGCCCCCGTTGCTAGGGAGGCAGGGTGGCAGGACCGGTGAGCAGGTGCCTGGGACCAGCGCCTGAGGACAAAGAATATCCCGCATTTCTCCCTGTGGGACCGGCGGGCAGGTGCCTGAGACCGGCGCCTGAGGATGGAGGAAATCGAGCGTTTTTCCACTTTTTTTATTCTCTTTTTTGCGAGTGCTTTTTGGAAGCCTAAAAGGGACAGGGACCCCGGTGCTAGGGAGGCAGGGCGGTGGGACTGGTGAGCGGGTGCCTGGGAACAGCGCCTGAGGACAAAGAATATCGAGCGTTCCTTCCCTGTGGGACCAGTGGGTGGGTGCTTTTTGGAAGCCTTGAAAGGACAGGGACCCTGGTGCTAGGGAGACAGGGCAAAAGGATCAGTGAGCGGGTGCCTGGGACCGGCACCTGAGGACAAAAAAAAAAAAAATCGCATGTTTTTTCCTTTTTTTTTTCCTTTCTGTTCCCTCTCTCATTGTTGCTGTTGTTGTTTTGGTTTGGAGAGTGCTTTTTGGAAGTCTTAAAGGGGCAGGACAGGTCACTTAGACCAGAGGCAGGGAATCTGGGGATCTCTGGGCACTCTAACCCCCTGGGAAGCAGGGAGCACAGAGGCCCCTTACGGAGATAAATAGCCTCCCGGCCGCTCCCCCTCCAACGGGGCTCCACCATTTTGGAGGAACAGCCCCAGCCAGGCCAAGCCCACAGCAACAGCGGAGATAAACCCCAAAGCAACTGGGCAGGAAGCAGAAGCCCTGTCTGCGCACAGCTGCCCAGCACAAGCCACTAGAGGTCGCTATTCTCCCAGGAAAAGGCCACAAATCAACAAGAAGGGAAGCTCTTCCAGCTGTCACTCGTACCAGCTCTGCAAACTATCTCTATCACCATGAAAAGGCAAAACTACAGGCAGACAAAGATCACAGAGACAACACCTGAGAGGGAGACAGACCTAACTAGTCCTCCTGAAAAAGAATTCAAAATAAAAATCATGAACATGCTGACAGAGATGCAGAGAAAAATGCAAGAGCAATGGGATGAGATGCAGAGAAAAATGCAAGAGCAGTGGGATGAAGTCCGGAAGGAGATCACAGATGTCAGGAAGGAGATCACAGAAGTGAAACAATCCCTGGAAGGATTTATAAGCAGAATGGATAAGATGCAAGAGGCCATTGAAGGAATAGAAGCCAGAGAACAGGAACGTATAGAAGCTGACATAGAGAGAGATAAAAGGATCTCCAGGAATGAAACAACACTAAGAGAAATATGTGACCAATACAAAAGGAATAATATTCATATTATAGGGATACCAGAAGAGGAAGAAAGAGGAAAAGGGATAGAAAGTCTCTTTGAAGAAATAATTGCTGAAAACTTCCCCAAACTGGGGGAGGAAATAATCGAACAGACCATGGAATTACACAGAACTCCCAACAGAAAGGATCCAAGGAGGACAACACCAAGACACATAGTAATTAAAATGGCAAGGATCAAGGACAAGGAAAGAGTTTTAAAGGCAGCTAGAGAGAAAAAGTTCACCTATAAAGGAAAACCCATCAGGCTAACATCAGACTTCTCGACAGAAACCCTACAGGCCAGAAGAGAATGGCATGATATACTTAATGCAATGAAACAGAAGGGCCTTGAACCAAGGATACTGTATCCAGCACGACTATCATTTAAATATGATGGCAGGATTAAACAATTCCCAGACAAGCAAAAGCTGAGGGAATTTGCTTCCCACAAACCACCTCTACAGGGCATCCTACAGGGACTGCTCTAGATGGGAGCACCCCTTAAAAGAGCACAGAACAAAACACACAACATATGAAGAATGGAGGAGGAGGAATAAGAAGGGAGAGAAGAAAAGAATCTCCAGACAGTGTATATAACAGCTCAATAAGTGAGCTAAGTTAGGCAGTAAGATACTAAAGAAGCTAACCTTGAACCTTTGGTAACCACGAATCTAAAGCCTGCAGTGGCAATAAGTACATATTTCTCAATAGTCACCCTAAATGTAAATGGACTTAATGCACCAATCAAAAGACATAGAGTAATAGAATGGATAAAAAAGCAAGACCCATCTATATGCTGCTTACAAGAAACTCACCTTAAACCCAAAGATAAGCATAGACTAAAAGTCAAGGGATGGAAAAACATATTTCAGGCAAACAACAGTGAGAAGAAAGCAGGGGTTGCAGTACTAATATCAGACAAAACACACTTCAAAACAAAGAAAGTAACAAGAGATAAAGAAGGATACTACATAATGATAAAGGGCTCAGTCCAACAAGAGGATATAACCATTCTAAATATATATGCACCCAATACAGGAGCACCAGCATATGTGAAGCAAATACTAACAGAACTAAAGAGGGAAATAGACTGCAATGCATTCATTGTAGGAGACTTCAACACACCACTCACCCCAAAAGATAGATCCACAGGGCAGAAAATAACTAAAGACACACAGGCACTGAACAACACACTAGAACAGATGGACCTAATAGACATCTATAGAACTCTACATCCAAAAGCAACAGGATATACATTCTTCTCAAGTGCACATGGAACATTCTCCAGAATAGACCACATACTAGCTCACAAAAAGAGCCTCAGTAAATTCCAAAATATTGAAATTCTACCAACCAATTTTTCAGACCACAAAGGTATGAAAGTAGAAATAAATTCCACAAAGAAAACAAAAAGGCTCACAAACACATGGAGGCTTAACAACATGCTACTAAATAATCAATGGATCAATGAACAAATCAAAATAGAGATCAAGGAATATATAGAAACAAATGACAACAACAACACTAAGCCCCAACTTCTGTGGGATGCAGCGAAAGCAGTCTTAAGAGGAAAGTATATAGCAATACAGGCACACTTGAAGAAGGAAGAACAATCCCAAATGAATAGTCTAACATCACAATTATCAAAACTGGAAAAAGAAGAACAAATGAGGCCTAAAGTCAGCAGAAGGAGGGACATAATAAAGATCAGAGAAGAAATAAACAAAATTGAGAAGAATAAAACAATAGCAAAAATCAACGAAACCAAGAGCTGGTTCTTTGAGAAAATAAACAAAATAGATAAGCCTCTAGCCCAACTTATTAAGAGAAAAAGAGAGTCAACACAAATCAACATAATCAGAAATGAGAATGGAAAAATCACGACAGACTCCACAGAAATACAAAGAATTATTAAAGACTACTATGAAAACCTATATGCCAACAAGCTGGAAAACCTAGAAGAAATGGACAACTTCCTAGAAAAATACAACCTCCCAAGACTGACCAAGGAAGAAACACAAAAGTTAAACAAACCAATTACAAGCAAAGAAATTGAAACAGTAATCAAAAAACTACCCAAGAACAAAACCCCGGGGCTGGACGGATCTACCTCGGAATTTTATCAGACACACAGAGAAGACATAATACCCATTCTCCTTAAAGTGTTCCACAAAATAGAAGAAGAGGGAATACTCCCAAACTCATTCTATGAGGCCAATATCACCCTAATACCAAAACCAGGCAAAGACCCCACCAAAAAAGAAAATTACAGACCAATATCCCTGATGAATGTAGATGCAAAAATACTCAATAAAATATTAGCAAACAGAATTCAACAGTATATCAAAAGGATCATACACCATGACCAAGTGGGGTTCATCCCAGGGATGCAAGGATGGTACAACATTCGAAAATCCATCAACATCATCCACCACATCAACAAAAAGAAAGACAAAAACCACATGATCATCTCCATAGATGCTGAAAAAGCATTTGACAAAATTCAACATCCATTCATGATAAAAACTCTCAGCAAAATGGGAATACAGAGCAAGTACCTCAACATAATAAAGGCCATATATGATAAACCCACAGCCAGCATTATACTGAACAGCGAGAAGCTGAAAGCATTTCCTCTGAGATCGGGAACCAGACAGGGATGCCCACTCTCCCCACTGTTATTTAACATAGTACTGGAGGTCCTAGCCATGGCAATCAGAAAAAACAAAGAAATACAAGGAATCCAGATTGGTAAAGAAGTTAAACTGTCACTATTTGCAGATGATATGATACTGTACATAAAAAACCCTAAAGACTCCACTCTAAAACTACGAGAACTGATATCGGAATACAGCAAAGTTGCAGGATACAAAATTAACACACAGAAATCTGTAGCTTTCCTATACACTAACAACAAATCAATAGAAAGAGAAATCAGGAAAACAATTCCATTCACCATTGCATCAAAAAGAATAAAATACCTAGGAATAAACCTAACCAAAGAAGTGAAAGACTTATACTCTGAAAACTACAAGTCACTCTTAAGAGAAATTAAAGGGGACACTAATAAATGGAAACTCATCCCATGCTCATGGCTAGGAAGAATTAATATCGTCAAAATGGCCATCCTGCCCAAAGCAATATACAGATTTGATGCAATCCCTCTCAAATTACCAGCAACATTCTTCAATGAATTGGAACAAATAATTCAAAAATTCATATGGAAACACCAAAGACCCCGAATAGCCAAAGCAATCCTGAAAAAGAAGAATAAAGTAGGGGGGATCTCACTCCCCAACTTCAAGCTCTACTACAAAGCCATAGTAATCAAGACAATTTGGTACTGGCACAAGAACAGAGCCACAGACCAGTGGAACAGATTAGAGACCCCAGAAATTAACCCAAACATATATGGTCAATTAATATTTGATAAAGGAGCCATGGACATACAATGGCAAAATGACAGTCTCTTCAACAGATGGTGCTGGCAAAACTGGACAGCTACATGTAGGAGAATGAAACTGGACCATTGTCTAACCCCATATACAAAGGTAAACTCAAAATGGATCAAAGACCTGAATGTAAGTCAGGAAACCATTAAACTCTTGGAAAAAAACATAGGCAAAAACCTCTTAGACATAAACATGAGTGATCTCTTCTTGAACATATCTCCCCGGGCAAGGAAAACAACAGCAAAAATGAGCAAGTGGGACTACATTAAGCTGAAAAGCTTCTGTACAGCGAAAGACACCATCAATAGAACAAAAAGGAACCCTACAGTATGGGAGAATATATTTGAAAATGACAGATCCGATAAAGGCTTGACGTCCAGAATATATAAAGAGCTCACACGCCTCAACAAACAAAAAACAAATAACCCAATTAAAAAATGGGCAGAGGAACTGAACAGACAGTTCTCCAAAAAAGAAATACAGATGGCCAAGAGACACATGAAAAGATGCTCCACATCGCTAATTATCAGAGAAATGCAAATTAAAACTACAATGAGGTATCACCTCACACCAGTAAGGATGGCTGCCATCCAAAAGACAAACAACAACAAATGTTGGCGAGGCTGTGGAGAAAGGGGAACCCTCCTACACTGCTGGTGGGAATGTAAATTAGTTCAACCATTGTGGAAAGCAGTATGGAGGTGCATCAAAATGCTCAAAACAGACCTACCATTTGACCCAGGAATTCCACTCCTAGGAATTTACCCTAAGAACGCAGCAATCAAGTTTGAGAAAGACAGATGCACTCCTATGTTTATCGCAGCACTATTTACAATAGCCAAGAATTGGAAGCAACCTAAATGTCCATCGGTAGATGAATGGATAAAGAAGATGTGGTACATATACACAATGGAATACTACTCAGCCATAAGAAGTGGAAAAATCCAACCATTTGCAGCAACATGGATGGAGCTGGAGAGTATTATGCTCAGTGAAATAAGCCAAGCGGAGAAAGAGAAATACCAAATGATTTCACTCATCTGAGGAGTATAGGAACAAAGGAAAAACTGAAGGAACAAAACAGCAGTGGAATTACAGAACCCAAAAATGGACTAACAGGTACCAAAGGGAAAGGAACTGGGGAGGATGGGTGGGCAGGGAGGGATAAGGGGGGGGAAGAAGAAGGGGGGTATTAAGATTAGCATGCATGGGGGGGAGGGAGAAAGGGGAGGGTGGGCTGCACAACACAGAGAGGACAAGTAGTGACTCTACAACATTTTGCTAAGCTGATGGACAGTAACCGTAATGTGGTTGTTAGGGGGGACCTGATATAGGGGAGAGCATAGTAAACATAGTATTCTTCAGGTAAGTGTAGATTAAAAATTTAAAAAAAAAAAAAAAAAGAAAGAAAGAAAGAAAAGGGGGATTACTCCTTAACAGGATAAAACTATTGGTAAATCAAAGATCAACGCATGCTTTAAATATCCTTAATGTTGATCACTTAAAGGGTGTCAGATGATCAGCTATGGAGGTACTCTTTTCTGATAATATTCCTTTCTCTTAATTAAAAAAAAAAAAAAAAAAAAAAGCAGTTACTGTGTGCTGACCTCCAATGAGTTCTGCACAGTGGTATAGAGGGCATGTCAAAGTGTGGGCAAAGGGTCTGTTTGTTTCTACGCAGAAGATCAAGGCCTAGCTTGGATACCCAGAAAATGAACTAAGATACGATATGAGGAGGAGCTTCCGGCATCAGCACTCTCTGGAGGACTCGTGCCGGGGGATGATCATCAAAAAGCCTCCACAGGGATCCGGACGATGCTGCGGTTGTGGCTGCATCCAGCCCACCGTCTCCTGGACTTGCCATAAGAAGGAGGAGGGAGATGTCTAGGCTGGCATGTGCATACAGTGAGACAACGAATTTGACTGGATCTGTACTGTTGGAACTCAACCAGGAGTTGGGAGGGGTGCAAGTTGTAGCACCCCAAAATCTCATGACTATAGACTATCTATGGTTAAAAGAACATATGGGATGTGAACAGATCCCAGAAATGGGCTGCTTTAATTTGTCTGATGGTTCAAGTACAGTTGGAAAATATCCATCATATCATAGATAAATTTTCACAAATGCCTAGGGTGCCTAAATGGTTTTCTTGGCTTCACTGGAGATGGCTGGTAATTATAGATTTGCTTTGTTTATGTCACCGTATTCCTATTATGTTAATATGTGTGTGCAAATTAGTTAGTAGTTTACCTATACATACTTAAGGTACTATACAAGAAGATATGTCAAAGAAATAATCAATCCTCCCAAGTTTCCTTCATATGCTACATCTATAGCTTTTCTTCTTCCTTCCTAATTACAAACCTTAAATAGAATTCGTGCCTAATATCGAATTTACCGAGTATCATAATTCCTCCAGGTGGTAAAGATACCTTGAGACAAGTGCTGGGCATAGAAGCCACAGGGCATAAATCTGCAAAGAAGTAAAAAGCTAACCTTTGCAAACAATATGGCTTCTCTCTCACTTACCAACTTTACATTTCCCTGTATGGCCCCGGAAGATGACTGGTTAGCCAGAGACGGGTAAGATTCCTCAAGGGAGGAACAACCTAAGACAGGCACAGTCGCAGGGGGGCCATCAGGTGAGAATTTGGGGATCAACAGAGGTGAGGCTCAGAACCTCACCCCCCCTGCTTTGAGAGAAATCTTCTGCATTTGTGGATGTCTTGCTGCCCTTGTCTAGCCTGGATTAATACTTAGTCCATAGGCACACACCTGATCATCTGATCATCTACATTTGCCTTCTTACAGCACTAAACTATGTTTTCTACCTTTATCTTGCATCTACCTACCACTTCAGCATTTTATTAAAAATAAAAATAATAATAATAATAGGAGAAATGTGGGATCAACATATAAATCAAGTACAAAAATCAAATGAATATTCATATTTGACCTGATGGTTTATAGGTCATATTGCATGATCAAAACCGAAAGTTTCTGTGATGAATGCCCTTGTACTGTTCACCATGTAAGAATTTATTCACTCTGTAAGAATTCGTTCACCATGTAAGAACTTGTTCGTTATGCTTCAGAAGATTGGAGACTGACGAGAATTAGGCTTGAGATGGATTAATGATTGTACATTGAGCATTGACCCCCCTATACTGAATTTTATTGTTGTTAACAACCATTTGATCAATAAATATGAGAGATGCCCTCTCAAAAAAAAAAAAAAAAAAAAAAAGAAAAAAGAAATACAGATGGCCAAGAGACACATGAAAAGATGCTCCACATCGCTAATTATCAGAGAAATGCAAATTAAAACTACAATGAGGTATCACCTCACACCAGTAAGGATGGCTGCCATCCAAAAGACAAACAACAACAAATGTTGGCGAGGCTGTGGAGAAAGGGGAACCCTCCTACACTGCTGGTGGGAATGTAAATTAGTTCAACCATTGTGGAAAGCAGTATGGAGGTGCATCAAAATGCTCAAAACAGACCTACCATTTGACCCAGGAATTCCACTCCTAGGAATTTACCCTGAGAAGGCAGCAATCAAGTTTGAGAAAGACAGATGCACTCCTATGTTTATCGCAGCACTATTTACAATAGCCAAGAATTGGAAGCAACCTAAATGTACATCTGTAGATGAATGGATAAAGAAGATGTGGTACGTATACACAATGGAATACTACTCAGCCATAAGAAGTGGAAAAATCCAACCATTTGCAGCAACATGGATGGAGCTGGAGAGTATTATGCTCAGTGAAATAAGCCAAGCGGAGAAAGAGAAATACCAAATGAGTTCACTCATCTGAGGAGTATAGGAACAAAGGAAAAACTGAAGGAACAAAACAGCAGTGGAATTACAGAACCCAAAAATGGACTAACAGGTATCAAAGGGAAAGGAACTGGGGAGGATGGGTGGGCAGGGAGGGATAAGGGGGGGGAAGAAGAAGGGGCGTATTAAGATTAGCATGCATGGAGGGGAGGGAGAAAGGGGAGGGTGGGCTGCACAACACAGAGAGGACAAGTAGTGACTCTACAACATTTTGCTAAGCTGATGGACAGTAACCGTAATGTGGTTGTTAGGGGGGACCTGATATAGGGGAGAGCATAGTAAACATAGTATTCTTCATGTAAGTGTAGATTAAAAATTAAAAAAAAAAAAAAAAAAAAAAGAAAGAAAGAAAGAAAAGGGGGATTACTCCTTAACAGGATAAAACTATTGGTAAATCAAAGATCAACGCATGCTTTAAATATCCTTAATGTTGATCACTTAAAGGGTGTAAGATGATCAGCTATGGAGGTACTCTTTTCTGATAATATTCCTTTCTCTTAATTAAAAAAAAAAAAAAAAAAAAAGCAGTTTCTGTGTGCTGACCTCCAATGAGTTCTGCACAGTGGTATAAAGGGCATGTCAAAGTGTGGGCAAAGGGTCTGTTTGTTTCTATGCAGAAGATCAAGGCCTAGCTTGGATACCCAGAAAATGAACTAAGATACGATATGAGGAGGAGCTTCCGGCATTAGCACTCTCTGGAGGACTTGTGCCGGGGGATGATCATCAAAAAGCCTCCACAGGGATCCGGACGATGCTGCGGTTGTGGCTGCATCCAGCCCACCGTCTCCTGGACTTGCCATTGGAATGAGGAGGGAGATGTCTAGGCTGGCATGTGCATACAGTGAGACAACGAATTTGACCGGATCTGTACTGTTGGAACTCAACCAGGAGTTGGGAGGGGTGCAAGTTGTAGCACTCCAAAATCTCATGACTATAGACTATCTATGGTTAAAAGAACATATGGGATGTGAAGAGATCCCAGAAATGGGCTGCTTTAATTTGTCTGATGGTTCAAGTACAGTTGGACAATATCCATCATATCATAGATAAATTTTCACAAATGCCTAGGGTGCCTAAATGGTTTTCTTGGCTTCACTGGAGATAGATGGTAATTATAGATTTGCTTTGTTTATGTCACCGTATTCCTATTATGTTAATATGTGTGTGCAAATTAGTTAGTAGTTTAAAACCTATACATACTTAAGGTACTATACAAGAAGATAATATGTCAAAGAAATAATCAATCCTCCCATGTTTCCTTCATATGCTACATCTATAGCTTTTCTTCTTCCTTCCTAATTACAACCCTTAAATAGAATTCGTGCCTCATATCGAATTTACCGAGTATCATAATTCCTCCAGGTGGTAAAGATACCTCGAGACAAGTGCTGGGCATAGAAGCCACAGGCCATAAATCTGCAAAGAAGTAAAAAGCTAACCTTTGCAAACAATATGGCTTCTCTCTCACTTACCAACTTTACATTTCCCTGTATGGCCCCGGAAGATGACTGGTTAGCCAGAGACGGGTAAGATTCCTCAAGGGAGGAACAACCTAAGACAGGCACAGTCGCAGGGGGGGCCATCAGGTGAGAATTTGGGGATCAACAGAAGTGAGGCTCAGAACCTCACCCCCCCCTGCTTTGAGAGAAATCTTCTGCATCCGTGGATGTCTTGCTGCCCTTGTCTAGCCTGGATTAATACTTAGTCCATAGGCACACACCTGATCATCTGATCATCTACATTTGCCTTCTTACAGCACTAAACTATGTTTTCTACCTTTATCTTGCATCTACCTACCACTTCAGCATTTTATTAAAAATAAAAATAATAATAATAATAGGAGAAATGTGGGATCAACATATAAATCAAGTACAAAAATCAAACGAATATTCATATTTGACCTGATTGTTTATAGGTCATAATGCATGATCAAAACCGAAAGTTTCTGTGATGAATGCCCTTGTACTGTTCACCATGTAAGAATTTATTCACTCTGTAAGAATTCGTTCACCATGTAAGAACTTGTTCGTTATGCTTCAGAAGATTGGAGACTGACGAGAATTAGGCTTGAGATGGATTAATGATTGTACATTGAGCGTTGACCCCCCTATACTGAATTTTATTGTTGTTAACAACCATTTGATCAATAAATATGAGAGATGCCCTCTCAAAAAAAAAATGGTTGAAATGGTAAATTTTCTGTTAAGTATATTTTACCAAATAAAAATAGTAAAAAGAACAAAATGAAACTAGCTGATGGATGTTTGAATACATAGTTTCAAAGTTTCTCCCTAAAGATTCTTTAATTACAGAGGAGTAAGTGGTTACTTTAGCTGGATAAATCAGCAGATACCACTAGCCACATGGTCAAAGTTAACTAACCACTAGTGGAATAAGTCTCCCATTAGTGGGATAAACTGACATCATATGCCCCCTACTGTGAGGGGCTGATGCTCAGTGTTTAGAAAAAAGTATGCATATGTGTATGTATACATGTATGTGTATATATACTTGTGTGTATGTATATATATGTGTGTGTGTCACCCAAATGGGGAAAAAATTTGATTTCTACTTCATAAAAAAAAAAAAAAAAAAAGGATCACCCTGGCTTCTCTTTGGAGATGTGAAAGGAGGTGGGAGAGCAGGGGTGGGGTGTAGCAAGGCAGGGAGACTTATTTGGAGACCATTGCATTCATTATGGCAAGAAAAGACAAATTAGAACAAGGTGGTAGCAGTGGGGATAGAAAGAAGTAGGTAGGTAGATTCCAGGTATTATTTGAAGGAAGAGATGAAGGAATATATTAATTATTGGATATAAGATATGAGACAATTTCCAGGTTTCACACACACAAAAAGAACTATTGTGTACTCCCCAAAATATTACTTTGCTCAGGTTTTCAGCTTTTGAATTGGTTGAAATTTGACAAATTCTTCATATATACACTTTCTCTTTGAGGATATAATGGAACAGTAGACTTTTTTTCACTTATTTTTCTCTTCAATTCTCTCCTCTCTCACATTCCCCTCCCCAGAAGCTATACACATTTAATATATTTGTGTCTTCAAACATGCTTATACCGTGCTACATTCACAGCATTATTTTGAGTGTCTTTGAATTTCTATTTACTGAAAGGTATTGACTTAAAGATCTCATTTTGTTTCTTATTTTTTTACTCAACACTATGTTTTTAGGACCTATTCATGTTGTTGTTTATATATCTAGTTCATAGCTTTTGTTTATTGTATAGTATTCTACAGAATCTATAACCTTACTGATGAAAATCTAGGTTATCTGCAAATTCATGCTATTATAATATCACTTCTGGGAATATTCTCATACAGATTACATTATAGATCTCTTTGTGGGTATCTCTGGAATAAGTTAACTGTAGCTTTCTATTCAAATCCTCTACTTTTTTTATTTTAGGAGTTCCTCATTATTCTGGATACTAATCCCTGTCAGTTTCAGACATTTATTTCCAGTCTGTTACCCATTTGTTAACTTTATAGTTTGCTTTATTTGAGCTAAAATCTTTCATTTTCATGTGGTCAAATGATCATTATCTTTTTAAAATCCTTAAAGTGTGCAGAGTTCAGAAGAATCTCAAGAAAAGACTTAGACACAAGGTAGAAATATGACACTTAAGGAAAAGAGCATGTTTAACACTGGCAGATTGCATTTCTGAGAGCATGGGGTATGATGTGAAAATCATCAGTGTTGTAAGTTTCATCCACTTACGGAGCTACATTACCCCTTCACATCTTTCTCCCCTGCACCCTTTCTCCCTCAAGAGGTCATATGCTCCTCTCTCTTCTTTGCACACTGTAATTGAGGGAACCTCTGCATTTAGCACACTCTAAATAAGACCTTTATATAAATTCCAGATTCACATCTTCAACTGTCGGTATTTTGATAGGGATTGCCTGATGTAGGGTGCGGCAGAAATGCCATTTCCCCTGCCTATCCTTTCTTCTCCCTTCTGCTAACTAACAGAATAGACTAATAAGAGCAAATAATGACATACCACTAATTATGTGACAGACGTTTTTCTTGTGCTTTACAAATAGGAATTCTTTTAAACCTTATAAGAACCCTATGTGGTAGACAATCTTATTATGATTATTCCCATTTTACCAATGAGAAAACTGAGGATCAGAGAAAATGAGATACAGGCCCCAGATCATATAACTAGTAAGTGATAAGAGTCCAGATACACCTTTTACCTGTGGGGAACCTAATCCATGTTTGGGAGTGGAAATGACACCATCATACACCCACTCCACAGGGTAAGATGCCAATGCCTGGCATATGACTGGGTTTCGGATGGGCATGTGATCCAAACTGGGCCAAAGTCTTTCAGGCCTGGGGAAATGTTTTATTTCTGCTGATGATGCCAAGGTAGAGTGTGTGAGTCCTAGGGACCATGTGTTCCCCACATAAAAGAATCTCACAAGAAACAGATTTGCACCTGATGACATCAATTGAGATCCTTCAGCTGGCTATAATAGAAGCCTAGAAGCCAGTACGAACCTGGACTTTTTAGTATTGTGAGTCAATTAATTTCCTCTTTTGCTTAACCTAGTTCTGACCACTGTGAACGGCCTACGAACCCCTTTGTCAGATTTCTGGCTGCTATCATCATTTAGAGGGGCTTTGTCCAATGGGGGAAATTCCCACATGATCAATTCAACTTTGTCAATGTGCAGATTTCCTCCATTGTCCCTCAGGTGAATTCAGAATCCAAGTTCCCAGCCTCCCCGTCAGCTAGGATGCAAGCATGTGACCCAGGCTGTGGCAATGGGCTGTCTATCCACACACAGGATCCCACGTGTGCACGAGTTTCCATCTCCTCCAGCACAGGAGCAGCCATGTGCCTGGCTCTCACACAGCCTGTACCAGTTCTCAGTGCAGAAGCAGCTTTGGTGCGAGAGGAGTGGCAGCTGCAGTAAAGTCCAGTGCCTTCCATTTCCTGCTCAGCAGCGGCAGTGATGGGACAGTGGCAACCTTATCAGGGCAGTCTGTGATATGGGTTGGGGTATAGTTCGTGAGAGTTTAGCCTTGAATCTGTTCCTCCAGATCTCCTAACAGTTCTGGGCAGTGATCAATATCCTTTCATAAGTCATATTTTACTTAAACTAGGCACAATGGTTTCTGTTCTTTGCAACTAAGAACTCTGACTGATAAACCCAGTCACCGAACACACGTACCATGAGAATAGGGGCAGGTCTGTCGTTTGCCGTTAGATCCCCACCACAGACTATGGTGCCTGACATCTGATAGGTAATTAATAAATCATACAATACAACTACAGTCATATCACTATTCTGCTCACAGTTCTATGAAGGAAAAAATAATTGTGCATAATCCCATTACAGAAATAATGACTATTAAACCTCCAGCTACTTGAATTCTAATGTTTTCTCTGAAATATAAATATAGACATATAGATAAAGAAATTTTTAAAGTAAAATTTGTTATAAAATATAATTGTTTTTAATCTGCTTTTTTCATCCTTTCTTACTTTTTAAAACCATAATACATCATGGGCATTATTCCACATCAACAAGTTTTCCCTACATTATCATTCTTATTGTCTAATGGCTGAAGGAATTACATTGTGTAAACCACAATAAACCAATTTCCCATTCTTGGAATTATGTGTTAGTTTTAGTATGGACATACTACATCTGCAATACATTTTATATATATTAAATCATTACATTTGGAGCTATATATATATCTCATACAATTATGTAATAATCAATGCTTTTAAAGAAATACTTTTCACCATATATCTCTCCTCACTAGACAGGAACTTTCTTGAACTCTTTTTCTCCATGGGAACTGCTCCCATTCCTGCATCTTTTACACTAAATCCCTGGAATGAAACCAGCAAATATTAAAAGCATATTAAATTATCCACACAAAATATTAAAGGATTTGTTCATTTCCTTGCTTATGTATAGTATTCATTTGTTTATTATGCTAGATATGTGAAAAAGAAAATTTATCACATTTTAAGCCTAGATTTTTGCATTATGTTTTCAGAGTCAAATAAGAAGTTTTCTCAGGTGAGTTTTTAAAAAGCCACCTTACTTTTGCATGTAGTGACATATTCTAGGTAATTAAGTATAATGAACAATGCACTGTGAGAAAACCCTGAATCAGAAAAGAAAAAGATCTGGCAAATAGAATGAAATGTCTGTAGATTGCTGAGACCTGGGTTTGATAAGGGAGACGTGCTGTGCCAATTTCTCTCTTTGGTAAATAGCACAAAATCCAACTGGGTATCGAAGATTTCCCTCAAGGCTAGGTGGAAAGAGATGGAGCCACTAGTGATTAGCAAACATGTATTTCCAATTTGGGGCATGTGTGGTTAACTGTCTTTTTTGTCTCAGGAATAGCTTTTCTGGCTCCTCCCCAGAAATGAATCATCCTCTCAAAGATACCTCAGTATAAATAATAGAATAAATGTAAAAATGAACAAATGTACTCCTCTGCATTCAAGTGGTTGCCATGGCAATGAGTGAACCACCAGTGTAGATTTCCTATGAGCCAGCCACTCGGTGAAGGACCCCACTAAGCATCTCTTAACCAGAGGCTACCTCTGCAGCTGAGCTTGTGAAGCCATTTCCATGAAATCAGAGGACCCTCAAACCTGCCAGAGAAGAGTTGCCCACCTGCTAAATCACAGATCTCTCAACTTCTCTCTTGTAATTCCACTCCAACTGCACACTCAATTGGCTTCCTAATGGAGTCAGCAGAGAAGTGATTCATACCAGCCCTAAGTGTTCATTAGAAATATTGGTACTAATGAACTAAGATAATTTATTTGGCACATGCACTTAAACATCATTCTTTCTGTTTCCAGTGAACTTTCCCTTTAAGCGACATAGGAACTCTCCATGCCATTGTCATAATCTGTTACGTATCTGGGAGCCAATTTCAGATCCTTGTAGCTTTCTCTGTCTTCTCCCCTTCTTCCAATTCCTCTTCTTCCCAAGGGTTTGCTTCCATGTCAGCAGTTAATGTCCAGAATGTATTAAGGAAATCATTGTTATCAAGATTCATAACTGGGACACAGCCTGAAAAAGCTGATAGAGGCAAGATCTTGTGGGTGGAGAAAGGGAGAAGGTCAACGCCAAATACACTGGATGTCCAGATTATGTTTGACAGCCATGGAGGGGGGTCCATGCATACGAGGACCCCAGAGTGTATCCAACTGGAGACTTTGACCTCTAATTGGCCTTTGATCTCTAGCTAACTCAGAACTCTTCTTCTACAACTCAGAACACTGTTTCTCTGATTCTATCCCATCCCTAAATCTTTTAATGGCAAAATTCCTCATGTCTGGAAGACCCTTGACTGGTTCTGGAAAAGCAGAGTCAAGCAGGGTGGGGCTCATTCCTCAAACTTTGAGGATCTGGGACCCCACTGAAATTGAGGATGGCTAAAGACTTTGTCTCCACAAAAGTGCACATGCACACAACTGCAATTTCACTGAAGTTCTGGTACCATTTCAGAGGGTTCATGAATCCCCACTGAAGCCAGAGAAAGAGTCGCAGAGTAAACTTATTAGTCAGGAAGAAGGTGTCCAACCCCATATGCTGGCATCTAGTTTTCTGTCCTAACATCATTTCATCCCTGAATGCTAAGTAAACACTCCTTTGATGCCTAATCTCTGGCTAGATACTTTGAAATGGAAAACAAAAGAAAAAGAAGATATAATCCTTGTTCTGGAGGATTTTATCAATTAATGAGGGGGATGGGGAAGGCAAATATCTGAACAAGCAAACAGAAAATAATACAGAAGGAGAAAAAGGACAAGTCTTACACACACACACTCTACAGGAAGGAAGAGACCTTGTGGGCTGGAATTGGTCACAGAAATCTCCCTAGTAAAAGCGATTTTCAGACAAAAATCCAGATTCCAGGTTGCACCGGCCCACAATGGGAAGGAAATCAGAAACTTGCAAAGAAGTTGGATTCTCTAAGGTTAATATTTTGATGGGTATACTTGCTTCCTTATTAATGCTATTGTTAATTTTTCCCACATCAGAACTGGCAAGGAGAAAGGATAAACCATTTATAGGAAATGAGGAGTTTACTATTTGCCTAAAAGTGGTGTGGCTCTGCATATTCTCTCACCAATTTTAAAAGAGTTGTGGAAAACCAACAGTGCCAAGAAGCTATTTCCTTGTCACCCGGGGCAGAGTTACTTAAGTCAGAGAACAGCTCTGTTATGGGAAGAGTTCACAGAGGTATTTCTTAGGCAAGGAGAAAAATAACAAAAGGGCTTTTTCCAACTTAAAATATTTATATGAACAGGAATACTGTGCTGTATCAATCAAATGCTAGGCAAGGCTGCAAATCTGGGCACCCTTCCTCCAGGCTGAGCCTCAGCCTAGCAGCTGAGCTATGGAAGGCCAAGTTTACATAAAAATGCATAACTAGCACTTGATTATCCATATGTAACAGTCCTGCCAATGAGGGTCTTGCATATGAAGTATGTGCCATTGGCTTTCCAAAACAACAGGAAAGGATGTATACTTTAGAGAGCATGTTCTGGTTTCTGTCATTTTTTAAAAGATTTTAACACAGCTGTCTGAGCTGACCAAATGATTTAGACAAACCTAATCACGGTTGTAAAAAGAAATCATTGTGCTGGAGTTTCACTCTAAGTTTGCATATCTGAAGTTCAGAACATGACATTTAAGAAACATGAAGATTTCATAGACACAGAGGCAAGAACTCACCCAATTTAAAGTTCTCAGAGGTGACAACTTCCTCCCACATTGTGTGGATTAGAGCACTCTTAATAGCTACAGGAATAACCTAAAATATCGCATGGAAGCCAAGTGGGAAAGTGAACAATATTGTTAGAACTTACACATTTCTATTTTTTAATATGATTTTTAAATTGGTGACATTATTGTTGAGCAAGGACATTATAAATTGGGGAAAAAGTCACTCCTAAGTATTACATGAATGTGCCTATGTAGTTTTGCATTTAATCAAAATTATTTGGAATCACCTGCTAATCATTTGGGAAAAGGAAATGGAAAGTCAGGAAACCCTTCAGTTGGTCACCCAGAGAGGGGGTGGGGGCTGTGATCTGGCTTCTATCCCTACTGCTCATCAGTATATCATCATCAGATGGAATCCCAACTGCCAGGTCCCATAGCCCTCTGCCATCCTCTTTACACCCAAAACTCTGTAGCCGCTGCGACTACTACTGCTTTCTTGAAGCTACTTCCCAGAGGCTAGAACACAGTGCCCTTTACTCTCTCCTACTTTTTTTTGGACTTTCTTTCTCCACCCCTTGGCCCTTTTTCCTGTATCTCTCCTTCCCCTCTCAAGTGTGAGTCTTCACCCATGTTTCCATTTTTCACCCTTTTCTCTTCTTGTTCTATAGATTTCCCCAGGTTTATCTGAACCAGTCCATGATTTCAACCATCTCTTATAGGCCAACATTTCTAAAATTCTATCCCAGGCCAGCTTTTTCTCCTGAGTATCAGGACCAAATTGCCGTTTTCTATGTGAGACATTTACCTCGAACGTCCTACAGGCTGCTCAGAATCAGCACATCACGATAAGCTCATTACCTTCATCCCCAAACTTGCTCTTCCCCCGTATTTCCTTCCTCAGCTTATATCACCACATCCACTCATTCATTCAACAAATACTTACGGAGCACCTACTATGCACCAAGTGCTGTTCTAGGTGTTTGAGGTACATGGATGTATAAAACCAACACCACTGTGCTCATGGAGCTGACGTTCTAGTGGAGCATTCCAGGTAACACGAGCCACAAGCCTTGGCATCTGTTGCCAGCCATCCCTCTCCATTGCCGACGTCCTAATGAGGGTTATTTCATCTCTGCCTCACTTCTTCCATCTTCCACATAACTGTGAAATAGTGATCACAGTTTGAAAGAAGGCTCTTTCTAAACCGCCATGTGACTGGGGCTTCAGTGGCTTTCCACTGCTGATTGGACAAATGTGGAGCCAGGCTTTGTACAGCCCAGCTTCCTTCCTGCCATTGCTCATATCCCACTTACTCAGCACCTGTACGCTCCTCCCCAAACACTCCGAGTCCTTCCCCATCTCTGTGTCTCCTACATGGCAAAGACAATGTCCCCACCTTCACTGCCTTTCTGAGCACATAATAAATAATCACGGCCAAAGTTACTATGTATCAAGTGCTCATGTGATTGCCAGAGCCTGTAGTAAACACTGTACATACACTTAAATCCATACAACAAGCAGGTAGGATGATATTAACTTGTTTTACAGAGCAGAAAACTGATGTTCAAAGATATCAAATGCCTTGCCCAGTTTACACAGCGATAAGCTATGCTGATACCCCTGCTCTCTGCGGACTTAACTCCCTCATCTCCAGTACCTGGCACATAGTAGAGTCTCAGTGAATTCCATTAAATGATTGAATTTTTCCTCTCTTATGTCTGCCTCTTTTGTTGGAGGCTCCTCACACCATGTTAGAAAGAAGATAAGGTATATATAAATGCCAGTTGAAATTAGTTGATTTGGGGGCATTTTAGCACACTCTCTTCCAATCTTAGAATTACAGTTCTTTCAAGGTCATTATAAAGTATTCCTTCCTTCTCTCCCTCCCTCTTTTTATTTTCATTATTAAAGTATTATTGATATACATTCTTAATGAAGGTTTCACATGAAAAACAGTGTATTTACTACATTCACCCATATTATCAAGTCCCCCCCACCCCACTGCAGTCACTGTCCATCAGTGCAGTAAGATGCCACAGAGTCACTATTTGCCTTCTCTGTGCTGCACTGTCTTCCCCATGATCCCCCCCACAACATGTGTGCCAATCATCATACTCCTCATCCCCTTCTCCCTCCCTCCCCACTCGCCCTTCCCCACCCCTCCCCTTTGGAACCACTAGTCCCTTCTTGGAGACTGAGTCTGCTGCTGTTTTGTTCCTTCAGTTTTGCTTTGTTGTTATACTCCACAAATGAGGGAAATCATTTGGTACTTGTCCTTCTCCTCCTGGCTTATTTCACTGAGCCTAATAATATCCTCCAGCTCCATCCATGTTGTTACAAATCTTCCCTCGTTTTTGTACCTTTAAAGTGTGCCTTGGAAGGTTGCAGTAGTCAGAAGTCAGAGAGGGTGGAGATAAATGGGTAGAGAGCATCTGGAGAGAGGAGAGGTTGACTGTCCCTTTTAATGCCCAAAGGAGAGTGGCCCCTGCATCATGGCCCAGGTTAATTTTCTCCCCTTACCTTGGCTTCTCTCCTCATTCCAGTCTGACTAGGGTGACAATAACTATAGGCAAAAATGACAAGGAATAAATATGCGCTCCCTGGTCCTAGTTCTGGAAGCCCAGGTCCCACTGATAATTCAGAAAGACCCCCTGAGAAAGCAGTCAAGTTAGGAGAAAAGATCTGGCGGCTCCAGGTCATAGATTTTCTGTGGTATTTGCAAATCCAAATATTTTGTCTTACTTCACTCACTGTAACCCAGAAGTTTTACAAACATAATTGAGTTTCCCGTGGCCCCACAAGCAGGTCAGAAGGCAAAGAGTCACCCTCTACCATTTCCCTGTCTGAGGGGTGATGGCAACACTTGACAGGAATGTTCAGAGGGGAGGGGCTTCCAGTCCACACTGAACTATGAGCACCCATGCACCTGGGACGGAGATGAGGGGCTGCAGGCAGGGGAGAGTGCCAGGGACACAATCATGGGACACTACCACTGGTGGCTCCCTGTGCTAGGTAGGGATGAAGGGACCAGTGTCTCTTTCTCCCTCTTGGTCTGGGTAATGTCCACAAACTAAGAGGGAGTGTAAGAGAGGGGCCTCCCTCACTGTCCCATGTGACCTAGGAGGCAGGATCTGATCTACCGCACACACCTACTCCACAAACTGAAGTTTGCCTAAATGACCTTCCCCGTGGCTCTGAGGTACAGGTCTCCTTTTCCTGAAACAGCCCCCAACATCGAAGGAGTGAAAGGCTGGCCCTCCCTCCGTAGCCCTGAGCCTCCCCAACTCACAGCCTCAGCCAGGCATTGGCCACGCCCACTCCCTAGGCTGAATGAGGGAAGAGGGGGCCTTTAGGTTTTAGGAGAGCATGTGCAGCGGAGGTGGCAGTGCGAGGGTGGCGTGGAGGAGGCCTTCCCTCCAGGCACAGCTCGGAGAGCAGCCCTGGGGCGCTGCCAGGCACCTCCACTATGCTGTCCTCTGAGGGCGGTAGGTCCAGCTTCCCATGACTATAGAGGAGCTCCCATGGGGACCGGTGGGTCATGTACCCAAACTCTACCAGCCCGACGTCCTCTCTCCGTCATGGGGAGAAGGGCAGGGAGGCGCAGGAGAGGCGGCCAGCAGCCCTGGATGGGTCCACACCAGGAGGCAGGGGCTGGGCCCACAATGTGTCTGTGCCCCCGCCCTGAGGCAGGCCGGCAGGTCCACCTGGCGCTCCAAGGGGAAGAGAAGTCCTTTTCTCTTTTTTATAATTTACGACAGTCTTGTTTCATCCTTATTTTGTAGCCCCTGTTTGGCAGGTTAGGGAACTGAGGCTCTCAGAAGGGGAGCTTTGATGTTTGACAGGTCAATCTTGGCCTTCTAAACCCCAAATTCTTCCTCTGTCACTCAGCAGGTCCCCGGTATGTTCAAGTTTCATATCCCATGAGAGAGGCTGAGCCTTTCAAGGGCCATGTCACGCCATCATTTCCACCACACTCGTTTGTGCAGCTCTTCAAATGACATCAGCGAGGCCAGGCCATCTGCCTCTGCCAGTGGCAGGTGGGCCCCACAGTGGGCTCCCCGTGGCCTCTTCTCAAGGGGGGGCCTATTCCCAGGTCACAGGTAACTTCCGGGAGGAAAGCTACCAACTTGCTCGATGTGGATTTACCAAATTACAAGGCCTTTCTCAGGCCCAGGGACAGAAGCTCAGACTGGCTGTAATGCAGGGAACAAGCAGAGAAAGAGAGAAAGGAAGCCTGGTGCTCGTGACGACAGGAAACGTTACAGGCAACTCATGTCTGATTTCGAAGAATTGATGCAGGCATATGTTAATAAAATAAATTATCAAGGCTGGTAGTAACCCTTAGATCCGGCAAGCCCTGTTTGGGCTTGGGGGGCAGGTGAAGAGAGTGCGAGCCGGAAGCCAGACCTTCAGCTGCACCCTTCCGGCCATTCTTCAGTGTCCAAGAAACTACACACAAGCGCATGGCTTCCGGGACCCCTCGGCTTTATTACAGCCTGCTGGCTGTGACCTGCCATCACTCTGCCATTCGGGGATCCCTGCTTCATGTCAGGGTTGCCTTAGTCCCTGTGAAAATCAGACTCAACATTGCATTTTTTCACTTCAGTCTTTTATGGGATGCTGATTTTTAATATAGATTTTTTTATGATGAGCTTGAGGCTGGCAGAATGGCCTTTTTGAGGACAAACCTGGTTATTATGTATGTAATTCACTGGGGCTTTTGAGATGTTAATTCAACTGCGGGCCTAGTGTGGGGCTTCTTTTTACTGCCCACCCGGAGTTTGTTTATGAGGTTCTCTGGCAGCAGGTAACCTGGTATAAGAGCAGGGAGTGTTTCTGTGGCCTCGTGGTGATGATGGTCGGGTTTCAGGGTCTCTTCTCTCACTCACTCACCTGGCACAGAACACGCAATGACTCCGCGAACACGCAGTGACTCCGCGTGAAGAGAGTGGAGTTGGGTGGGACACAGACGAGCTTTATCTGCTCCAGAATCGCAGTGGACAGGAAGCTTGGTGCCGTGTCTTCCCCTTTTAGGAAACCCAGAGATCCCACGCTCAGCACATCACAGCGCAGGCCAGCCTCCACCATGGAGGTGGGGATGCCGAAGGGCAGGTATCCAAATGGGCAAACCCAAGATCAATCAAACTGTCACCATGGAAGCTGCAGGCAGAGTTTCTAGGCGACTCACTGCCACAATTCCCAGCCAAGGAAGGTAACCTTCGGAGAAGGCATGTTCCTAGGCTCTGACCCTTCTCTCTCATAAAATCTCAGCTACCACCAATCAGGTGTTCTGGATGTTTCTCAGACACTGGGTTCAATGTTTTGCATGCATTTCCTCATCTAATCATTACAGCAGTCCTGACAGAGGCGGAAATTGAGGCTTTGGGAGATTAAACAGTGCTGTGCTTCTAACCATTAACATTTCATGAATCTGGTCCCGTAATACTAAGTAACAACTGGTTCAGTGTTTCTACAATCAAAGTCATCATCTTTTCTCCCAATTTGGCAATTCCTTGTGACTTCCCTACAGTTTGTGGTACCATCCATTTCCTTCATCATTCTCTCAGTTCAGGCCCTTACCAAAATTTTGATTTTTCTATCTTCTCATCAATCTGCCTGCCACCAGTCTCTCTTCCCCCATCCATCTTCTGTGCCACATTCACTTGATCTTTTTCACGTGTCATGTAACTAGGTCATGTTCCTACCCCCCAGCTTTCACGGACAGTGAGTGTCATGTGAAAGAAACAGTGTGAGGTTTAAGGGTAGAAAGGCCTGGGTGTGATCCGCAGATCAGGGGGATCACCAGGGGATCTCTGAGCCTCAGTTTCCTCATCTATACACCTGCCAACCTTTGAGAATTGGTGTGAAGACAAAATACCCTAACACCTGGAAAACATCTAACATAGGCCTTGACCTTAAATACTTGGTGCTTCAAAGAGTCCCCACTGGCCTGTGGGTAACTCCAACCCTGGAAACTGCAATGTTCCCCAGCTCCTTCCCCTCTGGCTGCAGCTCACCTACCCAAAGTCCCTCTGCTGGCTGAGCTCCACATGGATCTTTCACTGTCCTTCCTAATCACCTTCGTACATGCCACTTCCCATTCCATCCCTTTTCCCCAACAGCCAAAACTTCGCCCACATCAGGGCAAAGGCAGGCCTCCTTTGTGCCCCCGGCCTTCTCCCAGCAGGGATGTTTTGCTCTCTGCTCAGATGCTATGGAACAGGCCTGAATCACCCATTTAGACACTAATCTCTACTATATTTTGATTGTGATATTTTCCCTGTATCTCTGTGTCCCCTCTCTAAATATATGACAAGCACCTTGAGGGCAGGGCCCAGGCTTTCACATCCATGTATCTCCGCTTCCCCACATTGCCCTCCCTATCTTCCTGTCCTGAATTAGTACGCAGTAACTGTCTGTCATTGGAAAGCTAAATTGTGCATGAGATTCAGCATATGCATGATTCCTGCTGAGTGTGAGCATGTTGTGTGTGTGTCTCTCTCATCTCCCTGCTGGGCTCGATCTGCCTGTGGCTCCCCAGTTCCCAAGCTCTCCATAAGGGCAGAACCATGTCTGCTGCTTGCTTGGTCCCTCAGGCAGACAGACAGACGTTTAAATAATGATGGTGCTGAGGATGACAGCCTTTTACACTAGAACTTTAAAAATGATGAGCTATTACAATCCTGGTTCTATCTCCCACATAACATCTTACAGTCCCTGCCAGGACCCTGCTAATGAACTTCTTCAGTGTCCAAAGCAGTGCTGTGGGAATTAATCAGCCTGCTCACCCTCCAGGCCCTGTGGAATGCTGCTGGAAGCTCAGCAGTAGTGTCTGTTTTGTTCTGCCTTCTGATGTCTCTTATCTCTCCTGCAACATTGTAGGTCACCCGAGGACCAAGGTCATAGCTTATGTGTCATCCTATCTTCTACCAGACTAGCACAATGCTTTGCATATAGTTGGTATCCTGCTCAAATATGGCCTTCCTGGAGTTCTTTTCCCTTTTGGAATAGCACTCCTGGCTCCCTTGGGCATGGGAGGGGCAGGGGCCTGCAGAGCTTGGTGGGTGGTAGGCATAGCAATGGGTGCCCCTTCTAGGCTGAAGCACTTGTTTTCTGGCTAGAAACCATCTACAGCTCTCTTTCCTCTGGCCATGGGCAACAAAAACATTTCAGACAATGGCCGCCCCGTCCCCAGGTCACTGAGGGTGATCAGTGAGCAGAGCCCTCTTACCAAGCCTCAATGGTACATAACATGAACAAGAAATAAGCCTTTGGTATTTTAAACTACTGAAATTTAGAGATTGTTATTGTAGAAAACCAGATTGACCTCTACCAATATCCTCAAAAAGTATTTATTGAAGGGAAGAAGAAAGGAATTTGGGGTAGAATGCAGTAGATTTGTTTTGTGGAGTCTTATGATAGAAAAGGAAGCAATTTATAGTAAGGAAGATATTTACTGCAATGTTCACTCCTTTCCAGACTTGGCATTAAAATACCATACCATGGAGTCAAGAGATTACACAAAGTATCAAGCCGGACTCATCAAAAAATAATAAGTAAGAATTATCATTTATTGAATGCTTACTCTACTCCAGGCACTGTAGTAAAGACTGTATAATTGTCCCATTTAATTCTCATTTTGACTTATGAGGCAGTCATTTCTGCAACCAGCTTCCATTCTGCAGATGATAACACTAAGATGGGGAGAAACTGAATAACTTGTTCCGGGGCATAGAGTTCATAAGCACCAGGACCCTGTGCTGAGTACTCAAGAGAGATGATTTCCATTCCTACGAAAGCTGCCCACAATTTCCCTCTGCCTATATCTGGAAAACATAAAGCTGAGCAGTGAGATTAATGTAAGATAAGAACTCACCTGAATAATTCACTTCTAAATATAATGTCAATTTTTGATCTAGGTGGGCAATCTGCAGTGAGCCCCAACTTCATTTCACTCCAATAGTTCTGATTTCTATACTAGCAGGCTTCCCAGACAGAACAACTCTAAGCTAAGACCTTAAGGACAAGCAAGTGTTCATAAAGGAAAAGGCTGAGACAAAGGGTGAGGGGCAGGTGTGGGATGGAGGGTAGAGCTCCAGCTGGAAGACATATACAAGGGGAGTGACAGAGCAGACCATGCACAGGTATTCACAGGCTAATTTGCTCTGGGGACACCTGAGTGAGAAATGAGAGCAACAGCACAAGGTGGAGTCCGTACCTCCGTCTGCTCAGCTCTATAATAAACTATTAGATAATAACTGTTTGTTGAGTGCATACTCTGTGTGAAGCAGTCTTCTCAGCATTTCACATGTATTGACTATTTATCTTCACAACAGCCCTATGATATAGGCACTATTATCTCCATTTTACAGATGAGAAAACTGAGGCACCAAAAAGTTAAGTAATTTCCCCAAGTCACACAGCTAGTAAATGATGAAGCCAGGAGCTGAACTCAGAGCCCACCCTAACCACTATGCTCTGAGTCCTAAAATGCATGTTCCATGAAGCCAGGAATTTTTTTCTATTTTAGTTTGCTGCTGAATCCCTGGTATTTAGAACATTTAATAGACCTTAAATAATTAATTATTGAATTAATGAATAATGCAAGTAAATATTCAAATAAAATACTGTAGTTTTGCTTCCATTAGAATTCTATAGTTAGTTTCTTTTTTACAGTTACTTATAACTGTGTAAACCTATTCTAAACCCTGTGAGAACATACAACTGGTTCTCACCAATCACATGGATTTAATATTCTCTCTCTTCTTTAAAATGGAATCCCATTCTGTGTCATTCATCAAGTGTTCATTGAACACTTGCTATGCACCAGGGTTTCAAAAAAGAATAAGCTTTTCTATGAAGATGGGAGCTCAGACTGCAGCAAAGGAACAGATGTGTGAGCAAACAGTGAGAATGTATTTGACAATGTTCGAAAAAAGGAATTTATAAAGACTTTTGTAACACAGATATGCAAGCACAATGTTCCTGCAGTGGGAGTGTCTTCTGCCGGATGTGAAAGATGAGCTGGAGGAGACCAAGCATGTAATGTGTGGAATGGCATTCCGGCTGATAAACTGCATAAGCAAAGACGTGGTGTTACAGTGCACGGGAGCCCCAGGTAGTTAAATATAATTCAAGCACATGTGAGCACAGGCAAGGAGACCGGGAGAGTCCAGTGATACCAGGGGAAAGAGACTTGCATGCTAAGAAATTTGTGCTTTTTCCTTTGAGCATCAGATTTTAAGCAGTATGGTGACATGATCAGATCCGACTTCTTTGAAGGAGACATATGTGGAAATAAAGATATTCAAATGACTATTTCTATTTAACTACCTGTTTTTTAATCTCCTTGGGAGACCAAAAGGAACTGATAAACGCTGTCAGAAGATCTGAATGAGATAGGCTGAGACTGATTACAGGACTTCTGGCCGTTTCTGATAGTTTGTAATCTTACAGGGAATCTGAACAGCCTCTGTCTTTGTTATTCACCATATTTTCTAATCCCTGCTTTGGTGCCAGATTCATGCCTCTGTCTAATCTTTTGAAAGATTTCTGGCCCCAGCACTCTGCATGTGCTGAGCTCATCGATGTCAGTTATCACGCAGAGGCTGGTGGAAAGATGGTTGGTTACAGTTGGGGACGTGTGACATGCCTGATCAAAACGTACTGTGTGAAGGAAACATTTCTCTGGGGAAATAACTTGGCATTGCAGCTTCATACAAGGGTGCCCTGGGGAGAAGAGAGGAGGAGATGCCAGTTTGCTAATGGGAGTATACAACCTTGAGCCCCGTCTCTGTGGAGGGTTCGAGTGTCCCTCCGCAGGGACTGTTTGCATTAGTTACATCTTGGAGGCTTTGGTGGAAATACAATCTCTAAATATTGACGGTAAAGCTGGAGACACAAAATTACTTTGCTTTTATTTGCCCCAAACCACATACACTAAACAGATGAAATATGTATGAAGCGAGAACCATCTGTAGCAGGCAGAGAGTGAGTCTCACTGAAGCATCTGGGGTCTCATCCTGAGGCTGGGATACCCAGGTGCCTCACCACAGAGATGGAGAAAGAGAGGCAGCAGCACCTGGGAATGGCTGCTTTCTGTTTTACGTGCCATTTCTCCCCATGCACACTTGACAATGCACTTTGAAAATGCATCCGTCCACATCTTCAACTCAGGCGTCCCTGACTGCAGGATCTTCTGAGTTTCTCTTTTGGAAGGGGGCCTTATAAAGTGAGAAAACTGATGCCACTGGGGAGTGCTGGAGATGTGCAAACATGGTGGTGAAGGCTGTTTGCAGCAGGTGGCTGTAGGGGGTTAGAGAAGGGGTGTCTTTATCCAGTTTGCACAAGGCACCAACCATTTGGTGAGCCACGGGACTGGGGTTTTCACACTCTATGGAACATTTATGGTAGGAAGCCTCCGATGACTGTTTCTACCAGTCTGCGATCAGAAGGTGAAGGCAGAAGCTGGCTATGGATAATGGCAGGTACATGCGGTGGGAAGGATGGCCCGGAAGCCCACAGGTAAGACTTCCCTGCACACCCCATGGACTGACAAGTCTGGGCAGTACTTCCCTCCTTCAGAATAGCTGTCTAGTCCCTGCCTGCAGTCCTCCTTGTCCAACATCCAAAAGCCCCTGTTCTGTGTTCCTCTGTGGAACCCACAGTCTCTTGTGGCCCCCAACATTCTCCATTAGGCATCCACACTGCTGTTCTTCAGTGTCCAATGCTGGCTCCAGGAGACAGGCATGCCAGCTCCTCTCCTGGCTGTAGCTCCCCACAACCTCCCCACAGTCTCGGGAAGGTACCTCTCAGAGCTCACCTCCCGGCTCTAGGCCTTCCTCAGAGCTTCTCCCATTTCCTACCCATCAAATCCCAAACTGGTGTGTGCTGCTCAGAAAGCAGTTGCATGGTGCATGAGCAGTGAGCATTTGGGACACTGACTATGAGCAAGCGTGTCAGAGCTTGCCCTTTACGCTGTCTGAGGACCAGGCCCTGGAATCCTGGGCATATAAGTGCCCAGATACATCTCCATGCCTGGCCCTGCCCCCAGGCCTCTGGGCCAGGCCCCTCCCTGCAAAGCCACAGGTGAAGATGCATAAAGAGGTGAGTGTGGGATGGAAATGGAGAAAATGTGGTCCAAGACCCCAAGACCTGGGTCACCACCCTGATTCTGCCACTTGCCAATTAATCTATGAGGCTACTACCAACAGAAGAACCAAGACTTCCAAGTGCAGGGTACAAGGAAGGCCCTGCAAGACCCAGCTCCAGTCTGTCTCTCCAACCTCATCTCCTTCGTGCTCTCTCACCTCCACCCTGGCACCCTTCTGCCCTTCCACACTACCCCACCCCCACACATACACTATTGGCTCCAAAAGTATCAAAGTGTAATTTTTCAAACATCTCATGCTGCTCCTGGCCCCAGGACCTTTGCACATGCTGTTTCCTCTGCCCTCTGTGTCCCTCTATCCATCCACTCCACAAACTGCTTTTGAGCAGCAGCTAGGTATTAGGCACAGAGAACAAGACACAGTTCCTGCCCCTGTGAGCCTGGGCTCTCTCTCTTTCTTCCTCTCCTTCTGTGCTCAGGGAACTCCTATCCATTCTTCAGAATTTAGCAGCACTTCCTCTGATACCCTCCACTTGTCCCTCTTCCATAGGGCAGAGCTCACCCCTACATCTGCAGCACCTCCGTACTGTTGCCCTCTTCACAGATTGAAGTTCTCTGCCTCCCAGAAGTCTAGATGCCAAGATACTGGCTGCACAGAGTGCAGTACAAGATCCTGTTTGTTTCAGTCAGTCCCACTGGATAGAATATGGCTCAAATTTTATTTGGGGGCCAGTGTTCTTGCCCCTCCACGTACTACATGCACATGGATGTACATTTGTTCACATGTACATGCTTTCAGTACTTATTAGGACCTATTGATTTGGGTGTAGCTGTTACATGATACCATATGATTTTCCTTCATGAATGGAACATAGATAACTTGAAATGTAATGAAATTGAACAAGGTGCAAGTTACATTTCTCCTCCTTTGTGAAGTCTTCCCAGGAGGCTGCCACCAGGGAGCTTAACCCCTGGAGTCAGCGTGGGCTGCCATAAAATACCACAGTCTGGGCACTTAAACAACACACACTTAATCTCACAATTCTGGAGTCTGGAATGTACGGTCAAGGTACTGGCAAATTCTTTTCCACTGCAAGCCAGCCTTCTTGTAGATGGAGGCCTTGCGGATGGCCATGTTTTTGCTGTCTCCTCACATAGAGGAGTGGGGCAAGCTCTCTGGTGCTTACAGGGTGATCTGGTGATCCTGTGAGACCAAGGACCCACCCTTGGGTCCTCAATTAACCTTAATTACTTCCTTACTCTAAATACAGTCACACTGGAGGATAGAGTTTCCTCTTGCAAATTTGGATGGGGGCGGGCACAGTTCAGTCCACAGCGCCCTTCCTCTGTGTAACCCCCTTTGAGGCCCCAGCATTCACAGTATCCTGACCCCATCCTACTCAAGTCCCAAATAGATGGCCCTACATGCCTGGTGACTTGCATAGGACTCTGCCACTCACGTGCCCTCAGCTGTATTTTTAGACAGCTCTTTAAAAAATGTCTTGCCAAAAGTTGGAAAATGTAAAATGTATCAAAAAGGAAAATCTGAAGTCCCTGACAAATCCCATAAGCCAGAAATCACATTTTTGATGTGCATCTTTCCAGATGATCTACACAGCCCTCTACCTGTCTATATTTTTAATAAAAACTCTATCATCTTGTAGAGGCAATCTTGGAGCTGCAGAGGGCTCAAATACTAATTAGTGTTCAGTCTTGCTTCTCAGCTGACTGTGAACTAAGTGACACGCCCAAGGATCTCATAAACCCAAAATCTGTCCTTAAAATCAGAATCTCAATGACTAATTTTAGAGACTTGCTTTTTACCGTGACATCTGTTGCCAGAGGATTGTTGTGGATGGATGACCACATACACATCACACACACACACACACACACACACACACACACACACACACACACACACACACACACACACACACACACAGTTTCCATTCGTTGCTTGGCCCGGCTGGCCTGGCACATGCATGTGGCTCAGTCTCCCCACCACCTCACACAGCCGTCTCGCCCATCTTTCTGCCATTTGTATACACTGCACCCCCTTCCCACTCACAGTCCTGCCCGTGCTGAGTCCTCTGATCAAGAGGCCCATGCCCAGTGCCTTTGCCTGGGTAACTCCTACCCGTCTTTCCGATCACAGCTTGAAGGGTCCTCCTCAGAAGCCTCCCTGAATCCCAGATGAGCTCAGACTTCCCTGTTCTGCATTTATGTCACACTGGTACCTTCTTACAGAGCATTTATCTGGGCTCTGAGTTAACATCCTAGGATGTTGAACTCCAAGAGGCTGGGCAATTCCATCCTTCCATCCTCTCCATCATGTCCCCAGCACCTAGCCTCCTGGGCCCATCCCATAGTGGGTGCTCAGTATTTGATAAAGAATGCATACTTGGTTTTTGAAAAAAATCACATTTTCTGATGAGATAAGCACCACTGAGGCCCTGAGTTTATTTTGCCTCTGAGATCACACAGCCAATTAGACACAAAAGGGATGGAGGCTGGGCCTGGGGCCCCTCCAGCTGCTGCTGTGTTGCAGGATGAGGCTGCCTCCCACAAATCCACGGCTGTGGGTAAGCTAAGTGGCAGGCTTCCCAAACTGAACTTTTTAAGCAAAGTCAGGAAATTGGGTGTGTGTTTTTTTTCCTGAGGAAACGTGGAAACTGCAAAATTGTGAACAGGATAAAAAGTTATGACTTAGGTTTGAAAGAAATTGCTTTCACTATAGAAAATTACTGCATGTTTTCCATCTCTGAACATAATTCCTTCTCCAATTATGAAATCATATTCTTTTCCATATGTCATTTTTCTCCTTTGCTTCCATCTATGGTATGCATCAAATGAAAAAAAAATTTTTTTAAGTGCAAGAAGAGAAATTAAAAGGAAAAGATAAAGTGACCAGGCAGAATATTTTCCAAGGTTCATCATCTGTTCCGTTAAAACATGTAGTAGGGTTTTTTCCATATAACATTTACAAATATTGATTCTGGTCCTATTGGACAGAAAAAATCTGTAGGGTAGAGAAAAGCAAGTAGCTGGTGATTAATGTGTTAGAAAACATAACTGCTGGCATGATCAGTATCTGGCTTGTTGAAAGCCAGGCAAAAAGAGGTACGGACAGTAATGATAGCTCTGCTGGGGGGCACAAGGCGGGTCAACGACAAGTGCAGCCAGCATAAATCTTAGTTCACAAGCTTAAGTATTCAAGTACCATAATTTTTTTTTATTATCTCCCATATTTTCTAATGATAAACCTAGTTTCTTTGTGAGGTAAGTGCCCCACACATACCAAACTTGTGCCACTGTCCTAAAGCTCCATGGTGTCAGGGCGTCTGGGGGTGCATGGAGAAGACACCGCAGTCCACACAGACTGGCATGAAGGTGGTCCTATTGACACAGCCCTCAGATCCTCCACAGCCCATGGTCTTTCAAACTGGAGGCTCCATTGTCTAGGCCTTTCTCTCTTGAATCTCACTCTCATCTCTTCATCAATGTCACAAAGCCAGTCAGTACAGAGAAAGTCCAGTATTATGGGTTGAACTGTGACCCCCCAAAAAAGATATGTGAAAGTCCTAACACCCAGTACCTCCGAATGTAGCCTTATTTGGAAATAGGGCCTTTAGAGAGGTAATCAAGTTAAAATTAGGTGATTAGGGTGGACCCTAATCCAGTATGACTGGTATTCTTATATGAAGGGAAATTTGGACACAGAGATACACGCATGGCAGGAGACTATGAGGAGACACAGGGAAAAGATGGCCATCGGCTGGGATGATGCATCTACAAGCCAAGAACACGAGGGACAGCCAGCAACACCAGAAGCTGGAAGAGGCGGGAAGCATTCCCCACTAGAGCCACCAGACAGAGCACGGCCCTGCTAGCACCTTGATTTGGGACTTCTAGCCTCCAGGACTGTGAGACAATAAATGTCTGCTGCTTTAAGCCACTCAGGTTTGGGAACTTTGTTCCAGCAGTCCTAGGAAACTAATAAATCCTGTTTTTCTCTTTCTTCAAAACACTTTACCTCTACAGCCTCATCCATTTCCCTTGAGAATTTAGGCTCTTGGGAAACAAAGCCAGAAGGACCTACTGGTTGTCTGTCTCCTCCTGGAACACACCTGGCCCCCAGGGCAGTAAACACAGAGCCCGCTACCTGCTTGAACAGAGAGAAGGAAAAAGGAGACAGCAGCATGAAAAGAACAAACCCATGGATTAATACTGCAAATATCCAAACCTCACGAGGCATCCATCTTCAGTGGTCCAAACACACACACTATAGTGTTTCAGCTGGGTGGGCTGCGGGGCCACTGGACAGAGTCAGCAAGAACGTGGCACTCATGCCTCTAATTCATAATCCAGCACCTCTGGAGGCTTTGCTGAGCCATTCTAGCACTCTTTTCCCTGGAGCCTGGTCTTGGTCCCCAAATTCTTAAAGCCTGGTTCTAGGCCTCTACCACTGAACCATTAAAGGTGGTGAATCAAGCGAGTGACCTGAGGAATACAAGCATGAACAAGTCACTGGCCCCCCTGAGCCTGCACGAGGCAACGGGGCTCCACTGCAGAAATCACACCTCTTTATGGATTTGGAGTTGATGCATTTCCTTTGGTTTCAGTCAGGCCCTCAATGCTGTGTGTCCCTGTAGCCACCTGCATCTCTTTAGTCAGCTTTTTCGCCCACACCCCCCAAGAATTCCAAACTCTGCCTTTCTCAAACCTTCCAAGCTACATTTGTCCCCTCTGTGCACCTGCTTCCAGAAGAGCAGAGGCAGCCCCCACTTCCCACTCTGGTCCCGACAAAACTACCTGTGTCCCCACCCAGCCTTTCCTTCTTCCCTTCTGCCTCAGTGAACTTGGGATTCCTCCCCTTGTCCCCTCATCTGTCTTTCTGTGTCCCCTGCCACCTGCTCCTCCAGCTCCGGACACTGAGCAGCTGGAACCCAGGAGCCTCAAGACCCTGTCTGCTGTGTTCACTAAGTGCCTGGCACTCCATAAGTGCTCGATAATTACATATAAATTAACATATCAAACATTCTTTCTCAGGCATCCTCAGTTTCCATACAATTTTACTACCTTTGCACAAAAATATGCTGAAATCCTTTGTATTAAGCAAGCACACTTTCTTTCAGCCTAGGGACACCCATCCAGCCCCCTTCTCTTTCCTTCCCTTGACAACTGATTGTCATACAGGAGCTGTCCACATTCATTTTTGCCACTGCCTCGCCCCGGAACCCCCTCCCCTGTTTATTCCTCAACTCAAGACAACCTGGCCTCCCACTGTCTCACCCTTTTGTACTCCTTGAAAGGGGTCTCTCTCTCCAAGGTCACACATGGTTCAAGGTCACCAGTGGAAACTCTTCCACCCTTACTTGTTTTGCGCTCTTGCTGCCCTTGGCACTTCTGAACAACACCCCCCAGTGACCTCTCATCCTTGCTTTCCTCCTCCCCCGACCACTCCTTCTGTCTCATCCAAGGCTCCTCTTTCTCACTCGGGTTCTCCTCCCTCCTCCCTCTGGACAGCTGCATCTGCACCCACATTTCCTCTCCAGTCTAGACTTCTTTCCACAACTGCAGCCTCCTATTTCACACTGGACTCCTTTTCAACAAATGCCCCCAAAGCCCTCCTAAATTTATACATGAGAAACTGAGCCCATCCTGTCTACCTCTCAAACCTGCCCTCCACCGGCATCTTCTTTCCCTACAACAGGCAGCACTGTTTGTTTAGTCACCTAAACAAGACCTCTGGGAGACACCTTCAATTTCTCCCTCCTTCACCTTTGGTCACCAATTGGTCACCAAGATATGTCAACTTTACCTTCTAAAAAGTGCCCTTGCACCTGGCCATCTCCCCACGGCCAGACCCTTGGTTCAGGCATCATGATATCTCCTGTAGAATTCTGCACTAGCATTCTAATTTAAATTCTTCCCAGTCCACAACTTCCTGTGGTCAGTTATTTTTCAAAAATTCAAATCTGATTGTGTCATTTCCCTGCTTAAATTACATCAACACCCCCCTGCCCCAGAGCTTTCATGCTGGAGCAAGAGAGACACCCAGGCTGGCCTGCTCCCCAAGCCGGTGCCCCAGCCACTCCTGGGGTTCCGCGGCTCTGCACTCTCTGAATGGGTTTCCCCACCTCCCTTCACTGGCTGACTTCTGTTGTTTATCAATGTATTAGTCAGGACTCCTTTGGTCTTGAATAAAAACCTAAATCAAAATAGCTTGGAATAAAACCAGAATTTATCATCAGGATACTGTGTTGTCTCATGACCCCCAAGAATAGGAATGTGCTTGGGCTTCAGAAGTACTTGGATGAGAGACTATTCATTTTCTAGAGCTGCCATAGCAAGATGCCACAGACTTGGTGGATCAAACAATAGAAACTTATTTTCTTATAGCTCTAGAGGCTGAAGGTATGAGATCCAACCATGCTGCTGGTTTCTGCTGAGAACCTTACTCCTTGGGGTTTGTAGATGCCATCCTCTCCCTGCATCCTCACCTGGGCTTCCCTCTGTGGGTGTCTATGCCCTAATAACTTCTTCTAAGGACACCAGTCTGACTGGACAAGGGCCCACCCCAATGCCCTCATTTAACCTTCATTACCTTTCTAAAGGCCCCATCTCCAAAGGCAGTCTCATTCTGAGGTAGGGGGGTTAGGATTTCCCATATGAATTTGGGAGATACAATTCAGCCCAGCCTGACCCTCCATCTCTAACTCCTGCTTCTCCATTCAACTCTGTCCCTTTGCAGATAACATGGCAGACAAAAACCCTGGCCTATCTTATGGCTGCAGTGATTAGAAAGACTATCCCTGCTTCCCCATCCCTGAGCCAGAAAGTCCTGGAGAAGAGACCTTTTGGCCCATGTGAGGTCAGAGTTTTCCCACGGTGGCCTCTCCAGACTCCAAGTTTCCAGGGGAACACAACAGAATGACTCCCACTCCCACTCCCCAATTTTATGCATAAATCACATGGGAAAAAAAATTCCTCAAATTTTTTTCAAAGCAAGCATTTTATTTCCATACGGAAATGTTCTAAGATAAATTTTTTTATTAAGGTATCATTGATATACACTCTTATGAAGTTTTCACATGAAAAACATTGTGGTTACTACATTCACCCATATTATCAAGGATCCCCCACACCACATTGAAGTCACTCATCAGCGTAGTAAGATGCTATAGAGTTACTACTTGTCTTCTCTGTGCTACACTGTCTTCCCCGTGACCCTCCCACACCATGTGTACCAATCATAATACCCCTCAATTCCCTTCTTCCTCTCTCCTCGCCCATCCTCCCCCACCCCTCCCCTTTCTAACTGCTAGTCCCTTCTTGGAGTCTCTGAGTCTGCTGCTGTTCTGTTTCTTCAGTTTTGTTTCATTGTTACACTCCACAAATGAGGGAAATCATTTGGTACTTGTCTTTCTAGGCCTGGACTTATTTCACTGAGCATAATACCCTCTAGCTCCATCCATACTGTTGCAAATGGTAGGATTTGTTTTCTTTTTATGGCTGAATAATATTCCATTGTGTATATGTACCACATCTTCTTTATCCATTCATCTACTGATGGACACTTAAGTTGCTTCCATTTCCTGGCTATTGTAAATAGTGCTGCGATAAACATAGGGGTGCAGATGTCTTTTTGAATCAGTGGTCTTGTTTTCTTTGGGTAAACTCTTAGTAGTGGAATTCCTGATCAAGTGGTATTTCTATTTTTAGTTTTTGAGGAACCTCCATATTGCTTTCCACAATGGTTGAACTAATTGAAAATCCCACCAGCAGTGTGGGAGGGTTCCCCTTTCTCCATATCCTCACCAACATTTGTTCCTTGTCTTTTTGATGTTGGCCATCCTAACTGGTGTGAGGTTATATCTCATTGTGGTTTTAATTTGCATTTCCCTGATAATTAGTGATGTGGAGCATCTTTTCATGTGCCTGTTGGCCATCTGAATTTCTTTGGAGAATTGTCTGTTCATATCCTCCACCCATTTTTTTAATCAGGTTAGTCGCTTTTTGGGTGTTGAGGTGTGTGAGTTCTTTATTTTGGATGTTAACCCCTTGTTGGATATGTCATTTACAAATACATTCCCCCATACTGTAGCATGCCTTTTTGTTCTGCTGATAGTGTCCTCTGCTGTACAGAACCTTTTTAGTTTGATGTAGTCCCATTTGTTCATTTTTGCTTTTTTTCCCTTGCCCGAGGAGATGTGTTCAGGAAAAAGTTGCTCATGTTTACATTCAAGAGACTTTTGTCTGCTTTCTTCTAAGAGTTTTATGGTTTCATGACTTACATTCAGGTCTTTGATCCATTTTGAGTTTACTTTTGTATATGGAATTAGACAGTAATCCAGTTTCATTCTCTTACATGTAGCTGTCTCATTTTTAAATTATTATATAAAGTCCAACTTTTGTGCCAATCTCCATTCTTTTTTGCAGATTGATTAAGAGAACATTCATTTCTTGGGTAGACTGTCCTACAGAATGTATGTTTCCTCAGGCTAAGTTATTTTAATTTTGACTAAACTGGGAAGATTGGAATCTGGGAAGAAGGACAGTGTACCTCCGGGTGCCCACTCCGAGTAATTGTTCCTCACTTGTAAAACTAGGAGAAAGTATATTCTCTCCCCCAACATACACACATGCTACCCACACACCTCCCACCCCACCCCAGCCCCTCAGTCAGTTTTAGAGTAGATGGAACATTTTAGTCAGGTGCTGCTGAAAAGATGCCCTTAGTCACAAATGCCACAGCCTACACCGTATATCTTTCTATCCTGCTTTGTAACAGTGTAATTGCTCTGAGTAAGAATGGCTTTTCTGGACCCAGTACATACAAAAGATCCACCAGTAGTGATTTGTTTCTATGGACTGAATGTGTCCCCTGAGACTCATATGTTGAAGCTGTAGCCCACAATGTGATGGCACCTGGAGACAGGAGTCTTTGGGAGACAGTTAGGTTTAGGCGAAGTCATGAGGGTGGGGTCCTCGTGATGGGATTAGTGTCCTTACAAGGAGAGACACCAGAGGTCATTTTCTCTCCTGCCATCTACAAACCAGGAAGAGAGCTCTCACCAGAACCCAACCAGGCTGGCACTCCCATCCCCAACTTCCAGCCTCCACACCTGTAAGCAAATACCTTTCTGCTGTTTTCTGTTCTCTGGTCTGTGGTATTTTGTTGTGGCAGCCCAAGCCAACTAATGCACTATTTTTTTCTCCTTTTTTCACCCTCCCTTCTTTTTGTAGAATTAAAGAGTTCTTTGGGAGTGGGAGAAAATAAATGTAATATTGAATTGACTTCATTTCTGGGAGAATTCTTATTTTAACTGGTTTAGTTCCAGATTTTGAAAAAAGAAGAAAAGAAGAAAAGAAAAAGAACTCAGGTCTCAAACAAAGTACATAATCTTTCCAAAGGGCTCACCTGAATTCTTCTCCTTTTCTTAAAATAGAGGTGAATGCTTGGGACAGTCATCTGTGACCAGAGCATTATAGCAGAAAGACAGAAAAGAACCATTCTTGGCTCTTGAGCTACTCTGTCTGGGTTCAGACCCTGGCGTTGTGCCTTACTGGGTGACCTTGGGCAAACAGCTTTCACTCTGTACCTCAGCTTCCTCATCTGTGTGAGAGATAACACTAGTGGTATTGTAGAACATGAGAGTTCCTGTAGGCACTCCATGGGCGATGTGAGGAAAGAGGTGTCTCAGGGGAAGGGAAGGATGGCGGACAGGCAGTCCTTAGTTATTCTTCATAAAGTCTCAGTGCATGTCACCTACTCCAGGAAGCCTTCTGGGGTGCAGAGGAGAGTGTTGATAGCTAGACCACAAAGTTCCATAAAGGCAGTTATCCAAGGACACAGATAAATCATATGTGTGTATTCTGTTAGTTTAAACGTTTAAATCTTGCTATACAAAGTGTGTTCCCAAGACCAGCAGCCTCAGCATCACGTGAAAGCTTGTCAGAAAGGCTGAATTTCAGTCTCACGGCACCAGAATTTGCCTTTTAACAAGTCCCCAGGTCATTTGTTTGCAAGTTAAAGTTTAAGAAGCACTGATGTAGATGTTGCCGCTTATATTGATGAAAAGCACATGAACTACCACTCTGGAAGGGGTTTATGGGAGGAAACTGAGGAGGACCTGTCGTGGAACTGAGGGGGTCCCTTAACCCTGCAGTCACAAGCCACTGCGTGTCTGAGGAAAGGGATCAGGGAGGCCAGGACAGCTGTTCCAAGAACATCTCTTCCACGTAGGTTCTTTGTCATAACCTAAGCAAATTCAACTGTAAGATACTGGGTCCTGAACACTGCAGTAACTATGAAATGGTGATGTGATAAGTAAAAGGTAAATTAAAGATGCAGATGAAGCTTGATTATTTGTATGCAATTCAACTAACCAACTGGACCAGTTAGGGTCCATTCTATCTCCCCTAAACTTGATGTACACAAACGATAACCTGTTTATACCTCCATTCTACCACTTACACTATTCTGTAAGACTTTTTAACTTACTCTTTTCCCCCAGGTTCATCAACAGCAGGACTTGTGACTCTCATTTCAGTATTCCTGACCCCTAGCACAGTGCCAGAGACACTGAAATGTACACAGTAGGCATTCAAATCAATTTTTGATGAAATGGAAATGACTGGCTTTTCACACTTTCACCTGTGGAAATAGAATATTAAAGAGACTATTCTACACTTTGTTAAAAGATGTCTTATTAACCCTAGAATGTATTTGCTTATGTTGAAACATAAGGAAGTAAATCTAGATGTTGTCCATGTATAAGTCATAGCCCAGTGAGGAACCTGAGGATGATGCTTAGAGAAAACACATCAGGTGAAAAAAATAGAGAAGTATAATGGGACAGGGATGGGCAAAGAAGAATTTGTAAGAATTCTGCAAAGATGGGGAGGGTAATATAATAGGAAAATAAAGAAGGGGGGGTTCCTCACCAACTTCTAAATACAGTGACAGGGGAATGTGTGGCATAAATGGTCCAAGTCATTCTGGGGTTAAAGAACAAGTATGGACCATGGGGGACTCGAGCAGTTCATGGCTTTCCTGTGATACATGCTCTGATGTTCTGCACAGTTTCCAGTGTGGAGACCATGTATTTCCCACACCACCAGGCAATTCTCCTACACCAGCTGGATGTCCTAACAACTCAATTCAATTCTGACACTACCTACCTAGAGGTTGCACCAGATCCCACGGAGCAAAGGCTCAGCCCCACAAGACTAGCCCCACCCCCAGGTTCAGATGCCAATCATAAATTCAGGTTGTACTTGTGCTTCTGACCCACCAGCCATAAATTGGAGGCTCCAAAGACCTCTTTCTGGGGTTCAATTAATTTGTTATAGAGGCTCACAGAACTCTGAGAAATATTTTCCTTACTAGGTTACCAGTTTATTATAAAAGTATAGAACACAGGAACAGCCAGATGGGAGAGATGCAAAGCACAGGGTATGGGGAAAGGGTGTAGAGGCTCCATGCCGTCTCCAGTAAGTGCCACTCTCCAAATCTCCACATTTTCACTAACCTGAAAACTCTCTAAACCTTTTGGATTTTTTTATGGAGGCTTCATTATGTGACCATGATTGATTAACTCATTGGCCATTGGCAAACTAATTTAACCTTCAGCCCCTCTCCCCTTCCTGGAGGTCAGAGGGATGGGCCGGAAACTTCCAACCCTCTAATCACATGGTTGGTTCTCCAGGCAACCTGGCCCCATCCTTAGGTATTTTCCAAAAGTCATCTCACTAATATAACAAAAGACACCTTTATCACATTCACCACAGCAAATTTCAAGGGTTTTAGGAGCTCTGTGCCAGAAATGAAGAGCAAACACGTATTTCTTATTATAACTCACAACATCACACAAGCCTTATGCTTACAGGTTCTGGAATGAGAGCCCTGGATTTCTTGTACTCATCAGGGTTGTCTCTACTGCCACCAAGGACCAGGACCACTGGCACTGTGCTGCCTCCATCCTTGGGAATGTCTCCTTCTCCCTGATCTCCATGTTCCTCTCCTTATAGGCAATCAGCACCAAGCCCAGGAGAGTCACTCATGCAAGTACACACTATGATTCTTCTGTAGAAAAGAGAATGAAGGGCTAGACACACGAGTCAGGCACATGGAGATGACTGATCAAAAGGTACGTGGGAGGATGTGGCCCCAGTGTCTACCCACACGGGCCAGCTAATTCTGCTTCCTTGAAGTCAACTTACCACCAGCCATAGGTCGTGCTGGACCATATGGCATTCCCTGCATGGACAGGGCCTGCCCTGCTGGCTACACCAAGTTTGTGGCTGGGCATCCATCCCAGAATGTGCTTTCTCTGCAGGCCAGTGGAGCCCCAGAGAGAAAATCTGGAGGGAGCTGATTCTGTTCCAGAAACCACTCACATAGGGAAGAGAGGAACTAGGAACATTACTCTAGTGGAAGTTCAGTACAGACACGTGGGAGGAGGAAGTCCTGTTCCCATTCTCATGAGGCTTCCCCTAAGAGCATCCACCACTGTTCCTTTATGGACCCCCCTGGGTCTATAGGAATAAGAGTAGATTTAGCCACCAGAATGTTCACAAATGGATCTAACCAATACATTAATCAAGAATTAAATACATTAAAACAAGGATGAAAATTCACTCTTTCTTCTATTTCCCAAGCCAAATATGTCATTCAGTATAGTTATCAGAGGTTCTAAAATTAGATGAATTGATGACATAAAGATATTCCAATAATAAAAATACCTCTTTATTATCAAATTCTTGAGGAGAAATTTAAGTCCAAGTACTAAATCCTCTTGCAAATTAAAGTCTGAAGGAATCAAACTTCTAAAAGAAAATGTGTTGCTCTTGTGAGCCCAAAATCCAAAATTCTTAAGTTAAAGTCAAGGGTTCTTAGTGCCAAAAAACAAAAAAGAAAATGGGATTCAGGTTTCTTAGCCATTCTATCTCTTCCTCTCATTAGGATGGATATAGTTTCTTCAAGCCTCAGAGTCTCTCATGAATGTCATCATTTTTGAAAATCTGAAAATTTAATATGATACATATAATTATTATAGCACTAGCTTTATACTCACAAAATTTAAGAAACAAAAGCACTCTCAGTTATTCCAGAAAAAAATTAGGTTCCTAGATTAGTGTGTGTGATGTTGCCAAAAAGCACAGCAGAGCCTTGTTATCTAAGAGAAAATGGAGTATTGTGGAATCCATCTTTGCAGGAGCCTTCCCAGACCCCGAGAGCTGGAACTGAAGCTCAGCTGAAGACACGTCCCCACAGGGCTCAACTGTGACCAGTTTATTTACAGGGTCTAGGAGGAAAACGTCACCACTCTGTGCCAAGCCTACTTGTTCTGTGGTGTAAGTCTCTGGCACTTTCTTTTCCTTCTAGTGTCTGCAAGACCTCTGAGTGTCCATTTTGATTCCCATGAGTCTGACAGCTGAGTTAGGACACAGTACAGGCTGTTAGGGCCTGGGCCCCAGATTCTCCTGGAACTGTGAATAGGCAGTTAGGGCTACAGGGGTGCTTCAAGGGTCTCAAAGACACTCAGAATTGGTTGGCCACTAAAGCCTGCTTCTTGCGGAACTGTCCCCTCTGGCCTGACGTTTGCTTCCAGTGGAGACCCATCTCTGGCAGGTCCCTGAACTGAACGTGCTGCTGGTCCCGAACCTGTGCCCTGAGGCGGCCAGTGAGGGCCCAGAGCTCTGCCCTGTGTTTCTCAGGATGCAGGTCTCCTCAGCTCTGATGCTTCCAGGATGCAAGGACTGTTGCTCTGCTGCGGCTTTACTTCTAGGGGACAGACAGGCACCATGCCATTCCCTTGTTCCTCTCAGAAACGTGAGCTTCTAACAGTTGAACCCACGTCACAGCTGATCACCTCTCCTCTCTCCTGCACAGACCTAACACAGTTGCAGGATTCAAGTTCTCCTCCCTTACTTTCTCTTTCCCATGGCCTGTGTGGTATTTTCTAGCATGTTCCTCACATTTGTTCTTCCACAGTGAGAGACATAAAGTCAATGAGTTGCAAGACCAGCAAAAAACAATTATTGTTCAAGTCATGTTCATTGTCACTCTATGAGAAGGGTGATGTCCCAAGGAGATTATCTCCCATCTGACTAACATCTAAGCCAGGCCTGCCTGCCTCTGGTAGGTCGCATCTTTGCTAGTCTTCCTTTAAAGTCCTAATTCTCTAAGTGTATTGGTCATGGATCCCAAATAGCAGGCAAAACCTGCTCGCTTCCTTATGTTAGTCACTGATGCACCCTCAGTAACACTAAGTATTTTTGTTGACTTTCCTAGGGAGTCCTTCCCATCTATCCCCACATTATAATGGCTTTGGACGGTTGCTCAGTCTTTAAGGGTAGCTCCCTACTTGCTCTTTCTGAGGACCCTATCCACATCTCTAAGAGGCTGCTTCTCCTTGTTTTCTGAACCTTAGCTCCTTCTGGGGAAGCCATTCTTGCCTCTCTTCACCTGTTAGTTTTCATTGATTCCCAATCCATGTTTTCAGATCTTATGACAACCAAAACATCTCCCCTTCCCTAATGCCTTTGTTATTAGTCATTAGTTCCACATGCACCCTCTTCTCCCATTTCTCTATCTTACATTTCAGGAAAGAAAGAAAATCTGGAGACCTATCAACCTTTCTCCTAAGAAAGACTTTCTCTTCCCCAAGCCTTATCAGCCTGTTCTCCTGTATTTCACTATTATATTTCCTATATTCCTGCTCTGGAGGTTAAGAATGAATGATGAAAAATTCATGCCTCTCTAGTTCCTCCTTGATTTCCAAACAATCTGATTTCTAGAGACAGTAAATCCCAAACATGGGCCCTTGTAACTGTCCTCTTGTAATCTGAGTGTGCAAGAGTGTCATTTAATTGTTTCTCTGCTTCATTCTCAGGACAATAACACATTCTCTACATAAGTTTTCTTATTTCTTTTTTTTGTCTGTTTGTTTATCAACAAAACCCACCATGCTTGTGTGGATAAAACTGCCTAAAGCCATGGTCAGAGCTTATATAATCAATAAATCCAAAGTCAATATGAAACCATGCATTAGGAGCCAACAGACAAGCCAGATAATTATGGCTAACATCTCCAGTTCCCTCCTGGGGCCTGGAAGGCAGTTAAGATTTGGGGATGTCTTATGTCACATTGTGTCCTAGGTCTGACACTAACAATTTAAGATATAATCTCATTTATTAGTGTTCTGTAGCATGCATGAAATTTAGCTTTTTATTTTCTTTCTTTCTTTCTTTCTTTTTTTTTCCAGCTTGAAATTTCTGCCTGCAGACACAGCTGAGAAACACAATAAAGGCAGCAGATATTGTTCTGCCTGCTCATGCCTAAAGTGATCTGATCTCTGACACAGGCTTGCCCAAAAACCAGTGCCTGTGCCAAGCAGTGCCTGTGAAGCTTCAAGTCAAGTGGCAGCACTCAGCATCCTGCGATGGAAGAACCAAGTGTTCCGTGAACCAATGCTGTACAAAACCAGCCACTCCCTGTGAAAAGTTTCCGGAGGAGCAATGCACTGCCCACACAGAAATCCCTCCTGCCCCTCACTTATTGAGCCAAAGGCTTAAAACTGCCAGAAACCAAGACTACTTTATGGGGCCTCACTTTCCACCTCATTTATTTTGTTTGGTCTCCAAATGCTCATCCCTGTCAATATCTCATGGTTCTGAACCCATACAATAGATTAGGCCTTTAGGGAGCACAAGAAATAATACCCATATTCAGATAATTGCCTCAGTAGAGCAGATAGTGACCAGAATATCACCCTTATCACCAACAAAGCTGTTGGCAAATGTGACCTGGGTCTATAGCCAAGTGGGCCTGCTTTTCACTCATCCTTGAGTCTGACACTTACTCATCCAGACACGGGCTGACTTGGACAGCCATAGCCTCCCCTTTCCTAGGAGACAGTACAACCAGAACTGGGGCCTAGACCCAGGATTCCTGCCACTGATAGTTCTGGGACATGTGACCTCCCTGGACCTCAGGTTTAACCAGAAGCTTTCCCAGGTATCTTCAAGAAACAGTAATTATGTGGCTGCTTAGCGAATAGACCTCTTCCGCTTTGCTCTCCATGCCTGAACTGTTTTCCAGTCTCAACTTCTTGCCAGGCAGGTCCTAAAGCTCTGAAGGGCCCTATCTAACTGGTTTTCAGTCACAAAGCTTCACATTTTCCACCTCTAATTCCTGCTGGGGTCCATTCCAACCTGTTAGTTTCACTCACCTTATCTTTTTCTGACTCCTGGCTTTTTTTCTTTCACCCTCTATTGGTTCCTGTGGACAGCTCTGCACCCTTGGACCTGGTCTCCCCTTAAATTTAAGTCCCAGCAATTTCAATTTCTGCTGCACCACTCTGAGAGCCTCTAACTCTTCCCCAGTCCATCTCTCAAGTCATGGAACTATCACATTGTATCCCCAGGCTTCAGGACAGAAAAGGGATGCTACTTACGGAAAGACATTTCCCTTTAATCCATGAGCCTGCCTAAAACTGTTTTGTCCCTTTTCTGATTGTTCACCCTCAGGATGAAGCTGTCTGGCTCTCCAGTAGGGGCATTTAAACTTTAAAGACCCTCTCATCTGCCATGTCTTTGGGACCCTGGGGAAACTATTACTATTTAACGCATATCATGAGTCTTCAACTCTTTGATGCTTCCCACTGATCTCATTCTCACTAGTTATATGCTTTGTACATCCCCTGCTGGCATTTCTGTATAGTATCTCTGTTATGTGAATGTTGATAAATGCCATATGAAAGTCTATGAAATTAATCTAATGGCTGCCATGCTGATCCCCTAATGACACAGCAGATAAGAGGGTCTTTAAAGTTGAAGTGCTTCCAGGAAAGCTCAGAATTACTGCTCCCCTCAGTGGATGGTAGTTTAAATAACCAAGCTGTATCTATTAAGGGGATTTCCTCACAACCTTGACCTTCTGTGTCCAAACTGGAGGCTCCATGTGGGGGACCACTTTGCTGGGGTTTTTAGAGACAAACTTTCAAAGCATTCATATTTATTTACTTATTGTTTAGTTATTTCTGGTAGTAAGAACACTTAACATGAGATCTACCCCCTTAAATTAATTTTTAGCTTTATAAAATGTCCTTGTTTTTCATATTTTTTTGAGGTACTACAATAAAATGCACAAATCTTAATGTACAGCCTGATGAATGTTGACATGTGTGTGCACTCATGTAACCATCACCCAGATCAGGATGCCAAACATTCTGACTGTTCCCTTCACCATTTCACCCCCACTATGGTAACCACCAGTCTGTTCTCTGTATTTAAGAGTCTATTTCAGCTTTATTTATTTGTTCATTTGTTTTTATTTTTAGATTCTACATATAAGTGAAATCACATTGTGTTTATTTTTCTCTGACTCATTTCACATAGTGCAATGTCCTCAAGGTCCAACCATGATGTTGCAAAGGCAAGATTTGGTTCTTTTCTCTGACTGAGTAACATTCCATTGTGTATATGTAGCACGACTAATTTATCAATTCATCTATAAATGGGCATTTAGGTGGTTTCCATATTTTGGCTATTATAAATACTGCTGTGGTAAACATAGGAATACATGTACCTTTTTGAATTAGTGATTAAATTCCCAGAAGTGGAATTACTGGGTCAACTGCTATTTCTATTTTTAGTTGTCTGAGGAAGCTCCATACTGCTTTCTGTAGTGCCTGCACTGATTTGCATTCCCACCAGCAGGGTAATGAGGGTTCCCTTTTCTCCACAGCCTCACCAATACTTGTTGTTTCTTACCTTGTTGATATTAACCATTCTGACTGGTGTGAGGTGATACCTCATTGTGATTTTGATTTGCATTTCCCTAATGATTAGTGATGTTGAGCATCTTTTCATGTGTCTGTTGACCATCTGTAAATCTCCTTTGGAAAAATGTCTATTTAGATCCTCTGCCCATGTTTTAATCAGATTGTTTTTTGGTGTAGGATTGTATGAGTTCTTTATATATTTTGGCTATTAGGACCTTCTCAGATATATCATTTGAAAATATATTCTCCTTTTCAGTAGGTTTTTTGTTTTGTTGATGGCTTTCTTTGCTGTGCAGAAGCTTTTTTAGTTTGATACGTGTTAATTTTTGCTTTTATACATCCAGTAGGTTTTTACTGAGCACCTGATATGTGACAGGCACTGGGCTAGACACTGAATATGCTGTGGTGACCAAGACCAATACAACTCTTGATCTCTTGAGACAGAGTAGATAGGAAGACAGAGTTATAAATATGCAATTAAATAAATGGCTACATAGGGGAAAAGATGGCAGCATGAGAAGTGAGGCAGAAACCTCCTCCCAAAACCACATATAACACAAAAATACAATAAATACAATGAATCCTTAAAGAATGAGCCAAAGATTGGAGAACAGAGTGCCAATATCTGGGGAAAAGAAAATCTCACAGAAAAGGGTAAAGTAGCAAAGCCATGATCTGGCAGGACCCAAGCCCTCCCTGCACCCCAGCTCACCAGTGGGAGGAAGAGAAACAGAGCAGGGAGGGAGAAGAAGCCCAAGACTGCAGAACACCCAGCCCTGGAGATCTGCTCCAGGAGCACGAACCTACACATGGTGCTCTGGAGATTAGTGGTTGGAAAGCAAAGACAGGAAGAATACTCAGAGAGACTGAGATTCCAGCCACTTGTGAATAGTTATCCACAACCGGCCACTCCAGGACAAAAGAAAGGCAAGCTTCTTGAAAGGCTTCCCAACAGCAAGAGGTGTATACTAAAGGGGCAAAATCATCCCGGCACACTCAGCCCAGCAGGTTGGGAACTTTCAGGAGCTTCCGATGCTCCATCCCCTTGCATGGCAATGCAGCTCCAAGGACCCCACTACGATACACAGCCTATTACTCCTTTCTCCTGGAAGGCAACAGTCTGCACACCTGCTGCCCATGCCATCGAACCAGGCCAGCCCAAGGGTGACCCTGCTTATTGCAGCTACAGGGGCATAGCATAGAAGCTCCTCCCTGTGCACTTGGACCACTGGACCTGGCAGTGCACACAGGCACTGTAGCCAGGAAGCATAAAGACCTCATTCCTCCTGGCAGGCACCAGTGTCACTTGCCTGAAACCTCCAGGTGCTCAGCAGCTCCAGAGAGTAGAGCTTCTGAGCACTAGAGGGTGCTACCTACACAATTATTATTCCATAGGAGTCACTAGAAAAATGAAATGGCAAAAAATTTGGTACAAACAAAAATTTAGCAGACACCAGAAAGAGGGCTAAGTGAAAATGAAATCACCAATCTTCTTGATAAATATTTCAAAATAGAGTGGGTGAAGAATTTCAGAGATTCAAGATGGCAGCATGAGAGGTGAGACAGAGAACTCCTCCCAAAACCACAAATAGTAAGAAAATATAGTTAATACAACTAACCCTAAAACAGCAACAGGAAAGAAGGCTAAACCAGACTGCATACAGACCTCACTAACAGAGCAGACCTCACAAAACAGGGTAACATACCAAAGCCTTCATCTGGTGGGATCCAAGGCCTTCCTCCACCCTGGCTCACCAGTGAGAGGAAGAGAAACGGAGCAGGGAGGGGGTGGAAGCCTGAGACTGAATGAACACCTAGCCCTGGAGATCTGCTTTGTGAGTGGAAACCTACACTGTGTGGTGCTCTGGAGGTGGGGAGCCAGGACAGGCAGAGTGCTTGGGGGACTGAGATTCCAACCATTTGTGGAGGATGGGATCCACATCTGGCTGCTCTGGGACAAAGGAAAGGCAGGTGGTTGGACAGGCTTCCTAGCAGTGAGAGGGATGCTGAAGGGGCAGGGTTTGCCCAGAGCTTGCTGTGTGGGATAAGGGAGAGCTGGTCAAGGTTGTCTGGGCACACTCTGCCCAGCAGTCTGGGAACTTTGAGGAGCTTCAGGTGCTCCATCCCACTGGCTGGCTACTCAGCTCCGAGGTCCCCGCCCCCCCACTGTGACACACAGCCTGCCAAGCCTTCCTCCTGGCCTGACAGCACTGGCTTGCAAACTGGCAGTCACTGCACTGGCATCAGGCCAGCCAAAGGGAGGCCCTGCCTGCAATAGCTAGAGACGCCAAGCACAGAGGCTTACACCTGTGTGCTCGGCCCACTGGCTCTGATACAGGAGACAAGCACTGCAGACGGGAATCAGGAAACAGAGCTTTCCTCCCCCCAGGCACCAGCTCCAATGCCCTATGACCTCCAACCTCACTCTAGGGGCTGAGCAGCTCCAGAGACTGGAGCTTATGGGCACTAGAGGGCACCACATAGAAATATGAAATGTCAAAAGAACATGGTTCAGACCAAAATCCCACAAACCCCAGAAAAAGGGCCAAATGAAACTAAATTTACCAATCTTCCTGAAAAAAAGTTCAAAATAAAAATCATAAACATGCTTATGGAGGTACAGAAAAATATTCAAGAACTCAGGAACAAATTTAAGACAAAGATTCAATCATGAAGAAATTCTATATCTGAAATGAAACATACAATGGAGGGATTTAAAAGCAGATTAAATGTAGTAGAAGAGACGGTAAATGGAATAGAAATTATAGAAGAGGAATACAAAGAAGCTGAGGCACAGAGAGAAAAATGAATCTGTAAGAATGAAAGAATATTGGGAGAACTGTGTGACCAACCCAAGCGGAACAATATTTGCATTATAGGGGTACCAGAAGAAGAGAGATAAAAAGGGATAAAAAGTGTTATTGAGGAGGTAATCACTGAAAACTTCCCCAATCTGAGGAAGGAGATAGTCTTTCAAGCCATGGATGTGCACAGATCTCCCAACACAAGAAACCCAAGGAAGACAACACCAAGACATTTAATAATTAAAATGGCAAAGATCAAGGAAAAAGACAGACTTTTAAAAGTAGCAAGAGAGAGAAAAAAGATCACATACAAAGGAAAACCCATCAGGCTATCATCAGGTTTCTCAACAGAAACTTTACAGTCCACAAGGGAGTGGCATGATTTATTTAATGCAATGAAGCACAAGGGCCTTGAACCAAGAATACTCTACCCAGCAAGGTTATCATTTAAATTTGAAGGAGGGATTAAACAATTTTCAGATAAGCAAAAGCTGAGAGAATTTACCTCCCATAAACCACCACTACGGTGCATTTTGGAGTGACTCCTATAGATGGAAGTATTTCTAAGGCTAAATAGATGTCACCCAAGGGATAGACAAGGAATACAGAATATGATTCATAACATGCAAAGAATGGAGGAGGAAGAAAAAGGAGGAGAAAAAAGAACCTTTAGGTTGTGTTTGTAATTGCATATGAAGTGAGTTAAATTAGACTGTTAGAGAGTAAGGGAATTGCCCTTGAACCTTTGGTAACCATGAATCTAAAGCCTGCAATGGCAGTAAGTACATACCTATCAATAATCATCCTAAATGTAAATGGTCTGAATGCACCAATCAAAAGACACAGAGTCACTGAATGGATAAAAAAACAAGACCTACCTATATGGTGCCTACAAGAGACTCACTTTAAACCCAAAGACATACACAGACTGAAACTAAAGGGATGGAGAAAGATATTTAATGCAACTAATAGGGAGAAAGAAGCATGCGTTCCCGTACTTGTATCAGACAGAACAGACTTCAAAACAAAGAAAGTCACAGAGACAAAGACGGACATTACATAATGATACAGGGGTTAGTCCAACAAGAGGATATAACTATCATAAATATCTATGTACCCAACACAGGAGCATCTATATAGGTGAAACAAATACTAACAGAATTAAAGGGGGAAATAGAATGCAATGCATTCATTTTAGGAGACTTCAACACACCACTCACTCCAAAGGACAGGTCAATCAGACAGAAAATAAGTAAAGAGACAAAGGCACTGAACAACGTATTAGAACAGATAGACTTAACAGACATCTACGGAACACTCCCACCAAAACCAACAGGATACACATTCTTCTCAAGTGCACATGCAACATTTTCAAGAATTGATCATATACTAGGCCACAAAAAGAAGCTCAGTAAATTTAAAAAGATTAAAATTGTACCAACCAGCTACTCAAAGCACAAAGGAATGAAACTAGAAAAAAATTACACAAAGAAAATGAAAAAGCCCATAAACACATGGAGGCTTAATAACATGCTTCTAAATAATCAATGGATCAATGACCAAATATAAACAGAGATCAAGCAATATATGGAGTCAAATGACAACAATAATTCAACACCACAAAATCTGTGAGATGCAGCAAAGGCTGTGCCAAGAGGGAAATATATTGCAATACAGGCCTACCTCAGGAAAGAACAATCCCAAATGAACAGTCTAAACTCAAAATTAATGAAACTAGAAAAGGAAGAACAAATGAGACCCAAAGTCAGTACAAGGAGGGACATAATAAAGATTAAAGCAGAAATAAATAAAATTGAGAAGACTAAAACAATAGAAAGAATCAATGAAAGCAGAAGCTAGTTATTCGAGAAAATAAACAAAATAGATAAACCCCTAGCTAGACTTAACAAAAAACAAAGAGAGTCAACATACAATCAAAAATGAGAAAGGAAAAATCACTACAGACACCACAGAAATACAAAGAACTATTAGAGAATACTATGAAAAATTATAGGCTAACAAACTGGATAACCTAGAAGAAATGGACAACTTTCTAGAAAAATACAACCTTCCAAGGCTGACCTAGGAAACAGAAAATCTGAATAGACAATTACCAGCAAAGAAATTGAATTGGTAACCAAAAAACTACCCAAGAACAAAACCCCTCACTAGATGGTTTCACTGCTGAATTTTATCAAACATTTAGTGAAGACCTAATACCCATCCTCCTTAAAGTTTTCCAAAAAGTAGAAAAGGAGGGAATACTCCCAAACTCTTTGTACAAGGCCAACATCACTCTAATTACAAAACCAGGCAAAGACAACACAAAAAAAGAAAACTACAGACCAATATCCCTGATGAACATAGATGCAAAAACTCAACAAAATATTAGCAAACCAAATTCAAAAATACATCAAAAAGATCATTCATCATGATCAAGTGGGATTCATCCCAGGGATGCAAGGATGGTACAACATTCAAAAATCCATCAACATCATCCACTACATCAACAAAAAGAAGGACAAAAACCACATGATCATCTCCATAGATGCTGAAAAAGCATTTGACAAAATTCAACATCCATTCATGATAAAAACTCTCAACAAAATGGGTATAGAGGGCAAGTACCTCAGCATAATAAAGGCCATATATGATAAACCCACAGCCAACATTATACTTAACAGCAAGAAGCTGAGAGCTTTTCCTTTAAAACTGGGAACAAGACAAGGATGTCCACTCTCCCCACTTATATTCAACATAGTACTGGAGGTCCTAGCCATGGCAATCAGACAATACAAAGAAATAAAAGGCATCCAGATTGGCAAGGAAGAAGTTAAACTGTCCCTATTTACAGATGACATGATATTGTACATAAAAAACCCTAAAGAATCCACTCCAAAACCACTAGATCTAATATCTGAATTCAGCAAAGTTGCAGGATACAAAATTAATACACAGAAATCTGTTGCATTCCTATACACTACTGATGAACTAGCAGAAAGAGAAATGAGGAAAACAATTCCATTCACAATTGCCTCAAAAATAATAAAATACCTAGGAATAAACCAAACCAAAGAAGTGAAAGACTTATACTATGGAAACTACAAGACACTCATGAGAGAAATTAAAGAAGAAACCAATAAATGGAAACACATCCCATGCTCATGGATAGGAAGAATTAATATTGTAAAAATGGTCATACTGCCTAAAGCTATCTACAGATTCAATGCAATCCCTATCAAAATACCAACAGCATTCTTCAATGAACTAGAGCAAATAGTTCTAAAATTCACATGGAACCACGAAAGACCCTGAATACCCAAAGCAATCCTGAGAAGGAAGAATAAAGCAGGGGAATTAGGCTCCCTGACTTCAAGCTCTGCTACAGAGCCACAGTAATCAAGACATATGCACCCCTATGTTTATTGCAGCACTATTTATAACAGCCAAGAAATGGAAACAACCTAAGGGTCCATCAGTAGACGAATGGATAAAGAAGAGGTGATACATATACACAATGGAATATTATTCAGCCATAAGAAGAAAACAAATCCTACCATTTGCAACAACATGGATGGAGCTAGAGGGTATTATGCTCAGTGAAATAAGCCAGGCAGAGAAAGACAAGTACCATATGATTTCACTCATCTGTGGAGTATAAGAACAAAGCAAAAACTGAAGGAACAAAACAGCAGCAGACTCACAGAACCCAAGAATGGATTAACAGTTACCAAAGGGAAAGGGACTGGGGTGGATGGGTGGGAAGGGAGGGATAAGGGAGAAAAAGGGGCATTATGATTAGCACACATAATGTTGGGGTGGGGGACATGGGAAAGGCAATATAACACAGAAAAGACAAGTAATGATTCTATAGCATCTTACTAGGCTGATGGACAGTGACTGTAATGGGGTATGTGGGGGGGGGACCTGATAATATGGGGAGTCTAGTAACCATAATGTTGTTCAAATAACTGAACATTATTGGTGCATTAATGATACCAAATAATTGGTGCATTAAGATACCAAAATAAAAATAAATATAATAAAAACAAAAAAAGATTTCAAAATAAAAATCACAAACATGCTCTTGGAACTACAGAAAAATATTCAAGATCTCAGGGAGGACATCAAGAAATAGAAACATTGAAAAATACAGTATCCAAAATGAAACATACAATGGAGGAATTTAAAATTAGATTAGATGAGGTAAAGGAGAAGGTAAATGAAATGGAATTGAGATAATGGGAATACAAAGAAGCTGAGGCACAGAGAGAAAAAAGGATCTCTAGGGATGAAAAAATAATAAGAGAACTGTGTGACCAATACAAATGGGACAGTTTCGCATTATAGATGTACCAGAAAATGAAGAGAGAGAAAAGGGGATAAAAAGTCTCTTTAAGGAAGTAATTGCTGAAAACTTCCCTAATCTGGTGAAGGAACTAGTCCCTCAGGTCATGGAAGTGCAGAGATCTCCCAACACAAGGGACCCTAGGAAGACAACACCAAGACATTTAATAATTAAAATGTCAAAGATCAAGGATAAGGACAGAGTATTAAAAGCAGCCAGAGAGAGAAAAAAGATCATGTATAAAGAAAAGCCCATCAGGTTATCAGCAGACTTCTCAGCAGAAACCTTACAGGCCAGAAGGGAGTGGCACTATATATTTAATGCAAGGAAACAGAAGGGCCTCCAACCAAGAATACTCTACCTTGCAAGATTATCATTTAAATTTGAAGCAGGGATTAAACAATTTTCAGATAAGCAAAAGCTGAGGGAATTTACCTCCCACAAACCATCTTTACAGTGTATTTTAGAGGGACTGCTATAGATGGAAGTGCTCCTAAGGCTAAATAGCTGTCACCAGAGAAAATAAAATCACAGTAAAGGAAGTAGACCAATTAATTACTAAGAAAATGCAAATTTAAATCAACTACCCACAAAGTCAGTCAAAGGATACACCAAAGAGTACAGAATATGATACCTAATAAATAAAGAATGGAGGAAGAATAAGAGAGAAAAAAAGAACCCTTAGATTGTGTTTCAAATAGCTTAATAAGCAAGTTAAGTTAGATTGTTAGATAGTAAGGAAGCTGCTATTGAACCTTTGGTACCTACAAATCTAAAGCCTGCAATGGCAATAAGTACGTATCTATCGATAATCACCCTAAATGTAAATGGACTGAGTGCACCAATCAAAGGCATAGAATTACAAAATGGATTAAAAAACAAGCCCAATCTATATGCTGCCTACAAGAGACTCACTTCAAACCCAAAGACATACACAGACTAAAAGTGGAGGGATGGAAAAATATATTTCATGCAAATAATAGGGAGAAAAAAGCAGGAGTAGCAGGGCTAATATTAGACAAAATAGACTTCAAAACAAAGAAAGTAATAAGAGACAAAGAATGACATTATATAATGATAAAAGGGGTCAGTTATATACTCCAACAAAAGGATAGAACCATTATAAATATCTACACACCCAATATAGGAGCACCTAACTATGTGAAATAAATACTGACAGAATTAAATGGAGAAATAGAATGCAATGCACTCATTTTAGGCAGCTACAAGGGTGTAAATGCAGAGGCTCCCTCTGTGTGCTAGGCTCACTGGCCCTGGCAGTAGAGGCAAGCACTGTAGCCAGGAAGCAGGAAAGAGCTCTTTTCTCCCAGCAAGTACTGGCACCACTCATCTGCAACCCCCCACCATCTCTCCAGGGGCTGGGAAGCTCCAGAGAGTAGAACTTTTGGGCACTAGAGGGCACCACCTACACAAAGTTATTATTCCATAGTAATCCCTAGAAATATGAAATGGCAAAACAATCTTGTACAAACCAAAATCCCTCAAACACCAGAAAGAGGGCTAAGTGAAACTTAAATTAACAATCTTCTTGATAAAGATTTCAAAAGAACAAAACCTCTGGCAGATGTCTTCAACATTGAATTTTATCAAACATTTAGAGAAGACCTAATACCCATCCTCCTCAAAGTTTTCCAAAACTTAGAAGAGGGAATACTTCAAAACTCATTCTATGAGGCCAGAATCACTCTAATACCAAAACCAGGCAAAGACATAAAAAAAGAAAAAGAAAATTACAGACCAATATCCCTGATGAACAGAGATGCAAAAATACTCAACAAAATACTAGAAATCGAATTCAAAAATACATCAAAAAGATAATCCATCATGATCAAGTAGGATTTTTTCCTTGGGACATAAGGGATGTAGGAATGGTACAATATTTGAAAATCCAAAACATCATACACCACATCAACAAAAAGGACCAAAATCACATGATCATCCCCATAGATGCTGAAAAAGCATTTGACAAAATAAACACCCTGTCATGGTAAAAACTCTCAACAAAATGGGTATAGAGGGAAAGTACCTCAACATAACAAAGGCCATATGCAACAAACCCCATAGCCAACATCATACTTAACAGAGAGAAACTGAAAAGTTTTCCTCTAATATTGGGAACAAGACAAGGATGCCCACTCTCCCCACTTTTATTCAACATAATTCTGGAAGTCTTCACCATGGCAATCAGACAACACAAAGAAATAAAGGGCATCCAGAATGGTATGGAAGAACTTAAACTGTCACTGTTTGCAGATGACATGATATTGTACATAAAATTGTACATGAAATTGTACATAAAATATGTACATGAAATTGTACATAAAAATCCCTAAAGAATCCACCCAAAACTACTAGAACTAATAACTGAATTCAGCAAAGTTGTAGGATACAAAATTAATACACAGAAATCTGTGGCATTCCTATATACTAATGAAGAACTAACAGAAAGAGAAATCAGGAAAACAATTACATTCACAACTGCATCAAAAAGAATAAAATACCCAGGAATAATCCTAACCAAGGAGTTGAAAGACCTATACCTTGAAAAGTGCAAGACACTCATGAGAAAAATTAAAGAAGACACCAATAAATGGAAATACACCCCATGCTCATGGATAGGAAGAATTAATATTGTCAAAATGGCCATCATGCCTAAAGCAATATACAGATTCAATGCAATCCCTGTCAAAATATCAGCAGCACCCTTGAATGAACTAGAACAAATAGTCCTAAAATTCATATGGAACCACAAAAGACCCTGCATAGCCAAAGCAATCCTGAGAAGGAAGAATAAAACTGGGGAGATTACGCTCCCTGACTTCAAGCTCTACTATAAAGCCACAATAATCCAAACAATTTGGTACTGGCACAAGAACAGACCCATAGATCAATGGAACAAAATAGAGAGCCCAGATATAAACCCAACTGATATGGCCAATTAATATACAACAAACGAGCCATGGATATACAAATTGGGAAATGACAGCCTCTTCAACAACCTGGTGTTGGCAAAACTGGACAGTTATGTGTAAGAGAATGAAACTGGATTATTGTTTAACTCCATACACAAAAGTAAACTTGAAATGGATGAAAGACCTGAATGTAAGTCATGAGTCCATAAAACTCGTAGAAGAAAACAGACAAAAATCTCTAGAAAATAAATATGAGCAACTTTTTCCTGAACACATATCCTTGGGCAAGGGAAACAAAAGCAAAAACGTACAAATGGGACTACAGCAAACTAAAAAGCTTCTGTACAGCAAAGAACACCATCATTAGAACAAAAAGGCATCCTACAGTATGGGAGAATATATTTTTTAATGATTTATCAGATATGGGGTTAACATCCAAAATACAGAGTTCACATACCTCAACACCCAAATAACCAGATTAAAAAATTGATGGGGGATCTAAACAGACACTTCTCCAAAGAAGAAATTCAGATGGCCAACAGGTACATGAAAAGATGCTCCACATCACTTATTATCAGTGAAATGCAAATTACACCCACAATGAGATACCACCTCACGCCAGTTAGGATGGCTAACATAGAAAAGACTAGGAACAACAAATGCTGGTGAGGATGCCTAGAAAGGGGAACCCTCCTACACTGCTGGTTGGAATGTAAATTAGTTCAACCATTGTGGAAAGCAATATGGAGGTTCCTCAAAAAACTAAAGATAGAAACACCATTTGACCCAGGAATTCCACTCCTAGGAGTTTACCCAAAGAAAACAAGACCACTGATTCAAAAAGACATCTGCACCCCTATGTTTATTGCAGCACTATTTACAATAGCCAAGATATGGGAGCAACCTAAGTGTCCATCAGTAGATGAATGGATAAAGAAGAGGTGGTACATATACACAATGGAATATTCAGCCATAAAAAGAAAACAAATCCTACCATTTGCAACAACATGGATGGATCTAGAGGGTATTATGCTCAATGAAATAAGCCAGGCGGAGAAAGACAAGTACCAAATGATTTCACTCATTTGTGGAGTATAAGAACAAAGACAAACTGAAGGAACAAAACAGCAGCAAACTCACAGACTCAAAGAAAGGACTAGTGGTTACCAAAGTGAAGGGGTTGGGGATGGTGGGCAGGAAAGGAGGGAGGAGGGGATTGAGGGACATTATAATTAGTACACACAATATAGGTAGGTCACAGGGAAGGCAGTATAGCACAGGGAAGACAAGTAATGACTCTACAGTATCTTACTACACTGATGGACAGTGATTGCAATGTGGAGAGGGGGACTTAATAACTTGGGTGAATGTTCAAACCACAATGTCACTCATGTGAAATTTTCATAAGTTTTTATATCAATGATACTTTAATCTAAATAAATAAATAAAATGGCTATCTGATGCCAGCTGTTAAAGGGGCCAGGAAGGAAGAGTACTGAGCAGTGTTTCCTCTGCTTAAAAAGTATTCTTCTCCACCCTGGCCTGATCAACTATTCAACTAACATGTCACCTCCTCAGAGAATTATTCCATGATTCCCAGATTAGGTCAAATTCCTTTATAATGCACCTATAACTTCTCTCCAGAATTAGATAAAAAATTTAAATAAATTATTTTATGTTTTTATGATTATTTGCATAACATCTATTTTCCCTAGTTCATCACGTCTTCCCTACTGTGTTCCCATTATACCAGTATATTAAAGGTCTTAAACAGGTATCAGTTGATGAATGAATAAATGCAGGAATAGAATGATTGAATGGTGACTAGAACCATAGGTGCCCGGGCAAACCTTCAACATCATATCTATTGCCTTAGACCTCCCAACTCTTTGTTCAGTCATTGCTCAAGTACTGGAGAGTATCTTCTTTAACTTAGGAATGGAATCCAGGTATTTTCTTTTTCTTCTTTCATTCCACAAATGTGTGTCCAGAACAGAAGAGTTCACTTCTCATTTTCAGAGATGACTCATTGGAATCATCACACTCAGACAGGCCTTAGGGTATAAGGAACATGCACAGCACTAGAAGTCCTGAGGCAGGTACTATATATAGCTAATCATAGTTGGAGCCCAAAGTACATTCCAGGGGCAATCACAAACATGACCCATGCTTTCTTCTGCCTGGTTGGCCAACATGTTGTTAGTCTCTACTTTATTTCCCAGCTATTCCAAGTTAGAACAGCACCTTCTCTTGGCAACTGTATATACAAACAAGCCTAGGCTGGTTTTCCAGGCATAGTTCCTAGGCTAAGACAAACTGTGACCCAGACACTCATGCCTCCCTCCAGAGACCCCCATCCTCATGCTCTGAAGCCTTCCTGCACCAGCTCTTCCCATTGGTTCTCACTGTCCTTCCTCATTTAAAACCACCACATCATGCCTCTTGCCAGACACTCCCCTTCCCCTTCTCTCCCTGACTACCCTCCAGTTGCTCTTGTTCCTATTTCTTTGTTTCTCTGTGACTTCTCTCACTCTACATCCCTGGGATCCCAAAGTCATCCATGTTTCATTTTTATTTTCTCAAAACTCAATGGGCAACTTTTGATGAATATTTTTATAAGTATTCAACATTAAAGAAAGAGATTTCGCAAAATGGGTATACCTGTGATATGGCATACCTACATGCTCACTGGGCCCTGACTATACACCCGCTCTTTCTACAACCTGTCACTGTCACTCCAACCTTTGTTAATATCCTGAAGGCAGTGATGTCTTTAATCTCTGGTACCAAGCATAGAGCTTGTATGTGGTAGGTACTCAGAGCATGTTTTAGGAAGGAAGGGTGGAATGATGAGACAGATGAAGAGGAGAAAGAGAGAGGAGGTCTTAAGTTTACATAGAGTTCTATTTCTTTAGTGCATTATCTAGAAGCTGAGCTATCCAATAGGGCAGTTGCTATCAACATGGCTATTAAAGTTAATACTAACTGAAATTTCAAATTCAGTTTATCAGCCCTTGGCATATTTCAAGTGCTCAAAAGCCACATGTAGTTATTGGCTACCCTATTGGACAAAACAAATAAAGGACACGCCTATCATTGCTGAAGGTTTCTATTGGACAGATTCTAGAAGCATCCTAAATTGTCCTAAAAATGTACATAAACATTTTATTTGGGGAGAATAGGGAGGCATTTGGTGGTGGTTTTACTGCAGTGAGAAAGTGAAGGCTCCAGTTCTTAGACTTGAGTATAACATAGGCAATTCTACTTGGTTTCTTTGAGAGGGTCAGATGAAGAAACAAAAACAGAGAGACGCTAGTCATCTGAATTTAAGGAGTTAACATAATCTTATGGTTTCATAGACTTGTAGCATAAATTTGAAAAAAAATGTAACCAAAAAAACCCCCTTTATGATTAACTATTTTTATTATTCTTAACCCTACCTTATGTATAAACCTTATCACCCTGCCACGGGGGCCACATCAGCTAGGCAGGTGAGCAAGCTCTGTAACAGCACATTGATTATACTTCATTAATTTAGACTTGGGCAAATGGCATTTTTTTTAAACACCTCAGTTCAGTTAATAATATGAAAACTCTTAAGGAAAATTTATTTTCAGGCTATTTTTAAAGAGTACTTCAGCAATATTGTGCACACGTATAATTTTTACACTTACACTTACTAAAGTGTATTCCAGCAGGACTTCTGCTTAAAGAATTTTTATTGACTTAGTTCTCATTTTTGTATTTACTTAAAAGAAAAAAGATAGAAACAAAATTCTTTAGCTGAAAATTTTCATTAATTTAAAGTCAGGGCTTCTCCCCTGACTCCTCTCCCCCGCCTCCATGCTGAATTCGAGATTTTACTGTCTTCCTAGGCATTGAAAGATCTGTTCCCTCAGTTGGAAAGCATGGTGCCATTTTCTTTTAGGCAATTTCTGTAACAGTGAATAAAGTAAGAGCTTCTGCTGAAAATTTCAGAAGAGAAGAGGAATGGAAACCACACACCAAACAGAAAGCAACACTTCCCCTGCAGAATGGCAAGAGAATCTGTGACAAGGAAACCAAGAGAACAGTCTGAACAACATATTCCAAACTTCCTGCGGTTGTTTATATCTTCAGACAGATGAGAAGTTTCTATATATAGCCATGCTGTAGCAAAATATTTTTCAGCTCAGGCTCAAGAATTACAGGTAAAGCACAATGGAATCTTTGCAATTGGAGAGAATGTTTTTTCAGTTTGATAAGTCAGATATGCAAGGTATTCAGGTGCCAGGCTCTTCTCTAAACCATGCAGTCCTTTTTGGTAGGGTAGAACAAACATTGAATAATTAGAGCCAACATAAAATAGTAAATAATTCAATATTGACTCAAGGCTGTTCTAGCCAAGAGGCTTGGTTCTAGCCAATTGCTTTAGTTCTAAAGGTCCAGGATATTCTGGTGGCCTCTTCTAACTGCAAGAATCCAAAGCACGGAGAACCACTAGCCCTCACTGAGATGACATATGCTTGACTCCAAGTCTCAAACTTGAGAACACATGACCTCCTAGACCTCCTATGATCTCAAGGTCTTCAGACCCCCTGGCAGCACTTCCTTTCTGTTTGGTCCTTTTAACTCCTTTCTGCCTCTTCTAAAACTACGTAAAGCAATTGGTAATATATATACTTCTCTCCAGTCCAGACCTCTCATGTGAACTCTAGACGGTCCCTCCCTCAAACTTGTTTCAACGATGGTCTTCCCCATCTCAGTCAATAGCAACTCCACCCTTCCAGCTGCTCAGGCCAAAATACTTCGAGTCAGCTTTGACTCCTCTCTCATTTGCCACATATAAACTCCACAAATTTTCAAAGTGATCACTTATTCCATCTCCACTGCTATCAGCCTAATTCATGGGGTCCTCAACCACATTCACCCATTTCACCTCCCAGTGGACGTTTGGCAACATCTGAAGGCACTTTGACTGTCATTCCCGAGATGGTGCTACTGGCCACTGGTGGGTAAAGCCAGAGATGCCACTGTACATCTTGCAGTGCAGCCCTCCTCACCAAAGACCTGTCAGTCCTAAAACATCAATGGTGTGGAGGTGGAGCAGCCCTGCCCTCGCCCAAGCCAGAATCTCTCTGACCAAGATTATTATTATTACCTCCTAACTTCTCTCCCTAACTCTATTCTTGCCTCCTCCTCCAAACCTATTCCCCACACAGCATCCAGAGGTACCCTGTTAGACTAAGTCAGATTATGCCACCTCTCTGCCAAAAACGCTCAACGCTGTTTCCCACCTTGCTCAGAAAAATCCTGGTCTTCACAAAGCCTATAAAGTCCTTGTGGCCCTCTGGTACATCTCTGACCCCATCTCCTCCCACTCTCCCCACATCTCCTCCACACCAGCGACCCTGGCTGTGGGAGCCGTTGGGTCCCCCAGGTATGTATCTCCTCTCTAAGCCTCTGCTCTCCTTCCCTCTGTCTAGAACACTTTTGTCGGTTCACAAACTTAAGAGCTTCCTGAGTGAAATTTGAAACTGGCCCCTTACACAGAGGACCAGGAGAGACCAAAGAAAGACAAACACTTCAGATTAGCAGGACTTAATAAGGGAACTTACCAGACTTGTCCATGGCGGCTGGACGACAGGCGTATGTCTGCACGTGCCCACCAGAATCTTGGAAGTCGTAGAGAGGCTTTAATGAGGTCAGTCATCAGTCCAGATGGTCTCAACAACGCCCCACTCTCTCAAGGCTATAATCTTGAGTTGGCCCCCACTGTGGGAATGGTGGGCAGAGGGGAAGGGGAAGGAGCCTCCAGTTGCCAGGATGCAGCTCCTGGGTCAACCAGCGGTCACGTCTTCTCCCTGACCTCCTCCAACTACTTTCTCTCCATTTCTCTACCTAGCCGACTCCTTTGCTTCTCTCAACTATTTGCTCAAATGTTACATACACTTGTCTTGCCAATGGGTTTCAGTCCCAGACAAGTTCACTGTGAATTCAATGCGACCAAAAAAATGACAGTAGAACATTCTTGGGGTGAAAGGGTTTATACCCAACTTTATTCCCACAGTGGCAGGTGAGTCACTAGAATCCCATCCACTCAGAGCAAGTCTGCATGCAGCAAGCCGGTCTCTGCCCCTGGGCCTCTGTCCTCAGCGCTACCACCACTACAACCTCTGCTCTGCTCTCCTGTAGCCTTGCAGCCGTACCACCGTGTTGCCCACAGTGGGCGGAGATCTTTATATAGAGTCAATAACCATGCATTGCCCACACGTGTGTAGTGAGCCAGCCAACCAGGGCCAGGTGAGAATCCTGGCCACAGGAACCTTCACTTTATCCACAACACTCATTCAAAATCATAAGCACAACCCCCTGCCGTGGCACTCTCTATGTCCCTTCCCGGTTTTAGTTTTCCTACTGCACTTATCACATTCAAATTTGCTATGAATTTTTTTATTTGGTTAATTGTCTGCCTCTCTCACATTAAAATGGAAGATCCATGAGAGCAAGGATTTTCATTTGTTTTGTTCTCTTTCTGCTAGAAGAGTACCTGCAATGCAGAAAGCCTTCTATAAGTACTTGTTGAAGGTAGGGAGGGAGAGAGAAAGGAGGAAGAGAGAGAAATGAAGAATACCTGTTCACTGAAAATAAATTATAATATACAAATAGGCAAGAAGAGAAAAATTAAAATCACCTTTGATTTCATCATTGGGCATTAACTCCCATAAGCATTGTGTTACATACCTTTTCCAATGTCTCTTTGTCTCTCTGAGCATGCCTGTATGGTAAGCCAAAGAGCACAGGCTGTGAGAATCAGAGCTTGAGTGCCTAGCTTTGCATATGACATGGAGCAACATCTTAGTCCATTCCAGCTGCTATAACAGAACACCATGGCCTGGGTGGCTTGACCAACAGAAGTGTATTTCTCACAATTCTGGAGCCTGGGAAGTCTAAGATCAAAGCTTTATCAGATTCAGTGTCAATGAGAGCCCCCTTTCTGGTTCATAGACATCTTTTTTGCTATGTCCTCACATGGTGGAAGGGACAAGGGAGTTCACTGGGATCTCTTTTAAGAACTACTTTCTTTTATAAGGGCTCTGCCTTCATAATCTAATCACCAGCCAGAGGCCCCACCTCCAAATACCATCATTTTAGGGATATCTGAACATATGAATTCTGGGGGACAAAAAACATTCAGTCCCCAGCAGTAATTTAATTTCCTCAAGCCTCAGTTTCTTTTCATTCAAAAATGGGAAATATACCCCTTACTTCACTGGAGCATTGTAAGGACTATTTAGGATACTGCAGGTAAGTGCATAGCAAAATGCCAGCAAATGGTAAGCACTCATGTGGATAAAATGAGAGTTCCTGTGGCCAGGATTCTCACCTGGCTGTGGTTGACTAGCATACTGCACACCTGTGGGCAATACATGGCTATTGACTCTATAAAAAGAGCTCCACCCAGTGCTCTGGGCATGACATGGTGGCAGGGCTGCAAGGCTTCAGGAGAGCAGAGCAGAGGCTGGAGTGGTGGCAGTGCCGAGGACAGAGGCCCAGACGATGGCTGTGCAGGATGGCTGTGCAGGCAGAGAGGCCCAGAGGACAGCTGTGCAGGACAACTGTGCAGAGAGGCCCAGAGGATGGCTGTGCAGACAGAGGGACCCAGAGGGAAGGGGAGTGACCAGCTTGCTGCATGAAGACTTGCTCTGAGTGAACGGGATTTTAGTGACTGACTGCCACCTGGAAATAAAGTTGGGTATAACCCTTTCACTCCAAGAACATTTTGCTGTCAATTTCTTTGGTCACACTGAATCCATAGTGAACTTGCCCGGGGCTGAAACCCATTGGCAAGACAATTTGATGAACAATAGCTTTTATTATTACCATACTGTGTGTACTATCTTGAATCTTGCTCTGTTTTTCTCAGTATTTCTGAACATATTTGTGTGTCCAAAAATTTGTCCATAAAATTTTTATATTTTTAATGGCTCCACAATATTCTATCATATGGATACGTCATGAGTTATTTAACCAAGCCCCTCTTAATGGCTAACTAGAATTGATTCTGATTTTTTTTCTCTGTCAATGTTAAGATAAATACCCTTGTTATAATCTTTTCCCCAATCCATACTTATTTTCTTGAGGTAGAAATACTGAGTCAAATATTTAAGGCTTAAGATACACTTAAGATGATATGTTTATGATGGCCCCAATGGAAATTTGTTAAGAAATTATAGGAGCTTTAAAGGTTTGGCATTCGAGAAAGTTAACACCCACTTTGAGTAAGAGGCTAGTTTAGCTTTGTGGTAGGGTCCCCATAACAAGGCAGTGCTGACATGCTCAGGGGCTTTATCAGGCTCATTAAGAGTCTCCCTGATCCAAGACCACCCCACCATGAGTCAAGTGCCCTAGTCCCCAAACTTAAGTCAATTGGCTTTGGAGTCAACCACCCATCCTGCCTCAACCTTGCTCAGGGGAGGAGAAAGTCAGGTGGTCAGAGAAACTAAGAGGAATGAAGAAGAGGATCCCCCTTGTTCCATCTTGCATCACTGGGGACCAGGTGTGAGGCTAGAATACACTGGCAATGGATGGCTGAAGGGGAGGAGGTGCCTGCTCTCTCCTTCACCCACTGCTTTGGGCACAGACAGGCTTAAGACACTCTAAAAGGTGCGTTTGCTGCCAGCACGGCTCTTCAGCTGTCTTCATTAATAATGTAAAACAGGACACTTATATTTTCATAATTTTCATAATCTCTTCACCATTTATACCCCCTTTGGGATAATTTTATTTCTTTGAGTTCTTTCAAAATGAAAATAATAGTCCTAGTATGCATTTGAGGAGGCATTGGGAAATTAGGAAGGTCCCCATAAATGTTGCCACCCCCAGGCAAGTTGTAACAAACACCCAGTAATAACTTAAAATGTTAGACAACTCTCCCAACTGTTGCATTTTAAATTACTTGGAAGAAAAGAAACAGGATCCGATATAAACTGCTAAGGAGTTACTTCCTAATGCTGCACCCTGAATTAAACTCACCACCCACTTCCTCAGAGGTATTTGCTTGGAAAGCTATCACCCAAATTAAAGAGAGTGAGCAGAGATGGATACATAGTAACTACCCAGTCAATAATTTAAATGTAAGTAATGAGAATAAATTCACCTGCTCATCAATGGGACTTTGTGCAAATGAAGAAATCTGCATGGAGGGCCCTCCCCTCAGACTCAGGCACCCCCTACTTAGGGGCTTTTCCTTCCATTTTCCCTCCAGAATCAAGAAATAGTAAAAGAGCAAGAAACCGAACACTCCCTGCCCCACGTCCTTGGACGACACTGGGGGTGGCACTTCTGCCTGCAGCGATAGTCGAATGATTTTTTTCAGATTTGCTAGTGGAGGAGCCAAAAGCACTCTCCCGAGGCCAGTTCTGAGGGAGGGAGTCTGTCTGGACCTCTCGAGAATTAGGTGTGCTGATCCCACAGGGAGCGCTTCTCTGCCCCAATTCCCACTTCGCTGCATGCTTTTCTGCCCATCTCTCCTTCCCTTGTCCAGAACATTACTTGCCAATGCTTGAAATGCATACTTAATAGCATTCTTTTTTTTCTTCAACTAATTGTACTAAGGAATCAGGTTACTGTTACTATTATTATTACTGCTCATAATAACAATAGCTAACATTTTTGAGCTCTCAACTAAGTACTAGGTTCCTATCCTAAAGAGTCACTTCACCCTTATACCAACCGAATGAAATTGGAGCTGTGTGGTGGGTTTTGGGGAGGCCTGATAACCTACATCCCTGCTTCCCACTGGAATGGAGAACTGATAGACATGGGTATCTGGAAAACAGAGACCAAAATGTTCTTTGTTATACTACAGCTGATAAGGAAGAGCATGGCTTAGGATTTAGCTTCCTAATGCTGGACCCTGGATTAAACCCACCACCCAGTTCCAAGCAGTTCCAGATCATCACAGAATCACCTCCAGGAATCTGGCCCCATAAAACTTAGAGCAGAACTGTACTTGTCCTTTCTGTGAACAGCCAGATATGGAGTAGGTGTGGAGAGGAGTTATAGGGAGCAGAAAGAGGCCAGGATTACCTACTTCATGGAAACTCGAAGCAAGAGTGAAAAAGACTTCAATATTGTTATTATCCCTAGGGTCATGTAGGTGGTACACTAAATACAATGTGTACTTTTCCTGACCAAACTCTATTCCTGTGTGCTGAGCCATGAGGGGACTCTACACCCTGAGGTGAGTGGTAGAGAAATTAGGGTTCATGGACCACCACTTTTCCCAACATGATTGTCAGAAGCCTCGAGGGACATACTCCTGTACCTATCCCTTATCTGTGCAATCCCACAAGTACTAAATGCCTGTTATGAGTCTGGAACTATGTAGCTAGATATTTCAGTAATATTTGAGTAAGTTTATGAATGAATGAACTTTATGGAATTAATGAATCCTATGGAACTCATCATTTCTATCCCTTCAGTTTTTTCTCATTTATTTCAGCACACTCTGTGCCCAATCCTGTTATAATCCTGATAATCTTGGTCACAGAGTACATTGGGAATTCCAGAGCCTGCTCAAAATGGAAATGAAAGAAGAGCAGTGGGGACAGCAGAAGACAAACCTTTCCAGAGAAGGTTCAGCAGCCCAACCCCAAGGCCAGAGTCATGGTGAGCTCAAGTGTGCTATCGTACTGGGACTCATAGGGTCGGAACCAAGTGTGTGGGGCATGGAGTTGGCCTCTTGGCAATATTTGAGTGTGTTATACCTGCATAGGTCAGAAAAGAATCAGAAAGCTGGGTCCAACCCTAGGAAAAAGAGCTGGAAAAGACAGGAAGTCAAGGTCCCAGCTGACTGGGGATTTGGGGCAGCCTCTAGTCCCAGAGGAATTTGGTATGGACCTGGGAAGTAAGGATGGACTGAAGGCTAGACAAGTGGACAAATCAAATGCACTTCAAACACAGGGAGGGAGGCAGACGGTAGATTGTTGAGTGGGAGGAGGGTGCCCCTCTCCAGGCCTCTGGATACCTAACTTCCCTGTGCCAATGGGAAAGAAGGAAGTTCCCCACATACCACAATACTAGACGTTGGCTCAGGATAGAGGTGAACACAAAGCCCATGTGCTCTTAATGATGGTGGCAGAGGATGGGTGCAATCACTATTTTCCAAAGGTAACTGGTTAACTCCAACTAATTAATATTGTCCAAAGCAGGCTTCTTTTTAAAGAGGAGTTGTCATTAATAATTACTAAAGCTGATGACTGAGAACTGACTCTCCTTTGTAATCTTCCAGAAATATTTGCCGAGTCTGCCTCAAAGAAGCAGACTGACCCCAGGAGCAGGTGTACAGAAATGGGAAACAGTGATTCCACACTCCCTTCCTCTCCCAACCTAGGAGGCAGGATGCAGCAGCCCCCATGGCTGGCCGGCCCTCACCACACCCCACACCACCCGAATTCACCTGCAGCTGGGTAGACAGCTTCAGCCTGCTGACAGCTTCCCACTCAGGTGCTGCCACTGCCTGTTGCTCCACCTGAGGGCTCTCATACCACGGGGCTTGCTCTGATGGAACAGCCCAGAAGTGTGGGTTTATTAACTCCCCTGTAGGGGCAACTTTCAACCAACAGGAAACAGGAATTGGTGGATTACTCCCCGCCTCCTGGTGTCCAGGTGGATCGCCTGTGGCGGCTCCATGTGCTTTCTCAGGAACCCTCCATGGGATTGAGCCCTCTTGCCCACAGCAGTAACTTGTTGGCTTTTCTCTCCGCCCTCTATTGCTTAATCTACTACCTCACTGCTTCTTGGGACCACCTGCCACATAAAATACCTGTACCCAAGTCTTGTCTCAGGATCAGCTTTGAGAAGAATCCAAGCTAAGACACTGGGTAGCAAAGGAAACCTCAGTCAAATCTATGTTTACTGAGGCTCTATTTGTGCTGAACCCTAGAGATAAAAAGGTAAATAAACCAAAGTCCCTGCTCTTGAGAGAAAAAGGAGGTGGCCAAAGCAAACAGACATACTGAGACCAAGTCACCAGGGCTAGATCTCTTAGACAGATATAGATATATAGATATAGGTGTCCCAGAAAGAGAGAGAGAGAGAGAAAGATTTATTATGAGCAATTGGCTTATGCAATTATGGATGCTGAGAAGTCCCAGGATCTGCCATCTGCAAGCTGGAGATACAGGAAAGCCAGTGATATAATTCCAGTCCACATTGGAAAGTCTGAGAACCATGGTAGCCCATGGTGTAAATGCCAGTCTAAGGGCAAGAAAAGAACAATCTGGTTTCTGAATGAGTTTGTCCAATTGGAGACACAGCAAGAGATTGGAGGAAAGAGGGAGGGGTTGAGCACTACCTATTCCTCCTTGCCCTCCCACAGTTCTGGCAGCAACTGTGCTGTTTCTCTACCTAAGGCCACAACCCTGGCCAGACAACTGCTTTTCCATTAATGCTTCCAGCAAACTCTGGTATCATCATTCATTCTGCTTTCCCTTTAGGCCTGGGATGGTAATGGCTTCCTGCTGTTACCAGTCCCTGGGTGCCTTTAACTCTGTCACATTGCTCTTCAGTAAACCCTTGGAGAGTGCCTTCTGGCTCCTGCTGGGACCCTGACTGATAGAGTTAATTGTTTTACCCAAACAAGGTCTGATGAGGACTGACAGCAAGCAGAGGCAGTAGGAGTGTAGAAGAACAGAGATTCAAGAGCTCTCGGGCTATCAGCTAGGGCTGGGATCTCATCCGAAGGCTTGACTGAAGAAGGATCCACTTCCAAGCTCACAGTTATTGGCAGAACTCAGTTGGATTGAGGACCTCAATTCCTTGCCAGCTATTGGTTGGAGGCTGACCCCAGCTCCTCCCCATGTGGGCCTCCCCAACAAAGCGGACTGCTTATGGAAGTCAGTGAGAAAGAATATTTCAGCAAGACAGAAATCACAGTCTTATATACACTGATGAGAGCAGTGACATCCTATCACCTTTGCCATATTCTATCAGAAGAAAATCCTATAGATGACTGATGCCCACACTCAAGGGAGGGATTACACCAGAGTGACTATCAGGAGGTCAGGGTCCTTGCCATTTACAGCCTGCCTGCCAAGGTTGTGGGAAGTGCTGTGTGTGTGATTCCTGGAACTTTTACTTATAAGTGGTACCATTTATCTAAAGAGAGAATTGAAGAACCAGAGGATGAGGTTTGAGGGACAGAGTGGGGTAGTGAATCTTAGGGTCCATGGGAAGCAGAACAGGAGGTCATCTCCTGAGATGTTTAGGAGAGACTTGGGTGTCAGGGACAAAGGACAAGGTCAGGCCATGGGGACTCTGAAGGAAGTTTTCTGGTTCTGTTCATTTTTCAGAAAAGTCAAGTTGTAAAATAGACCTATGACCAAATTCTCTGTAGCAAAAATGCCAGGGGAGAAAACACACTTGTATTTTCAAGAGCAGGAACTGCATGTCTTAAAGGATGCATTCCCACGTTTACTGAAAGAGAGCAAGAACCGGACTGATTGTCTCAAGTTCTGAGTTTATTCCCAGAAGAAAAGACTTAGGCTTCTTCAGAGAGAAAAATGATTCTTACCTGGACCTCTGGAGTGCCTGTGAGTGAGAGCTTTGAATTCAGAGATAAGGTAGTTAAAGGGCTGAGCAGGATGTGGGACACTGTAAGAAACCCAGAGGTAGGAAGCCTGGAAACCCTCATTCTGCTCCCAGAAGCAGCTGACCTGCTCCATAGAGCACTGATGCTTAGCTCTGCGACAGGCAGCCTGTTGCAAAGCCTCCCTGAACCTCAGTTTCCAGGCCTGTTCCATGGGGAGATCATCTGTCCTACCAACTCTCCTGAGCTGTCCTGAGGCCTAGGCAAGAGCATTTCTCCCACAGATGTTCAGAAGGTACCTATTATATGCAAGGCCCTGCAGTAACAACAAAGGGAAATGAACCCTCTCCTTGGTTAGCTTACGGCCTTGTTTATATGTGTGAGCCTTTAAAAATTAGAGAGTGGTCAATAAATGTGAAAAGTCACCCACAAAACACATTCCATAGAGCCAATGCCATCACTTGGCCTAATGTACAAAGCAAGGGTGGATGGAAACCTCACTGAACTGCCCACTAGATTCTCTTTATTATGCAGAGTCCGAAGTTTTCTGACATGATCATTCTTTTTACCAATACTTAGCCATTCCCTTAACAAACATGTCCTGAAGTCATTTCAAAAATCAAACTCATTTAATACCACAGGATATAGAGGCAAGAGAATCACATACCAGCTACCTGTCCTTGAAGAATACCCATAATCTCTTTGCACCTCAGTTTCTTCCTCTGTAAGATGGTAATAATAGCAATAATAAAATTATAATCCACCTCAAATGAGAACACCAAAGGAGAGAATGGAAACAAAATTGTTCTTTCAACTCCTCAAGGATAATATCAATGCAAGCTAATTTTACCACCTGCTGTGTGTTTCAGCTCAGTCTGTGGGTCCTGGGGGTAAATCCATCACCATGCAGCTGCAGCTGACGTTGGCAGAGAACTGAGTCATTGTTAAGAGTGATTCTCTCCCCCAAAACACTGGCATTCTGAATCCTCTGGCCCTTGCTAACAGAAATGGAAACCAAGGCACAGATGCTTCAGGGGTTACCAGCCCCGCTTTTCCAGGTGAGATGGTTTGTCTGTGACCACACAGCTGCCAGCATGGCTACAGACATTGTCAGAGGCACACAGGGGCCATGCCAGCTTTCAGCTTCTGCACTGACCCTAATGGTGACCAAGGGTCCCAAACCCTCATGAGTTGAGGTAAACCCTGGTTCTGAGTTCCAAAATACTACAGAAAAATTCTAAAACAATCTGGATTGATCAGAATGGTTTGAAACCATTAAAAATATAGGATGGATGTGAAATTTTTTTACTTTTAGTTTTGTTGGATAACATCTATTTTTTTAAAGAAGATAGGCAAAGATGGGTACTCACTATACCTTAAAACCCATTATGTGCAGGTAAAAAGGAGGCTTCAGCTCCTGTTGGCAGTTGCCTTCCTGCCGTGGGTATGAGCGTCCCCCAGGCCAGTCAGCCACACTCTCACCTGGCTCCCCTCACACCAGGGGCGGGAAGGAGATTATCGCCCCCTCCCTTATCTACTCTCTTCTTCTTCCCTCTTAATAATAGACCCCCAGTGACCAAGTTTTAGCAAAGCCTATGGCCACAGAGGTAGAAATAAAATTCCCAGGAACCCTTGCAGCCAGGCATGGTCATATGACTAAGTTTGTGCCTAAGGAATTGGGGCACAATTTCCCTAAAAGGAAATGATTAGCCATGGACTTTGCTTCCTCTCCTCCTCTCTGACTGGAATGTGAATTTACACTGGTATTGCTCTAGCCCTGGCTATATATATAGGGCACCACCCTAGGGGACAGCAGAATAACAAACTAGAAGGAGGCTGGGTCTTTGCTTAGAGCCATTAATCTAGACCTATCACCACCTATTTCCAAATTATTATGTAAGAAAGATACAAGCTCCTATCATATTTAAGCTACTGTACTTGGGAGTACTTTTGTTATAGCAGCTAAGCCTGTACCCTAAAACACATGTGTGTTTGTGAAAATACTGACTGAAATGTAGTATGACTCTACCATCAAAAAAATTGTAATTGATCAGCTCTAATCAGATATTAGGCCTGTGACCGGGACACTGAACATCAAAGGGCATAATAAGTGGTGAGGAGCTTCAAAGAGCATGGGCTTCATTTTCACACTCAACACAGCTTATAGGCAAGTATGAATTTCTTGGATCACTAAGTACATGGAAAAATGTTTCATGGTGGGAGACATGAAGGGCTGAGGGAGGAAAAAAGGGTTGAACCTTAATTCAGCACTTACTGCATACCAAAGACTGTACTCCACTTTCCATCCTGCCAGTGGTCGGAAGCAAATATTATCCTCCATTTCTACTCCCTCCACTGTATCTCAGATAATGAAAGGGGCTTAAAAAGGCTTGATTTGTCTGAAATCCCCAAGGGTCAGAGCTAGAATTTGAACCCTAGTCCACGGGTGTCAAAGCTACTTCTAAAAAATGAAGAATCAATAAGAATAAAAGTAGATTGTCACCTCACAGCAATCATGACCCTTAATAGTATGAGCTTTTTACACTCATCTTAGAGCTCTGATAAGACCAAGAGAAACACAGTTCTAAACAGGCAAAAGGACCATGTATTTTCTTCTTGTGAAATGTTGGTGTACATTGCCCACCTCATCTCTGCATTCCTCTGCTTCAAATGGGAAGCTGCCTTAGGACACAGTGTTTCTTGAGTACCTGCCCATGATGCCATTCTATCCCACCCCACAGCTCCTAATTCCTAGGCGTCTCCATTCCACCACTGGTAGAGTTGGTTCTCCAGGGGGCCAGGATTGATTTGGAAGGGCCAAAATCTGCAACCAGACTCACTCACCCAGACAAGTTCCAGGAGGCGAACATGCCCACAGGTGTTGGGATTCTAGATCAAGTCCTTACTCTCTTCAAGCTCATATTCAAGTGGAGAAAGAAACAGACAGTAAACACGTACACATATGCAATGAAGACACGGTACATGGGAGAGGGGACAGAGCCAGGATAGGAGGTGGCTCTCCTACATTGGGAGGTCGGGGAAGGCCTCCCAGAGGAGGACCCGTGAGGATGTTTCATCTGAATGGACTGAGGGATGGAGGGAGCCGAAAGGTGGGGAGGAGTGCTTGAGGATGAGGAATCGCAAGGACAGGGACACCTGATACAGGTGTGCTCTTGAGAACCAGCAGGAAGACCAGTAGAGCAGGAAGGTTAAAGGATGAGTTTCGGGACTCCCTGCTCCTGTCTCTCTTCCTCATGGTGCCTATAGTCCCTACAGGGACTGACGTGGTGGTACTCCCCTGCCCAGACTGGAATTCAGGTCTCTATTCTCTGGAAGCAGTTGGGAACCAACATGTCACTAGTCCGGTTACCAAGACAGGGCATGAGGCCAGGGCACCGATACCAGATCTGAGTGCCAGGTGGTGACTGGGTCTCAGGAGCCAGGCAGCGGGCCTGTTAGTAGAACTGCAACGTGAGATCAGAGTCAACAAAGGGGGCAGGGCGTCTAGACATGGGATCTCCAGGGAAGGGAGTCCACACTGCTCACCCTCAGCCCCATACAAACTGCTGATGACTTGTCTCTTTGTCCTCCATTCTAAGCATATCTGCCATCTGGCCAGACACACTCTGCCTCAGATTCTCTGAACTTGCTAATGCATCTCTCTGGAATCCCTGCCCCTGGATATGCTCAAGCTCTCTTCCTCACCTACTTCAAGGAGCACAGTGTCACCTCCTCAGTGAAGCCACCTTGACCATCTTCTTCCAAATTGCAAGTACAGATTCTGCAGAGAAACTCCCTGGCTAAGGAGGAGAACACTGGGAAAGATAAGGATGGAAACCAAAATATCACAGCACTTTAGGGGGCAAGTCAGGCAGCTGTTCATTCTGTATACCCATACTGGCACAGGGGACTCCCCTCTAAGTGTCTTGAGAGATTTGGGGGACTGAAATTAAAACCCCAGCACTCATAGAGATGCCACTGATACTTGGGTCTGAGCACACGAATTTTTAAAAAATGGAGGGGATTATAGATAATACATGTACAAGGTTCAAAATTCAAAACATACAAAAGGGTATTTCATAGAAATTCTTCCTGCCCCTCTTGCCATTCAACTACCTACTCCCCCCAGTAAAGTCCTCCAATGTCATCAGTGTCTGCTGGACCATCCCAGAGATATTTTATAGATATCCTACCAAGTATGTTTATATTTCCCACATTTTACCCAGTGTTAGCATAGTGTACATATGTATTTTGCTTTCTTCATTTAAATGTCATAAAGGTATCCTCATCCCGGCTTCTTCATTCCTTTTCATATGTGCCAAGTAATCTCTTTCGGTGTACTATCATGTTTTATCTAAGCAGTTCCCTGTTGATGAATATGTGGCTATTTCTATACTTTTTGTTAAAACCAGTACTGCTGAGAACAACTTTGGCACAGGTCATTCACCACGGGTAAACCCAGGAGGCATAACAGCTGTATGAAGGGTATGAGCATTCCGTTTTGATAGACAGCACCAAACCATCCTTCTTAGGGAAGGCTCTTTGTTTGAGGGGGTGTGTGGTTTAATATGAGCCCTCTCAGGCAGAG